>NC_090766.1:18129595-18142095 GCF_036898095.1 Palaemon carinicauda
CAGTTATTAAGTTAATTCATTATTATTTTTTAACACAAAGATATTTACTCTTAGTTATTAAGTTGATTCATCATTATTTTTCAACACAACGATATTTACTCTCAGTTATTAAGTTAATTCATCATTATTTCTCAACACAAAGATATTTACTCTCAGTTATTAAGTTAATTCATTATTATTTTTTAACACAAAGATATTTACTCTCAGTTATTAAGTTGATTCATCATTATTTCTCAACACAACGATATTTACTCTCAGTTATTAAGTTAATTCATCATTATTTCTCAACACAAAGATATTTACTCTCAGTTATTAAGTTAATTCATTATTATTTTTTAACACAAAGATATTTACTCTCAGTTATTAAGTTAATTCATTATTATTTTTTAACACAAAGATATTTACTCTCAGTTATTAAGTTAATTCATTATTATTTTTTAACACAAAGATATTTACTCTTAGTTATTAAGTTGATTCATCATTATTTTTGAACACAGATATTTACTCTCAGTTATTAAGTTAATTCATCATTATTTCTCAACACAAAGATATTTACTCTCAGTTATTAAGTTAATTCATTATTATTTTTTAACACAAAGATATTTACTCTCAGTTATTAAGTTAATTCATTATTATTTTTTAACACAAAGATATTTACTCTCAGTTATTAAGTTGATTCATCATTATTTTTGAACACAGATATTTACTCTTAGTTATTAAGTTGATTCATCATTATTTCTCAACACAAAGATATTTACTCTCAGTTATTAAGTTGATTCATCATTATTTTTGAACACAGATATTTACTCTCAGTTATTAAGTTAATTCATCATTATTTCTCAACACAAAGATATTTACTCTCAGTTATTAAGTTAATTCATTATTATTTTTTAACACAAAGATATTTACTCTCAGTTATTAAGTTAATTCATTATTATTTTTTAACACAAAGATATTTACTCTCAGTTATTAAGTTAATTCATCATTATTTCTCAACACAAAGATATTTACTCTCAGTTATTAAGTTAATTCATTATTATTTTTTAACACAAAGATATTTACTCTTAGTTATTAAGTTGATTCATCATTATTTTTCAACACAAAGATATTTACTCTCAGTTATTAAGTTAATTCATCATTATTTCTCAACACAAAGATATTTACTCTCAGTTATTAAGTTGATTCATCATTATTTCTCAACACAAAGATATTTACTCTCAGTTATTAAGTTGATTCATCATTATTTCTCAACACAAAGATATTTACTCTCAGTTATTAAGTTAATTCATTATTATTTTTTAACACAAAGATATTTACTCTTAGTTATTAAGTTGATTCATCATTATTTTTCAACACAAAGATATTTACTCTCAGTTATTAAGTTAATTCATTATTATTTTTTAACACAAAGATATTTACTCTCAGTTATTAAGTTGATTCATCATTATTTTTCAACACAAAGATATTTACTCTCAGTTATTAAGTTAATTCATTATTATTTTTTAACACAAAGATATTTACTCTTAGTTATTAAGTTGATTCATCATTATTTTTCAACACAACGATATTTACTCTCAGTTATTAAGTTAATTCATCATTATTTCTCAACACAAAGATATTTACTCTCAGTTATTAAGTTAATTCATTATTATTTTTTAACACAAAGATATTTACTCTCAGTTATTAAGTTGATTCATCATTATTTTTCAACACAAAGATATTTACTCTCAGTTATTAAGTTAATTCATTATTATTTTTTAACACAAAGATATTTACTCTCAGTTATTAAGTTGATTCATCATTATTTCTCAACACAAAGATATTTACTCTCAGTTATTAAGTTAATTCATTATTATTTTTTAACACAAAGATATTTACTCTCAGTTATTAAGTTAATTCATTATTATTTTTTAACACAAAGATATTTACTTTTAGTTATTAAGTTGATTCATCATTATTTTTCAACACAACGATATTTACTCTCAGTTATTAAGTTGATTCATCATTATTTTTGAACACAGATATTTACTCTTAGTTATTAAGTTGATTCATCATTATTTTTCAATACAACGATATTTACTCTCAGTTATTAAGTTGATTCATCATTATTTTTGAACACAGATATTTACTCTCAGTTATTAAGTTGATTCATCATTATTTCTCAACACAAAGATATTTACTCTCAGTTATTAAGTTAATTCATTATTATTTTTTAACACAAAGATATTTACTCTTAGTTATTAAGTTGATTCATCATTATTTTTCAACACAAAGATATTTACTCTCAGTTATTAAGTTAATTCATTATTATTTTTTAACACAAAGATATTTACTCTCAGTTATTAAGTTAATTCATTATTATTTTTTAACACAAAGATATTTACTCTTAGTTATTAAGTTGATTCATCATTATTTTTCAACACAACGATATTTACTCTCAGTTATTAAGTTAATTCATCATTATTTCTCAACACAAAGATATTTACTCTCAGTTATTAAGTTGATTCATCATTATTTCTCAACACAAAGATATTTACTCTCAGTTATTAAGTTGATTCATCATTATTTCTCAACACAAAGATATTTACTCTCAGTTATTAAGTTAATTCATTATTATTTTTTAACAAAAAGATATTTACTCTTAGTTATTAAGTTGATTCATCATTATTTTTCAACACAAAGATATTTACTCTCAGTTATTAAGTTAATTCATTATTATTTTTTAACACAAAGATATTTACTCTTAGTTATTAAGTTGATTCATCATTATTTTTCAACACAACGATATTTACTCTCAGTTATTAAGTTAATTCATCATTATTTCTCAACACAAAGATATTTACTCTCAGTTATTAAGTTAATTCATTATTATTTTTTAACACAAAGATATTTACTCTCAGTTATTAAGTTGATTCATCATTATTTTTCAACACAAAGATATTTACTCTCAGTTATTAAGTTAATTCATTATTATTTTTTAACACAAAGATATTTACTCTTAGTTATTAAGTTGATTCATCATTATTTTTCAACACAACGATATTTACTCTCAGTTATTAAGTTAATTCATCATTATTTCTCAACACAAAGATATTTACTCTCAGTTATTAAGTTAATTCATTATTATTTTTTAACACAAAGATATTTACTCTCAGTTATTAAGTTGATTCATCATTATTTTTCAACACAAAGATATTTACTCTCAGTTATTAAGTTAATTCATTATTATTTTTTAACACAAAGATATTTACTCTTAGTTATTAAGTTGATTCATCATTATTTTTCAACACAACGATATTTACTCTCAGTTATTAAGTTGATTCATCATTATTTTTGAACACAGATATTTACTCTTAGTTATTAAGTTGATTCATCATTATTTTTCAATACAACGATATTTACTCTCAGTTATTAAGTTGATTCATCATTATTTTTGAACACAGATATTTACTCTTTGTTATTAAGTTGATTCATCATTATTTTTCAACACAAAGATATTTACTCTCAGTTATTAAGTTGATTCATCATTATTTTTCAACACAAAGATATTTACTCTCAGTTATTAAGTTAATTCATCATTATTTCTCAACACAAAGATATTTACTCTCAGTTATTAAGTTGATTCATCATTATTTTACAGCACAAAGATATTTACTCTCAGTTATTAAGTTAATTCATCGTTATTTTTCAACACAAAAATATTTACTCTCGGTTATTAAGTTAATTCATCATTATTTTACAGCAAAAAGGTATTTTCTCTCAAGTGAAAGCTAATTGTCTCACAGTATTTTTCTCCCTAAATGTTATAATTTGTGCTTTTAATTTGTGTCATCCTATATCTTTGCGTCGAATATGCCTTATTACATCATCACAATGGTATTAATACATCGTTTCTCAGAATAATGAAAGTCCACTTGCTTGAGGGTACACTCGGGCACACTATTCTATCTTATTTCTCTTCCTTTTGTTTTGTTAAAGATTTCATAGTTTATATAGAAGATATATTTTTTATTTTACTTTTCTTAAAATATTTAATTTTTCCTTGTTTCCTCACCTCACTGGACTATTTTCTCTGTTGGAGCCCCTGGGCGTATAGCATCCTGCTTTTCCAACTAGGGTTTTAACTTAGCAGTTAATAATAATAATAATAATAATAATGATAATATGGATAAAAACTGCAGTCTCTTAGAATAATGAAAAGGTAATTTTTGGCATTGCGTGATTTATAGGTGAAAACTGCCTACTCAATTCTTTCGAAATAATCACTGAGGTATTTGCTTCATGCTTCAGTCTTCACAGTTAGTACTTTTAAATTATTTTGGTCTCGGAGATTATTTTTACCCCTCCCCCCCCCCCTTCTCTTTGCTCGTTCTGTTCATCAGTTGTAAGAATTTTGACAAAAATTATTTATCCCAATGAAATAAAATCTGTAGGACACGTTTTATATTTGTTTTTGTTTTTTACTCTTTGGATCTAAATGTTTATAACTTTTTCAACGTTTCCAGAGGACTAAATTTACTGCCAGTTCTTTGCTCAGACCGTATCTATATCTATTTTTGATGACTGAATGATAGGAATCTTATGATCCTTAGTATACTTGGTTTGTCCAGGATTTAAATACATTATTGGTAGTTTTAAAATGCTAGAAGGAGGATTATTTAAAAGACATTGGTTTGGTTCATAATTCATATATGGTTGCCCGTCCCACCGGCCTTTACATAAACAGAAACTACTGTCCATTGGGCTTTACATAGAGAGAAACTACTGTCCATTGGCCTTTACATAAAGAGAAACTACTGTCCATTGGCCTTTACATAGAGAGAAACTACTGACCATTGGCCTTTACATAGAGAGAAACTACTGACCATTGGCCTTTACATAGAGAGAAACTACTGTCCTTTGACCTTTACATAGAGGGAAACTACTGTCCATTGGCCTTTACATAGAGAGAAACTACTGACCATTGGCCTTTACATAGAGAGAAACTACTGTCCTTTGACCTTTACATAGAGGGAAACTACTGTCCATTGGCCTTTACATAAAGAGAAACTACTGTCCATTGGCCTTTACATAGAGAGAAACTACTGTCCTTTGACCTTTACATAGAGAGAAACTACTGTCCATTGGCCTTTACACAGAGAGAAACTACTGTCCATTGGCCTTTACATAAAGAGAAACTACTGTCCATTGGCCTTTACATAGAGAGAAACTACTGTCCATTGGTCTTTACATAGAGAGAAACTACTGTCCATTGGCCTTTACATAGAGAGAAACTACTGTCCATTGGCCTTTACATAAAGAGAAACTACTGTCCATTGGCCTTTACATAGAGAGAAACTACTGTCCTTTGACCTTTACATAGAGAGAAACTAAAGTCCATTGGCCTTTACACAGAGAGAAACTACTGTCCATTGGCCTTTACATAAAGAGAAACTACTGTCCATTGGCCTTTACACAGAGAGAAACTACTGTCCATTGGCCTTTACATAAAGAGAAACTACTGTCCATTGGCCTTTACATAAAGAGAAACTACTGTCCATTGGCCTTTACATAGAGAGAAACTACTGTCCATTGGTCTTTACATAGAGAGAAACTACTGTCCATTGGCCTTTACATAGAGAGAAACTACTGTCCATTGGCCTTTACATAAAGAGAAACTACTGTCCATTGGCCTTTACATAGAGAGAAACTACTGTCCTTTGACCTTTACATAGAGAGAAACTACTGTCCATTGGCCTTTACACAGAGAGAAACTACTGTCCATTGGCCTTTACATAAAGAGAAACTACTGTCCATTGGCCTTTACATAGAGAGAAACTACTGTCCATTGGTCTTTACATAGAGAGAAACTACTGTCCATTGGCCTTTACATAGAGAGAAACTACTGTCCATTGGCCTTTACATAGAGAGAAACTACTGTCCTTTGACCTTTACATAGAGGGAAACTACTGTCCATTGGCCTTTACATAGAGAGAAACTACTGTCCATTGGCCTTTACATAAAGAGAAACTACTGTCCATTGGCCTTTACATAGAGAGAAACTACTGTCCATTGGTCTTTACATAGAGAGAAACTACTGTCCATTGGCCTTTACATAGAGAGAAACTACTGTCCATTGGCCTTTACATAGAGAGAAATTACTGTCCATTGGCCTTTACATAAAGAGAAACTACTGTCCATTGGCCTTTACATAGAGAGAAACTACTGTCCATTGGCCTTTACATAGAGAGAAACTACTGTCCATTGGCCTTTACATAAAACTACTGTCCAGTATTGTATGTATATTGAATAATGCATCTCTTAAACTCGCTTTCATGTGGCTGTAATATGTTCCCTCTAAAACAATAGGGAAGCGCTTTGTGAATAGAAGTGTATTCTGGAGAAAAATGAAAAAGAAAAAAAAATACAAAAAAAACTTATTTGTATTGATACAACTTTCTATTCAATAGTTATGTTCCTGAAATTTAAATTCCTTTTCCCGTACGTATAGTAATTAGTTATAAAAGGAGCGAGTTTTATTAAGTATTACGCATTGAGCGTAATAATTATATAGCGATGTATTATCGTTTTATAGTATTTACGCATTGTAAATATTTGGATAAATGAAGCCTTTGTTTGTTTAATATTATAGCATAGTAAATAGTTATGTAGGAAGTACATATTTTGTATACAGTAGTGTTTGCGCATAGTAAATAGTTGTTAGGTGAATTGTTTTAATACTGATACTGCATAGCATTTACGCATAGTAAATGTTTATTAGATATATTTTTCTCGCATATTAATTGCGTATATTTAGTAATCCCCGAAAATATAATTCAGTATTTACGCGTAGTAAATAGCTTCATTATAAAGCATAGGCTCATAATGATTAATTATCAAAGGAACGCGTTTTATTATTTTGCATTTGCGTATAGTCAGTCTTCATAAAATACTGGTTACAAATTATTATTATTATTATTATTATTATTATTATTACTACTTGCTAAGGTACAACCCTAGTTGGAAAAGCAGGGTGCTATAAGCCTAGGGGCTCCAACAGGGAAAATAGCCCAGTGAGGAAAGGAAACGAGGATAAATAAAATTTTTAAGAAGAGTAACAACTTTAAAATAAATATCTCCTATATAAACTATAAAAACTTTAACAAAACAAGAAGAAAAGAAACAAGATAGAACAGCGTGCCCGAGTGTACCCTCAGGCAAGAGAACTGTAATCCAAGAGAGTAGAAGGCCATGGTACAGAGGCTATGGCACTACCCAAGACTAGAGAACAAATGTTTGATTTTGGAGTGTCCTTCTCCTAGAAGAGCTGATTACCATAGCTCAAGAGTCTCTTCTACCCATACCATGAGGAATGTAGCCACTGAACAATTACAGCAGTAGTTAACCCCCTGGGTGAAGAAGAAATTGTTTGGTATTCTCAGTGTTGTCAGGTGTATGAGGACAGAGGAGAATATGTAAAGAATATGCCAGACTATTCGGTGTATGTGTAGGCAAAGGGAAAGTGAACCGTAACCGGAGAGATGGATCCAAAGTAGCACTGCCTGGCCAGTCAAAGGATCCAATAACTCTGTAGCGGTAGTATCTCAACGGGTGGCTGGTGCCCTAGCCAACCTACTACCTACAGTAGTCAAGTTGTGAAAGGAACGATGTTCATTGTGTAGTATTTATGCAAAGCGGTTACGAGGGAATTATTTACTCTGTAGAAAGTATATAATGAGTTTTACCATATTGAAAGTTGAATTAGCAAATGGAACTATAAAACCGTTGATATGAAGAGTTTAACAATATAGTATATCTTTTACATAAGGTTAAAATTGAAAGTCCACCAATTTGTCTTTTATCTGTAGTATAGAGCAGGTGTCTGGTGGTTATATATATATATATATATATATATATATATATATATATATATATATATATATATATATATATATATATATATGTATTATATATTTTATATATATATATTGTTTATATATATATGTATATATATATTTTATATATATATATATATATATATATATATATATATGTGTGTGTGTGTGTGTATTCTTTTCGTTAACGGTCAACTTTCCCCATCCCTCAGATACTGGATAGAGGGAATAGTCATACCCTGGTGAGAGAACCATGCGTGTGTGCGCATATCCCTGTAAATATTTAAATATTTAGCCGTCACTTTTTACGGGTTTCGTACGCTAGTTTAATGAGAAAAAATCCTGCTCTTTATTATTTTTATTTCTTTCTATTTATTTTTATTTATATATAATTATAACTAATCCTATTCATACTCCATGAAGTTTATTACTCGTCTTTATTAATTGTAATGATCTTAGTTTAGAACTCCCCCCCCCCCCCTATGAATAAGGGTGAAAGAATTTTGGGGGAGATGAGCGGGTGAAAAGGGGTAGTTAAGCCATCCACTCGGCATGTGTAATACACCTTCATTAAAAGCAAATACCGCCTCTAATGCGCTTTATGTCTCTACATCCATATTGATGCAATTTCGGATCCTGTCAATAGAACCATTGCCAGGGTAAATTCCTCACTGTTGTGGGTATTTGCCTTTTTTTTTTTTTTTTTTTATAATTACAAAATGAGATTTAAGTATGAATATCCGATAGTTTTAAGAAACGGTGTGTATTTTTTTTTTTTTTTTTTTTTTTTTTTTTTTTTGATAATTTCAAAATGAGATTAATTCTGAATATCCGATACTTTTAAGAAACGGTGCGTAAAAAAGGATATAAATCATTCAATAAATAAGTAATTATTCCTGATGATAAGGATTTTTTATGAAGTTGATTTTGATTGCTATGAAAATATTGTAAAACAATTGTGCTCCAGTCTTGGGTAGTGACGTAGCCTCTGCACTATCGCCCTCCACTGTCTTGGATTAGAGTTCTCTTGCTTGAGGGTACACTTCGGCACGCTGTTCTATCTTATTTCTCTTCCTCTAGTTTTTTTGGAATTTTTTATATTGTATATGAAAGATCTATTTTAATGTTGCAACTGTTCTTAAAATATTTTATTTTGATTGTTTATTACTTCACATTTTTTATTGATTTCCTTGTTTCCTTTCCTCACTTGGCTATTTTTCCCCTGTTAGAGCCCTTGGGCATATAGCATCTTACTTTTTCAAGTAGAGTGGTAGCTTACATTGTAATAATAATCATCATCATCTCTTCCTACGCCTAGGACCTCGGGTTAGATTTCACCAGTCGTCTCTATCTTGAGCTTTTAATTCAACACTTCTCCATTCATCCTCTCCTACTTCACGCCTCATAGTCCTCAGTCATGTAGGCCTGGGTCTTCCAACTCTTGTAGTGTCTTGTGGAGTCCAGTTGCAAGTTTGGTGAACTATTCTCTCTTGGGGAGTGCGAAGAGCGTCCCTAAACCATCTCTACCGTCCCCTCACCATGATCTCATCCACATATTATGGCAATCGAGTAATCTCTCTTATAGTTTCATTTCTAATCCTATCTTGCGATTTAACTCACAATGATAATATTATTAATAAAAATTATAATACTCAAGGTTCATTGCTACTCATATTTTTTTTCATTCCTCCCAAATTTTTTTTTTTTGTGCGAAATACCGTTTTTTTTTTTTTTAAAGAAATCTTTGTTTTCTATTTTTTTTTTTTTTGAAGAAATCTTCATGTTTTCACGGCTGATTTATTTTCTGACCGTCATTTCAATGTTGAGAGATCATCCCAAAAATTTGTGGATTTTTTTTCGTCAGTATTTTCGCCTCTTTGAAGTTTGATTGGCTTCAGATTGTTTTTAAGATTTCTGGCGACTTTCTATTCTCTCTTATCGTATTCCTGGTGTGTTTTCCTTTTGTTTAAAATAAATGTGGATTCTTGTCTGGGTAAAAAAAGGAATTTCTTCGGTGAAAGAGAAGTGGTTTTATACATACCTCGGGGATACAGCTACGTTAAGCTTATATGATTTTTAAGAACTGCAAGTATTTTTATAGTCACATGGTTCGTTCTCCATGACTTTCTTGCTATAAAGAATGTCAAGCCTCCTGGCTAGTACAGTGGTAACGTGTTTGCCTAGCATTCGCATGGCAGCAGATCGATCCCCGCCCGGGATTGTAAGTTTAAGCTTTTTACTGGGGAGGCCACTGCTGTGGTTAGGCACCACATTGGGGGGTTAGGCTTGCCCGGTTGACGTTCTGGTGAGCATCTATTCTGATGGAACTGGAACTGAAACAAGACATCTTTAACCTTTTAACCTTTAAGATGTACGATACCTTATGCGAACAGCTTAACAATAATGTTCTATATGGCATTTCCTTCATTCTTTCATTTAGAAAGTGTACATATAAAATAGACCTCAATTTGCATCATTATTGATCATTATATGAAACGACTATGAACTCGAAGAATATCCCATAGTGAAATGTTTTTGTTGTTTTTGTTAGACATGTGATTTAGGCCTCACTGCTCTTTCTTTCATAGGTTTAAAGGCTGCCCATGAATGGCAGGGTCAAGGGACAGGGACATTGCCTTATCAAGCAGGACAATGCCCTAAAGACTAATTATTTATACATATGAGCAGCGCCCAAGCCCCCTCTCCGCCCAAGCTAGGACCAAAGAAGGCCAGGCAATGGCTGCTGATGACTCAGCAGATAGAACTATAGGCTTCCCCTTACTCATCATCCTTAGCTCACAAGGATGATGAAGTTACAGCGGCCAAAGGAACTAATGAGTTTGAGCGGGATTCGAACCCCAATCTAGCAATCACTAGTTAGGTAGTAGGTTGGCCTGGGCACCAGCCGCCCGTTGAGATACTACCGGTAGAGAGTTATGGGGTCCTTTGACTGGCCAGACAGTACAACATGGGATCCTTCTCTCTGGTTACGGTTCATTTTCCCTTTGCCTACACACACACACACACACGCACACACGCACACCGAATAGTCTGGCCTATTCTTTAGATTCTCCTCTGTCTTCATACACCTGACAACACTGAGATTACCAAACAATTCTTCTTCACCCAAGGGGTTAACTGCTGCACTGTAATTGTTCAGTGGCTACTTTCCTCTTGGTAAGGGTAGAATAGACTCTTTAGCTATGGTAAGCAGCTCTTCCAGGAGAAGGACACTCCAAAATCAAACCATTGTTATCTATTCTTGGTTAGTGCCTTAGCCGCTGTACCATGGTCTTACAATGCCTTGGGTTAGAGTTTTCTTGCTTGAGGATACATTCGGGCACACTTTTCTATGTAGTTTCTCTTCCTCTTGTTTTGTTGAAGTTTTTATCGTTTAAATAGGAAATATTTATTTTAATATTGTTACTATTCATGTAATATTTTATTTTTCCTTATTTCCTTTCCTCACTGGGCTATTTTCCCTGGTGGGGTCCCTGGGCTTATAGCATCCTGCTTTTCCAACTAGGGTTGTAGCTTAGCATTTAATAATAATATTAATAATAGGGACGTTACCACATAGGCCACCACAACCCTGTGTAGGCCTTATCATTTTAGATAAGAAAAACGAAGGTGATTTTTTATTTATTTTTTTTTTTATTTGCTGTACCTTCCTCCTCGCATTAACTCCATTGGACTAACTTTATGAGAAGTAATTGTTTGCAAGTAGGCTCTTAGGAGAGAATTTACTGGATTAATTTCCCTGAAAGTTTTGAGGTTCCGCAGATTTTACAAGGCCATTATCACAAAAATCGTTATCTAAATCTAACAACTTTTTGGGGGGAACTTTTCAGAAATGTAAGATTCTTATCCAATATTTGAATGTCGTATCTATCAGTTTTATAAATCATATGGCCTGTTAATACACCAAGTCATTTGTCACCTATGAGATTTTGCTGCAGGTAAGGCAGATTATTAGTTTTAGATATGAGAGAAATTATTGAGAAGCTAATAGTAGTCAAGGGAAACTGAAGAATAAAGAATAGTGATTCATAGATGTGTTGTTTAATAGAGAGAGAGAGAGAGAGAGAGAGAGAGAGAGAGAGAGAGAGAGAGAGAGAGAGAGAGAGAGAGAGAGAGAGATAAATATCCCACTCACAATGATAAGTAATGAATATCAAGAAAAGGAGAGAGAGAGAGAGAGAGAGAGAGAGAGAGAGAGAGAGAGAGAGAGAGAGAGAGAGATTTAGCTTTTATTTCCTCTCCATGGAAGAGTCCAAGAAAAACTTTTAATCTCCCCCTATCCCTTAATCCTCTCCCTTCATCCCCCTCCCCCCTCCCCCTCCTCCTCCTCCCCCTCCCCTCTCCCTCCCCCAGTCCTGGTTCTATTCTTCAACTGCTTTCATTATTTTAAATGCTTACATTTGGATCTTTTAGCCCAAGTGCTCCTCGAAGGGAGAGGTTTTCGTTGTTTTAGTCCTCAAAGACCCTCAAGGTTTTGTTGATTTAAATAGTAGTTGAATTAAGACCGTTGTTTATTTGGTTAATATCTTATGAGCTATAACTGATAGTTCGAGGTTAACAGTTTTAATAGGAGTTATACACGTTAAATTAAGACTGGTGTTTATT
>NC_090766.1:18147095-18152095 GCF_036898095.1 Palaemon carinicauda
TAGTTGACACCATTATGGAAGTCTGGAAAAATCATTACACTTGAAAGGTCGATGGTAGTGGACGGGGTTTTTACAATTCGCTTTGTTACTTAAATACTCCCAAATTATAAAATTGAAAATTAGGAAAGACTAATTGATAGTGGTGCTTCATTTTGGGGTTTCAGTTTCCTAATTTCTTGGCCATTGATTTCTTCAAATGTTACGATTATTATTATTATTATTATTATTATTATTGTATAGTAATTATTATTATTATTATTATTATTATTATTATTATTATTATTATTATTATTATTATTATTATTATTAATTGCTAAGCTACAGACGTAGTTGGAATAGCAGAATGCTATAAGCTCAGGGGCTCCAACAGGAAAAATAGTTAATAGTTAAGGACCAATAAGCCAAAGTACCTGATAATCATCACAGTGATAATTTTGGATTTCAATTGATATTAACCTCTCAATGCCACAGGTTATGGTACTTTCTCTTATGTGATTAGTTTCCGGGTTCCTTGTCTCATTATGATAAGTTTATTTTTTTTTATTCTCTATATCCCTGGTAAACTTTATCTGTGGTGGCCTGTTGGTAACGTCCTATCTTGGTGATCGCCAGACTGGGTTCAAGTCTCGTTCAAAACTCGTTAGTTCCTCTAGTGGCTGCAACCTCACCATCTTTGTGAGCTAAGGCTGGGGAGTTTGGGGGAGCCTATAGATCTAGCTGCTGAATCATTAGCAGCCATTGATTGGTTCTCCTTGGTCCCAGCTTGGGTGGAAAGGGGCTTGAGCCCTGATCACACATATGTATATATAATATATATATATATATATATATACATATATATATACATATATATATATGTATACATATATATATATATATATACATATATATATATATACATATATATATATATATATGTATACATATATATATATACATATATATATATATACATATATATATATATATATATGTATATATATATGTATATATGTATATATATATATATATATATATATTGTCCCGCTTGATAGGGCAATGTCACCGTCCCTTGCCTCTGCCATTCACGAGCGGCCTTTTAAACCTTTAAAACCTGCCTGATATACTGCTACTTCAGTAGGCAGCTGCTTGATAAAACTTGTTCTTGTTCAAAGTATTGAAATACGAAATAGAGGTTATTGATTGACCGCTGAGTGTGAGCGTATAGTCTATTTCTTTGTTACATCTTTTGTGGTTAGATTTCAATTTTTATTGAAAAACTATTTATACTATTAAGATGTTTATATTCAAATTTAAATGGCATCTCAATGTGGGTTCTGTATCTCATTAGAATAGTGTCTTGTTTTTTTTTTTTTTTTTTTTCTTATCTAACGTTTTTCTCCGCAATTAGGGGTTACTTTCTAGTAAAGGGCCGTTGTTCTGGCCTTGTTTTCTTTCAGCTCTTTGATGACTGGTCTAAAGGTGACCCAGCTGGTAGCATCTATCCAGCCATATATGCCTTTTCCTATCTCTTCTGTAAACAACGGACCTGGATCCCTCGAGACAAGCAAGGTAGCATTCCCGTTGGCTCAGAAAAAGAATTTTACCTTGAATTTATTCCTTTTCGGGCATATTAAACGGTAGCTTGTAGGTCTTGCTCTCTTCGTTTTGAGTTCTCCAACTGCTATATTCTTCTTCTTCTTCTTCTTCTTCTTCTCTTCTTCTTCTTCTTCTTCTTCTTCTTCTTCTTCTTCTTCTTCTTCTTCTTCTTCTTCTTTTTATTTTTTTTTTATTTTTTACGGCGTATAAGATTATGTTGAAGCCTGTTTTGTATATTTTTTAATATTAATGTTCTTTTCTTGTTTTTTATTGATTATTTCTTTTTACCAATATCAGTAGATTGGTTAATTTCTAGATGATTTTACTGGAAATCAAACTCACAGCAATGTCGTAGGCCTATTGGAAACGTCCTAGCTTTGCAATATGTCGGACGGCTGTTCGGAACCCTCCCAAGCTCGATAGTTTCTTTTAGTGTCTGTAACCTCACCATCCTGTGAGCTAAGGATGCGAGGTTTTGGGGAGCCTTTAGGTTCACCTGCTGAGTCATCAGCAACCATTACCTGGACCTCCCAGGTCATAGCTTGATGGTTGTCCTGTCCTTTGCCACTGCCATTCGTGAGTGACTTTTAATAGTAAGGAACTTGGTTTAATGTGAAATTTAGCCATTTTTGTAATCAGCTTCTAATATTTTTTCTAAGCTTCCAGAATTTTTATCTGGAGAAAAATACCACCTTAGGGAACTAACTCTACAAGAATTATATATATATATATATATATATATATGTATATATATATATATATGTGTGTGTGTGTGTATATATATAAATGTATATATATATATGTATATATATAAATTTATATATATCTATATATATAAATTTATATATATGTGTATGTATATATATATATATATATATATGTGTGTGTGTGTGTGTGTGTAATTTGTCTATTTCTGGGTATGAGAAATACCCATAACAATTGTTGCTGAAAACCTTGATCGCCAAATAATGCGCTCTCTCTCTCTCTCTCTCTCTCTCTCTCTCTCTCTCTATTCGGTTAATGTTGAGACTATGCATTCAGATCAATGTCGAATAAAGAATTTAATCTTGACCATAACTTCATACATATATAAGAATACAGACTATATTAAGTATGCATAATCCACGAACAACGTCGATATGCAAAGTTGGGTCAAGGTCAGCTTCATGCTTGGATGTCAAAGGGCACTGGGATTTTATTTATGACCATAAATTTATCACATTAAATATTCTTAACTTGGGGGATGGATTTCTTCAGTATCCGAATACATTTAATTATTTAAATTTTATTCAGTTTATTTATTTTTACATAGATCATTTATTATATGGAAAGAAGCCCTTGGCCATTTAATCCTTTCCTAAAAAGGTGTGAACTTTATGAATTACAATAATGATGGTTGTAATAAATAGAGGGGCACTCAGTAGAGCGCATACCTCCACCGCAGCAGCTTATTGTTCGACCTTGACCTTTGACCTTTGACCTTAACATGTACTAATTAGCGTGGATTTTCATACACTCAAATATGAACCAAATTTTAAGTCTCTGTGACAACGTTGTCCAATCTTAGGGCTGATTACGTGAATTGGACATTTTGCTTGACAGTGACCTTGACCTTCCAAAATTTATTCATGTCCAGCTTTTTGCATAGCAGTTAATGCCTGCAAGTTTCATTACTCTACGATTAAGATTGTGTCCAGGATTCTGTTCACAAACAAATACAAGCAGGGACGAAAATATAACTTCTAACTTCGTTGACGGAGGTAATAATAACAATAATGGTGACAATAATATAGTTATAGTTATCGGTATTCCTCTTATTAATCATATTTGAGATATTTTCATGAAGATATAAATGGCTGTAATTTGTAACTAAATATTGAGTGTTATAGTTTTAAAGACATTCTTCGGATAGATTGACATTATTGTTGTGACACCAGTTTGAAAAATAAATAGATCAATGAGTTCATAGGAAAAGGATGGATGTTTTATCCTTTCTAGTTGAGTGTAAGGATACTACTTGATTGATCTGGTCTTTAGAAGGACAATAAGGATTAGGGATGTATGTGGGAGTATGTGCCTACATTCAACATTCATTCGTACACATGGTGCTAAGAGCTTCAGGGCACCAGTGTAAAGAGGTTATGACCTGTGTAGAATATGGATCTTAGATTCAGTGTAGTGTGTGTGTGTATATATATATATATATATGTATGTGTGTATATATATATATATATATACGTATGTGTATATATATATATATATACATAATATAATCTAATATATATATATATATATATATATTATTGCTTTTTAATGATATTCAGCGTAGCTGGTTTGTGAAATCTTCGGTATATATTGTAACCTCTCTCTCTCTCTCTCTCTCTCTCTCTCTCTCTCCCTCTCCACACGCACACCTGTTCTTTAATCACCTTTTCTCCACTGTTTACCCATTCATGGTTTTCTCAACTCTCTTCACCCCCTCTATCTTCTATCATCCTCACCTTTCTCATCTCTCCTCTGTCCTCCCCTTTTCTCCTTCCTTCTCTCCTTCCTTCTCCCATTCCCCCATTCCATTCGCCTCTCGCTTTGTTAGTGGCATCTTGAGACGGGTTCAAGAATTAGGCGATGAGCAGGGAGGCGAGCAGTGTGTATACGCTTAAAGAGGAAGGGTTGGCATCGCGCTGCTGCTACTGGCTGTTGGCTGGTCGTGTGCGTGTGTTTGTGAGTGTAGCCGGACGTCGTGTTGCTGCTGCTTCTACTGCTCCTGTTGCCTGTGCTAGCTAGCTGCTGCTGCTGCTGCTGCTGTTGCTGCTGTTTCTCTTCTTCCTCCTCCTCCTTCTCTCCTCTTCGTCGTCCTTCACTTTTCTCTCCCCCCCTCTGTCCTTGTGTTCCTGCTTCTGCTTGTTGTTTCTGTGGGAGAGAGACAGGGGGAGCCCTTGCAATTGCATCCAGGGCCACCTACGTTTGTACATATACTGTTCCACTGTCGCTACAGTTCTTTCGAAAACGCTCTGGTCTGGTTCCATTTTGTTGTGAGGGTAGATATTCTCTCTCTCTCTCTCTCTCTCTCTCTCTCTCTCTCTCTCTCCGTATCTGTATGCCAAAAACATTAATTTTTATCTGCTGCTTAGCCACGTATAATTATCTCTCTCTCTCTCTCTCTCTCTCTCTCTCTCTCTCTCAACTTTATAATAGTATTGTACGCGACCCGTCAAAATGACAGGTAAATATTTAGAAAGATACGAACACAAACTCGCCATCACATAGTCTACCGTTCCCACTAGAAATTTTATATATATATATATATATATATATTAATATATATATATATAAAAATATGTATATAAATATATATATATATAAATATGTATGTGTATATATATATATATATATATATTTATATATATATATATATATATATA
>NC_090766.1:18157095-18168450 GCF_036898095.1 Palaemon carinicauda
TGGCTCTATTTTTATAGGAAAATTGATGAAAAATCAATGGGTAGATTTTGACGGAATTTTACCAAAGGTTGTCCTTCAAAGTAATGTATTTTTGATAGGGAAAATTACCTTTGCGGATAGGGTTATATTACGCAACCTTGGCAAGTGGTTGTGGTTTCCTAATATTATTATTATTATTATTATTATTATTATTATTACTTGTTAAGCTACAACCCCAGTTGGAAAAGCAGTATGCTATAAGCCTAGAGGCTCCAACAGGGAAAATAGTCCAGTGAGGAAAGGAAACTATAAAAAATAAAATATTTTAAGAACAGTAACATTACAATAAATTATTTCCCATACAATCTATGAAAACTTTAATTATACAATAGGAAGAGGAGTAAGAGGAAGTAGTGTGCCCAAGTGTACCCTCAAGCAAGAGAAATCTAACCCAAGACAGTGGAAGATTCTTTTTACTGGAAATGGAACATATTCTTCCTTTAGCCTGTTTTGAGATAAAATATAGGGTTCTACCTTTCATTTTTTTTTAGATGGAGGTAATGTATATAGCCGTCTTACATGGTATAGTAAGATTTTCAACTAAAATGAATGATGGACATTAACATAATACGTAATTTATAGGTATGAACATTGCAAACCTCTTTCTGGAATACGCAATTAGAATAAATATCTGAGAATTTTTTGTTCGTGCGTAGTTTATCCTAATTTTTCAAAATATCTTTTCTTCACTTTATGTAAGCAAAGGCGATACCATCCGCTGTGTAGTAATGAAAAAATATCAGTTTCATTAATTAACAATAAACTAGCCCTGCTGTTTAAATTGGTGTGAGTTAATTGCTTTTCTTACGCCATAACGACGTATTGATTCCGAAATGGGGGTGTTGTTATACCCTTGCCGTTTAAACTATTATGATTGAATCGCTTTTTCTTACGTCGTAGGGTCGCAATTTCGAAATAGGAGTATTTCAAACCCTTACTGTTTAAAGTATTGTGATTTAATCACTTTTCTTACGTCGTAACGTCGCAATGACTTCGAAATAAGAGTATTTTAAACCCTTACTATTTAAAGTATTGTGATTTAATCAATTTTCTTAGCGTCGCAATGACTTCGAAATATGTGTATTTTAAACCATTAATGTTTATAGTATTGCGATTTAGTCAATTTTCTTACGTCGTAGGGTCGTAATGACTTTGAAATAGGAGTATTTGAAACTCTTACTGTTCATTATAATTTAATTGCGTCTCTTACGTCATAACGACGTAATGACTTCGAAATAGGAGTATTTTAAACCTATCCCGTTTAAAGTATTGTGATGTAATAATTTTTCTTACATGTAACGTCGCAATGACTTCGAAATGAGAGTATTTTATAACCTTACTGTTTAAACTGGTGTGATTTAATCACTTTTCTTACGTCACAGTGGCTTCTGAATGAGAGTATTTTATACCTTACTGGTAAAATATAGTGATTTAATCGCTCTTCTTACATCGTAGCGTCGCAATGACTTCGAAATACAAGTATTTTAAACCTATACCGTGTAAAGTATTGTGATGTAATAATTTTTTCTTACATCGTAACGTCGCAATGACTTCGAAATGAGAGTATTTTATAACCTTACTGTTTAAACTGGTGTGATTTAATCACTTTTCTTACGTCACAGTGGCTTCTGAATGAGAGTATTTTATACCTTACTGGTAAAATATAGTGATTTAATCGCTCTTCTTACATCGTAGCGTCGCAATGGACTTCGAAATACAAGTATTTTAAACCTATACCGTGTAAAGTATTGTGATGTAATAATTTTTCTTACATCGTAACGTCGCAATGACTTCGAAATGAGAGTATTTTATAACCTTACTGTTTAAAACTGGTGTGATTTAATCACTTTTCTTACGTCACAGTGGCTTCTGAATGAGAGTATTTTATACCTTACTGGTAAAATATAGTGATTTAATCGCTCTTCTTACATCGTAACGTCGCAATGACTTCGAAATGAGAGTATTTTATAAACCTTACTGTTTAAACTGGTGTGATTTAATCACTTTTCTTACGTCGCAATGACTTCGGAATGAGAGTATTTTATACCTTACTGTTAAAATATAGTGATATAATAGATTTTCTTACATCGTAGCGTCGCAATGACTTCGAAATAGAAGTATTTTATAACCTTTCTGTTTAAACCTAGTGTGATTTAATCACTTTTCTTAGGTCGCAATGACTTCGAAATAGAAGTATTTTATAACCTTTCTGTTTAAACTAGTGTGATTTAATCACTTTTCTTAGGTCGCAATGACTTCGAAATAGAAGTATTTTATAACCTTACTGTTTAAAACTGGTGTGATTTAATCACTTTTCTTACGTCGCAATGACTTCGAAATGACTTCGAAATAGGAGTATTTTATAACCTTACTGTTTAAACTGGTGTGATTTAATCACTTTTCTTACGTCGTATCGTCTCAATGACTTCGAAACCTAACGAGAAAAAATGGAGTATTTTAGCAATAAACTAACAAGGGCTGGTGCTTTGACAGTCCGGTATGTGTGAGCAGGATTAGAAGAGTGCTCTAAACTCATTCCGAGTCGTGGCCGTTTGCATCGATCTCCCGGTCCGGAATTAAAGAGAGTATTTCCATAGGTTAGAAAAGGAAACGGCTTTGCCGTCGTGTGTGCATTCGGCGCAAGGATTATGACGTCCTCATCATCATCATCAGGATCATGATCATCATCATCATCGAGGCAGGAACGATTTGGCATGGTAGGATAAATTGTGCCGTAACTTAATACCCAACTGGGCCATTACCCCCCGTGACGTAGTATACCATATCATATGTCAGGCATTTGTAATTTGTTTTTTTTTTCTCCTCTCTCTCTCTCTCTCTCTCTCTCTCTTTCTCTCTCTCTCTCTGTTCTGTCTATCTCTCTTCTTTCTCCTTTCTCTGTTCTCTGTCTATCTCTCTCTTTCTTCTATCTCTTTTCTCTGTCTATCTCTCTCTTTCTTCTATCTCTTTTCTCTGTTCTCTCTATCTATCTCTCCCTCTATATATCTCTCTCTCTCTCTTCTCTCCTCTCCTCTCTTCTCTCCCCTTTCTCTGTTCTCTCTCTATCTTCTATCTCCTTCTCTGTTCTCTCTCTCTATCTATCTCTATCTCTTTCTCTCCTCTCTATCTATCTCTATCTCTTTCTCTCCTCTCTATCTATCTCTATCTCTTTCTCCTCCTCTCTTCTTTCTCCTTTCTCTGTTCTCTCTCTATCTCTCTCTCTCTTTCTCTCCTCTCTTCTTTCTCCTTTCTCTGTTCTCTCTCTATCTATCACTCTCTCTCTTCTTTCTCCATTCTCTGTTCTCTCTTTATCTATCTCTCTCTCTTCTCTCTTCTCTTCTTTCTCCTTTCTCTGTTCTCTGTCTCTCTTCTCTCCTCTCCTCTCTTCTTTTTCCTTTCTCTGTTCTCCTCCTCTCCTCTCTCTCTTTCTCCTTTCTCTGTTCTCTCTCTCTCTCTTCTTTCTCCTTTCTCTGTTCTCTCTCTCTCTCTCTCTTCTCTCCTCTCCTCTCTTCTTTCTCCTTTCTCTGTTCTCTCTCTTCTCTTCTCTCCTCTCTTCTTTCTCCTTTCTCTGTTCTCTCTCTTCTCTCCTCTCCTCTCCTCTTTCTCCTTTCTCTGTTCTCTCCTCTCCTCTCTTTTCTCCTTTCTCCTTTTTTTCTCTCTCTCTCTCTCTCTCTCTCTCTCTCTCTCTCTCTCTCTCTTCTCTTCTCCTTTCTCTCTCTCTTCCCTTCTTCTCCTTTCCTGTTTCGCCTACCCACTCTCTCCCTTCTTTCTCCTTTCTCTGTTCTCTGTCTCTTCTTTCTCCTTTCTCTGTTCTCTTCTTCTCTTCTTTTTCCTTTCTCTGTTCTCTCTCTCTCTCTCTCTCTCTCTCTCTCTCTCTCTCTCTCTCTCTTTTCTCTCTTCTTTCTCCTTTCTCTCTCTCTTCTCTTCTTTCTCCTTTCTCTCTCTCTCTTCTCTTTTTTTTCTCCTTTCTCTCTCCTCTTCTCTTCTTTCTCCTTTCTCTCTCTCTTCTCTTCTTTCTCCTTTCCTCTCTCTCTTCTCTTCTTTCTCCTTTCTCTGTTCTCCCTCTTCTCTTCTTTCTCCTTTCTCTGTTCTCTCTGTCTATCTCTCTCCTTTCTCTGTTCTCCTCTGTCTATCTCTCTCCTTTCTCTGTTCTCTCTTCTCTTCTTTCTCCTTTCTCTGTTCTCTCTGTCTCTCTCTCTCTCTCCTCTCTCTCTCTCTCTCTCTGTCTCTCTTCTTTTCTCCTTTCTCTGTTCTCTCTGTCTATCTATCTCTCTCTTTTCTCCTTTCTCTGTTCTCTGTCTATCTCTCTCTTTCTATCTCCTTTTTCTGTTCTCTCTCACTATCTATCTCTCCCTCTATCTATCTATCTCTCTCTTCTCTCCTCCCTTCTTTCTCCATTCTCTGTTCTCTCTCTATCTATCTGTCTCTCTCTCTCTTCTCTTCTTTTTTCCTTTCTCTGTTCTCTCCTCTCCTCTCTCCTTTCTCCTTTCTCTGTTCTCTCTCTCTCTCTCTCTCTCTTCTCTCCTCTCCTCTCTTCTTTCTCCTTTCCTGTTCTCTCTCTCTTCTCTCCTCTCCTCTCCTCTCTCTTCTTTCTCCTTTCTCTGTTCTCTCTCTCTTCTCTCCTCTCCTCTCCTCTCCTCTCTTCTTTCTCCTTTCTCTCCCTCTCTCTTCTCTCCTCTCCTCTCTTATTTCTCCTTTCTCTCCCTCTCTCTTCCCTCCTCTCCTCTCTTCTTTCTCCTTTTCTCTGTTCCTCTCTCTCTATCTCTGTGTCTTCTCTCCTCTCTTCTCTCTCTCTCTCTCTCTCTCTCTCTCTCTCTCTCTCTCCTTTTTTTTTCTTGGTGTGAAATCTGTTTCTAAGATTCTCTCTCTCTCTCTCTCTCTCTCTCTCTCTCTCTCTCTCTCCCCAAATGGAAGTTCATTTCCCTTCTGGCTCTCGAAGGTCTTCCTCCATCCTCAGCCATGTGAACCTTCCGTGTTACCTGGTCTTTAAGAGAAATCGTTCAGATCTCTCTCGAAATCAACAGAATCAGCGTAGAGAATGACCTTATTTTTATATAGGTCAGTCTATTCAAGTGTTCTTTATAGGGGTTTGGATGCAGTGCATATTGTTATGTAAATGATGATTTATATTATTATTATTTTTATTATTATTATTATTATTATTATTATATATTATTGTTATTGTCATTATTTTTATTATCATTTGTTATTATTATTATTATTATTGTAATTTTTCTACAGGAACTATAACCTGTCTACAAAGCCAGATACTAAATGCATAATCTACCAAGCGAAATATTCTTTTTAACTTCTCTACCTTGTTATTATCATCATTATATCTAAGCTACAACCCTAGTTGGTAAAGCAGGATGCTATAAATCCAAGGGCTTCAACAAGTAAAAATAGCCCAGTGAGGAAAGGATATAAGGAAATAAACTACAATAGAAGTAATTAGTAATTAAAATGGAATTTTAAAGACAGTTGCAAAATTATAAGAGATCTGCTAATAATCAACGAAGCAATATATACATGAATCAAGAATATACTTTAGACACACACTTTCTCTCTCTCTCTCTCTCTCTCTCTCTCTCTCTCTCTCTCTCTCTCTCGGGCATAATCACGTAACCCGCACCTCTTCGAAGAGGGTACACATCATCTATAAGGTAAAATCCGGTTTTAATTTGTTCTTAAAAGCAAGTTCTTGAGTCTTTGATACCTGGAATATAAGGCACTGATTAACATAAACATGGCTAATCATTTATCAGCAGTCGCCCGCCCTCTCCCTACCTAACTTGCACAGGGCTAATCACATATCAGCTCCATCGTCGTCACCTTCTCTCTCTCTCTCTCTCTCTCTCTCTCTCTCTCTCTCTCTCTCAAAATTTGTCCAAAAGCTAATCAATATTTTTTTTCTATATCTTGGGAAGAAGGTCTCTCTCTCTCTCTCTCTCTCTCTCTCTCTCTCTCTCTCTCTCAAAATTTGTCCAAAGGCTAATCAATATTTTTTCTATATCTTGGGAAGAAGGTTTCTCTCTCCTCTCTCTCTCTCTCTCTCTCTCTCTCTCTCATGGGGGAAGTCTATTGGTAACAAGTGGAGGGTCAATAATCAACAAACTTTGGATTTTTTCAACTTTCTCATTAATGCAAAAGAAGGGGGATACCCTTACAGGAGCAGCCACATCCCTCTCTCTCTCTCTCTCTTCTCTCTCTCTCTCTCTCTCTCTCTCGGCAAAATCACACATCTTGATAGCTAAATGCAGATGTAACTCAGGCAAAGTTTTTACACAGATTTACTCCTTTAAATTGTCACATGTAGACTGTAAAACAACAATATAAAAAAATCAGGTTTTATTAAAGTTAAACGAAAAAGAAAACATATATGACAACAGTAAGCGACTGGCCACTGGAGGAATGACGAAAGAAAACAGATTACAAAACTATTACATCACCGCAATTACATATGATGTAACGGGATAGTTCAAGAACCGATAATGACGAGAATATTAATATAGAAATAAGAGAAATAATGAAGTGAAGTGGCCAGATATATAACCACCTGACGAAAATCAGTTTTTATAGTTTATTGATGACATATTTGTTTTTGATGTTGTTAATAGTTTATATATGACATGTCTGTTTTGACGTTGTTACCTTTTTTTAGAATGATTTATTGTTAATTTGTTCTCTTCATTTATTTATTTCCTTATTTCCTTTCCTCACTGGGCTATTTTTCCCTGTGGAGCCCCTGGGCTTATAGCATCTTGCTTTTCCAACTAGAGTTGTAGCTTGGACAATAATAATAATAATAATAATAATAATAATAATAATAACCAAACTTACCGTATTTCTGACATCAATTCTCTACTATTGGACTGATTTTCAAAGTTAAAGTTGATTATTTTACATACATGGGCCCATAAAACCTTATTTTACGGTTCAGGTGTTCAAGAAATAATGAACCATTTACGGTTCAGATGTTCAAGAAATAATGAACCAATTGCCGTTGTTGTTGTTTCTCTGAGGTTACCCTTCTTCACAGAAAATGGCTTAATAAGGAAATGTTTGCTTGATTGTGAAATTAAAAATTTATAATTATTCAAACTCGCAATAAATTTCACTGGAAATACAAACGATCATAATATCAATATGCTCAGACAATTCAAAATTTAGATTAAAAAACGCCACACATAAAATCAAACATCAGAACCAGCAAAAAGAAGTAAGGCATCTGCCTTAATCCCTTTGCGAGTAAGCGATCAATGGATTTTCTTCCGGTAACAAAAGACCAGAAAAAAGTGAGTGACTTTGTGCGCACGAACGGGGTCTTTTTGCTTGTGTATATATTTAAACATCTTTAAATACTAATTCATTCGTATCTCTTTTTTAGAGATTTTGTATTATTTCTTAAGCTATGGTAAGCAGCTATTCTTGGAGGATACTCCAAAATCAAATCATTGTCTCCCAGTCTTGGGTAGTGCCATAGCCTCTGTAAGCTATGGTAAGCAGCTATTCTTGGAGGATACTCCAAAATCAAATCATTGTCTCCCAGTCTTGGTAGTGCCATAGCCTCTGTAAGCTATGGTAAGCAGCTATTCTTGGAGGACACTTCAAGATCAAATCATTTTTCTATAGTCTTTGGTAGTGCCATAGCCTCTGTACCATGGTATTCCACTGCCTGGGTTAGAGTTCTCTTGTTTGAGGGTACACTCTGGCATACTATTCTGTTTTACTTCTCTTCCTCTTTATTTTCTTTAAGCTATGGTAAGCAGCTATTCTAGGAGGATACTCCAAAATCAAATCATTGTTTTCCAGTCTTGGGTAGCGCCATAGCCTCTGTACCATGGTCTTCCACTGCCTTGGGTTAGAGTTCTCTTGTTTGAGGGTACACTCTGGCATACTATTCTGTTTTTCTTCATCTTCCTCTCTTTATTTTCTTCAAAGCTATGGTAAGCAGCTATTCTAGGAGGATACTCCAAAATCAAATCATTGTTTTCCAGTCTTGGGTAGCGCCATAGCCTCTGTATCATGGTCTTCCACTGCCTTGGGTTAGAGTTCTCTTGTTTGAGGGTACACTCTGGAATACTATTTGTTTTACTTCTCTTCCTCTTTATTTTCTTTTTAAGTTTTTATAATTTATAAATGAAAGACCTACATAATTTTGTTGTTACAGTTCTTAAAATATATTCTAATTATTCATTACTTTCAGTTTATTTATTAACGTATTTCCTTTCCATACTATGCTATTTTTCCCTGTTAGAGCATTCTGCTTTTTTCAATTAGGGTTGTAGCTTGGCTAGTAATAGTAGTAGTAATAATAATAATAATAATAATAATAATAATAATAATAATAATATAATATAATGTTTACACGCCAGTCTGTAGGATTATTTTGATAATTGTTTCTAGTCACCTACCGACAAAGTGGGCGAGCTATTGTTCTAACCCCCCCCCCCTTGTTTATGTGTGTGTCGGCCTGTCACTCCCTTTGCCTCTCTCTGTTAAGAGTGTCTGTCACGCGTACCTTGTCACTGCAGCTTCTACATGGTTGAATGAATTTCTGTCAAACATGTACAAACCACAAAGATAGCTCATTTTGTATAGTTATGTGTGAAAGACAGTCATGTCGGGACTGTCTGTCCGTCAGTGTTTCTGTCACGCTTGCCTGGTCATCAGAACATATACAATTTGTTATAAATGTAGATGTCCTGACTAGTATAGTGTTAAAGTGTTCGCCTAGCAATCAGCATGGCCGCAGATCGATCCCAGCCCGGGACCATGTGTTGAAGCTGTTTACTCGGGAGGATACTGTTGTAGTGGGGCACTTAATGGGTGGTTGGGCTTGCCCAGCTGACGTTCTGGTGAGCATCTTTACTGATTAAATTGGAACCAGACACATTAACCTTATGTGAATTTGTACAAAGATTTTCTGTATTGATCTATCTTTTATTATATCTATTTCCTTTACTTTGTAATAGTCTCTATTGCACTCTTTAGCATGTGCAATTGTGATTACAAATTCCTTTATATTACGTTCGTATTTTCCACCTTGGACTTATCCTATGATCTCAAGGTAAAGACTTCCTTCATGACATGATGTACATATCGACGATGAAGCCTTTTTTCAGGGCATGGCAATGTTTGGGACTCTTACCAAAGCATGATCAAGATGTTGACATTGAAGGTTGGTCATGAATAGCAGAGGCAAGGAACAGAAAATGTCTAGAGACTGACCATATACACACATCAGTACCCAAACCCCCCCTCCCCTCTCCATTGGGCTTGGGACCAGGGAGTGCCTGACAATAGCTGGTAATGACTTGGCAGGTAGACTTATATGCTCCCTAATTACTCCCCCCCACCCTAGCTCATAAGAATGGCTAGGTTGCAGATAATACTAGAAACCATCGAACTAAAGCGTGTCTTGAAACTCTCGTCCATGAGATTGCCAGACAGGCTACCTCAACCATATTTCACAAATTGTTGTTGCTAGAATAGAATTTCGCTTATTATCTTAAGATTTGTTTCAATATTGAATTTAATTTGAATTGCTGCTCAAATATGTTCATAAGGTTAAATGTGCTTAAAATACTCGTGTCTATTTAGAGAGACGATGTGTGAGTCGCGGGGTTTGGTTTTCTGAGCAAGCAATCCAATCACCGCGTTTTCCGGAGGTGATTGCCATGAGTTTTCGTAAATTTTTATTATCATATTTAGAATAACATGGAAGTTTGGAAAATTGGCGAGACTGTAGTTTAACGTGGAAGTTTGGAAAACTGGGGAGACTTTTAGGATAACGTGGAAGTTTGAATATTGGGAGACTTTATAATAACCAGGAAGTTTGGAATATTGGGGAGACTTTATAATAACCAGGAAGTTTGGAATATTGGGGAGACTTTAGGATAACGTGGAAGTTTGGAATACTGGGGAGACTTTTAGGATAACGTGGAATTTGGAATACTGGAGAGACTTTTAGGATAACGTGGAAGTTTGGAATATTGGGGAGACTTTAGGATAACTTGGAAGTTTGGAAAATTGGGGAAACTCTAGGATAACGTGGAAGTTTGGAAAACTGGGGAGACTTTAGGATAAC
Organism: Palaemon carinicauda; assembly: GCF_036898095.1. NCBI lineage: Eukaryota > Metazoa > Arthropoda > Malacostraca > Decapoda > Palaemonidae > Palaemon > Palaemon carinicauda. Next base: position 18,167,225 of record NC_090766.1, read on the forward strand.
GTGGAAGTTTGGAAAACTGGGGAGACTTTAGGATAACGTGGAAGTTTGGGAAAACTGGGGAGACTTTAGGATAACGTGGAACTTTGGAATACTGGGGAGACTTTAGGATAACGTGGAAGTTTGGAATACTGGGGAGACTTTAGGATAACGTGGAACTTGGAATACTGGGGAGACTTTAGGATAACGTGGAACTTTGGAATACTGGGAGACTTTAGGATAACGTGGAACTTTGGAATACTGGGGAGACTTTAGGATAACGTGGAACTTTGGAATACTGGGGAGACTTTAAGATAACGTGGAAGTTTGGAATATTGGGGAGACTTTAGATAACATGAAAATTTGGAAAACTATGAGGACTTTTAGGATATACATGGAAGTTTAGAAAACCATGAAGACTTTTAGAATCACATGAAAGTTTGGAAAACTATGAGGACTTTTAGGATAACATGGAAGTTTAGAAAACCATGAAGACTTTTAGGATAACATGGAAGTTTTTGGGAAACTATGAAGAGTTTTTAGGATAACATGGAAGTTTGGAAAACTATGAAGACTTTTAGGATAACGTGGAAGTTTGGATAACTATGAAGACTTTTAGGATAACATGGAAGTTTAGAAAACCATGAAGACTTTTAGGATAATTATGGAAGTTAGAAAACCATGAAGACTTTTATGATAATTATGAAAGTTTATAAAACTGGGAAAACTTTTAGGATAACATGAAAGTTTAGAAAACTATGAAGACTTTTAGCATACCATGGAAGTTTGGAAAACTATGAAGACTTTTAAGATAACATGGAAGTTTTGGGAAATTAGGAAGACTTTTTATAATGAATGAGGAATTGTCTGAAAACCAACGTATCTGATTTGGTTTTAAAATTTGTGTTTTACCGAATATAGGAGAATTTGATGATAAATGGAAGTGAATAGAATAAAAACTAAAAACTCGTAAAATTGGTCATCGTCATGAAATTTTTATTTCAGCGACCTATTATATATATATATATATATATATATATATTCCAGACACGCTTACCTCTCCTGTCCCTCTGGGGAGAGGGAATAATCATACCGTGGTGAGAGGGGTTGCGTATGTTGACCCTGTCTGTCTGAATGTTTAGCCTTCACTATTGGTCGCGTACAGTAGTTTGTAATAATTATGTTTTTCCTCATAAGTAAAGACTAAGGTTTTTTTTATGTTTACGACTTTCCTTCTACATTTATGTAAA
>NC_090766.1:18168950-18186450 GCF_036898095.1 Palaemon carinicauda
AAGGCATCTGCCTTAATCCCTTTGCGAGTAAGCGATCAATGGGATTTTCTTCCGGTAACAAAAGACCAGAAAAAAGTGAGTGACTTTGTGCGCACGAACGGGGTCTTTTTGCTTGTGTATATATTTAAACATCTTTAAATACTAATTTCATTCGTATCTCTTTTTTAGAGATTTTGTATTATTTCTTAAGCTATGGTAAGCAGCTATTCTTGGAGGATACTCCAAAATCAAATCATTGTCTCCCAGTCTTGGGTAGTGCCATAGCCTCTGTAAGCTATGGTAAGCAGCTATTCTTGGAGGATACTCCAAAATCAAATCATTGTCTCCCAGTCTTGGGTAGTGCCATAGCCTCTGTAAGCTATGGTAAGCAGCTATTCTTGGAGGACACTTCAAGATCAAATCATTTTTCTATAGTCTTTGGTAGTGCCATAGCCTCTGTACCATGGTATTCCACTGCCTTGGGTTAGAGTTCTCTTGTTTGAGGGTACACTCTGGCATACTATTCTGTTTTACTTCTCTTCCTCTTTATTTTCTTTAAGCTATGGTAAGCAGCTATTCTAGGAGGATACTCCAAAATCAAATCATTGTTTTCCAGTCTTGGGTAGCGCCATAGCCTCTGTACCATGGTCTTCCACTGCCTTGGGTTAGAGTTCTCTTGTTTGAGGGTTACACTCTGGCATACTATTCTGTTTTACTTCTCTTCCTCTTTATTTTCTTCAAGCTATGGTAAGCAGCTATTTCTAGGAGGATACTCCAAAATCAAATCATTGTTTTCCAGTCTTGGGTAGCGCCATAGCCTCTGTATCATGGTCTTCCACTGCCTTGGGTTAGAGTTCTCTTGTTTGAGGGTACACTCTGGAATACTATTTTGTTTTACTTCTCTTCCTCTTTATTTTCTTTTTAAGTTTTTATAATTTATAAATGAAAGACCTACATAATTTTGTTGTTACAGTTCTTAAAATATATTCTAATTATTCATTACTTTCAGTTTATTTATTAACGTATTTCCTTTCCATACTATGCTATTTTTCCCCTGTTAGAGCATTCTGCTTTTTTCAATTAGGGTTGTAGCTTGGCTAGTAATAGTAGTAGTAATAATAATAATAATAATAATAATAATAATAATAATAATAATAATAATAATGTTTACACGCCAGTCTGTAGGATTATTTTGATAATTGTTCTTAGTCACCTACCGACAAAGTGGGCGAGCTATTGTTCTAACCCCCCCCCCCCTTGTTTATGTGTGTGTCGGCCTGTCACTCCCTTTGCCTCTCTCTGTTAAGAGTGTCTGTCACGCGTACCTTGTCACTGCAGCTTCTACATGGTTGAATGAATTTCTGTCAAACATGTACAAACCACAAAGATAGCTCATTTTGTATAGTTATGTGTGAAAGACAGTCATGTCGGGACTGTCTGTCCGTCAGTGTTTCTGTCACGCTTGCCTGGTCATCAGAACATATACAATTTGTTATAAATGTAGATGTCCTGACTAGTATAGTGTTAAAGTGTTCGCCTAGCAATCGCATGGCCGCAGATCGATCCCAGCCCGGGACCATGTGTTGAAGCTGTTTACTCGGGAGGATACTGTTGTAGTGGGGCACTTTAATGGTGGTTGGGCTTGCCCAGCTGACGTTCTGGTGAGCATCTTTACTGATTAAATTGGAACCAGACACATTAACCTTATGTGAATTTGTACAAAGATTTTCTGTATTGATCTATCTTTTATTATATCTATTTCCTTTACTTTGTAATAGTCTCTATTGCACTCTTTAGCATGTGCAATTGTGATTACAAATTCCTTTATATTACGTTCGTATTTTCCACCTTGGACTTATCCTATGATCTCAAGGTAAAGACTTCCTTCATGACATGATGTACATATCGACGATGAAGCCTTTTTTCAGGGCATGGCAATGTTTGGGACTCTTACCAAAGCATGATCAAGATGTTGACATTGAAGGTTGGTCATGAATAGCAGAGGCAAGGAACAGGAAAATGTCCTAGAGACTGACCATATACACACATCAGTACCCAAACCCCCCTCCCCTCTCCATTGGGCTTGGACCAGGGAGTGCCTGACAATAGCTGGTAATGACTTGGCAGGTAGACTTATATGCTCCCCTAATTACTCCCCCCACCCTAGCTCATAAGAATGGCTAGGTTGCAGATAATACTAGAAACCATCGAACTAAAGCGTGTCTTGAACTCTCGTCCATGAGATTGCCAGACAGGCTACCTCAACCATATTTCACAAATTGTTGTTGCTAGAATAGAATTTCGCTTATTATCTTAAGATTTGTTTCAATATTGAATTTAATTTGAATTGCTGCTCAAATATGTTCATAAGGTTAAATGTGCTTAAAATACTCGTGTCTATTTAGAGAGACGATGTGTGAGTCGCGGGGTTTGGTTTTCTGAGCAAGCAATCCATCACCGCGTTTTCCGGAGGTGATTGCCATGAGTTTTCGTAAATTTTTATTATCATATTTAGAATAACATGGAAGTTTGGAAAATTGGCGAGACTGTAGTTTAACGTGGAAGTTTGGAAAACTGGGGAGACTTTTAGGATAACGTGGAAGTTTGGAATATTGGGGAGACTTTATAATAACCAGGAAGTTTGGAATATTGGGGAGACTTTATAATAACCAGGAAGTTTGGAATATTGGGGAGACTTTAGGATAACGTGGAAGTTTGGAATACTGGGGAGACTTTTAGGATAACGTGGAAGTTTGGAATACTGGAGAGACTTTTAGGATAACGTGGAAGTTTGGAATATTGGGGAGACTTTAGGATAACTTGGAAGTTTGGAAAATTGGGGAAACTCTAGGATAACGTGGAAGTTTGGAAAACTGGGGAGACTTTAGGATAACGTGGAAGTTTGGAAAACTGGGGAGACTTTAGGATAACGTGGAAGTTTGGAAAACTGGGGAGACTTTAGGATAACGTGGAACTTTGGAATACTGGGGAGACTTTAGGATAACGTGGAAGTTTGGAATACTGGGGAGACTTTAGGATAACGTGGAACTTTGGAATACTGGGGAGACTTTAGGATAAACGTGGAACTTTGGAATACTGGGAGGACTTTAGGATAACGTGGAACTTTGGAATACTGGGGAGACTTTAGGATAACGTGGAACTTTGGAATACTGGGGAGACTTTAAGATAACGTGGAAGTTTGGAATATTGGGGAGACTTTAGATAACATGAAAATTTGGAAAACTATGAGGACTTTTAGGATAACATGGAAGTTTAGAAAACCATGAAGACTTTTAGAATAACATGAAAGTTTGGAAAACTATGAGGACTTTTAGGATAACATGGAAGTTTAGAAAACCATGAAGACTTTTAGGATAACATGGAAGTTTTGGGAAACTATGAAGAGTTTTTAGGATAACATGGAAGTTTGGAAAACTATGAAGACTTTTAGGATAACGTGGAAGTTTGGATAACTATGAAGACTTTTAGGATAACATGGAAGTTTAGAAAACCATGAAGACTTTTAGGATAATTATGGAAGTTTAGAAAACCATGAAGACTTTTATGATAATTATGAAAGTTTATAAAACTGGGAAAACTTTTAGGATAACATGAAAGTTTAGAAAACTATGAAGACTTTTAGCATACCATGGAAGTTTGGAAAACTATGAAGACTTTTAAGATAACATGGAAGTTTTGGGAAATTAGGAAGACTTTTTATAATGAATGAGGAATTGTCTGAAAACCAACGTATCTGATTTGGTTTTAAAATTTGTGTTTTACCGAATATAGGAGAATTTGATGATAAATGGAAGTGAATAGAATAAAACTAAAAACTCGTAAAATTGGTCATCGTCATGAAATTTTATTTCAGCGACCTATTATATATATATATATATATATATAATTATATATATATATATATATATATATTCCAGACACGCTTACCTCTCCTGTCCCTCTGGGGAGAGGGAATAATCATACCGTGGTGAGAGGGGTTGCGTATGTTGACCTGTCTGTCTGAATGTTTAGCCTTCACTATTGGTCGCGTACAGTAGTTTGTAATAATTATGTTTTTCTCATAAGTAAAGACTAAGGTTTTTTTTTTATGTTTACGACTTTCCTTCTACATTTATGTAAAATTGAAAATAATGTCGACCGTAGAAAACTTAGTTTATATTTCAACTGTATGTAAGAGAGAGAGAGAGAGAGAGGAGAGAGGAGAGAGAGAGAGAGGAGGAGGAGAGAGAGAGGAGAGAGAGAGTGAGTGAGTTAAACCCACATTATAAATGCCCCACAATTTATATTTCTTACGCCCAAACATTCGAAAATGTCGGTATAATCCGAAAAGCCTTTTAACTTAAAAAAGAGTAGTCAAGCCCTAATGGGTTATGAATTAATCATATCTTCTGTGTCTTTGTCCCTCATAATTTTTGTAATGAGGCTACTAATTACTTTTACATTGTTTGATCTAATTACCAGAAAATCTAATAACTGGGTGTGAAATTAAATCCACCCTTTTTTTTTCCTGGTGATTATTCATAAAAGGGAACGCTCTAATTTACTTTAGGAGATTGAAAAGTGAGGATTTATCACATAGGTGGTTTTTAAAGGAGATTATAAAGTTTTACAGAAGGTTTAAACCATTTATATTTATAGGTATCGTAGATTACGGCAAGCTGTGATTTAGGAATGTTTTACTGTGAGATATTAAAAAAAGCAGTTTGATTCTTAATTTTTTGTAAATGATTCTCTCTCTCTCTCTCTCTCTCTCTCTCTCTCTCTCTCTCTCTCTCTATATATATATATATATATATATATAGATATATACATATATATATGTATATATGGATATATGTGTATATATATATATATAATATATATATATAAAATTATATATATATATATGTATGTGTATTTATATATGTATATATATATATATATATATATATGTGTGTGTGTGTGTGTGTGTATCAATTGTTAAAATATCTTCATAACCCCCCAAAATAATTCTCAGATTTCCAACCCCCCCCTCTCTCTCTCTCTCTCTCTCTCTCTCTCTCTCTCTCTCTCTCTCTCTCTATATATATATATATATATATATATATACTCCTAAAACATATAGTGTTCAATCATTCTTCTCTTTAAATTCTTCCATCAGTGTCACGCACCCCAATCCTTGATTATTCTTCTTTTTATTTGTTCTTATTGTTCCCACATTCTCCTTCATCTCTCCCTTTCTTCATTTCCTTACCCCAATTCTTTCTCTGCCCCCCCCCCCTCTCAGACCCCTCTATCCTCTTCTCGGACTCCCCCCCCTCCCCCACCTTCTTCCTCTGCTCCCCCCTCTCGGACCTTCCCATCCATTTCTTTACCTCTCCTCCATCCCAAGTCTTCTCTTCAAGGTTTGAAAATGGAAGAAGCAATCTTGTGAATGGGCCCCAGATGGGCATCTCCCCCCCCCCCCCCCTCTGGGTCGGCCTCCTAAAAGGGGGGAGGGGACTCTGTCCTTCATCCGGACACACAGTGGCTTTAGCCTCCGTTGAGGATGATTTGTATACTGTACAGAACGGAGTTTTTATTTTCTATTATTCCTCTTGGCCATTTTACTGTTTTTTTGTTTTTTTTTTTTTGTCATTTTTTCTTTTTTTTCTTGTCCTGTTTTCCAATTTTCTTGTTTGTCCCGATGACTTTTTTCATACATTCACAATTTATTGTTTTAATCTTTAATATTTGCTTTTACTTATGTATTCATTAATTTGACATTCCTTAGTTCTTTTCGTTTTATTTAGTGAGATTTGATGTAAAAAAAAAAATTTCATTGTCTGTATATTTTATATATTTTCATTTGGTTTAATGATTTCCTTAATTTTTGGCTGACAATATCCTTAAACGTATTTTATTTTTGGTAAATATATTCAGTGAGGATGTAAAAGAAATATATTTCCTTCGTTATTGTTTTTTTATATTGTGCATTATACCGTTTTTTTTAATATATATATATATATATATATATATATATATATATATATATATATCTGCAACCATTTTCTCTCTTACTTGAATGATCCATTTAACTATATATTGTACTATTGAAAATAATTCACAATTCTTTTATCGGATTAATTGTATAATAAAAACTTCCATTTGTATATTTTTTCTTCGAAGGATAAATTTTAATCTCGTGCAATACATCCATTCCTCTGTCTCTTGTAGGCCATTTGTCGAAGGATTCAGTACTGATATGGCATCAGTTTTCCTTGACCATGTATCAGTATTTTTGTTTCCGTATTTTTATGTCGACCTTTTTCCCCTCGTATCGGATGTGAAGTTTCCCCGTTATTTCTACACCGTTACTCCCTCGTATATCCTTTGATATTTTTGTTGTGTGGGTTTCCGTCTCTTGTACCTTTTACTGTATTTTTATTTATTTTTTTTTTATTTTTTTTTTCGTACGCTCATATTCGATATATGCTAGTCATTTGATTCAATTTATGCGACCTCTCAGAAATTTTCGGGTATTCCAGAGTTTTAAAGTTGAAAAGGATTCTCTCTCTCTCTCTCTCTCTCTCTCTCTCTCTCTCTCTCTCTCTCTCTCTCTCTCTTTTTCCTAGTTTTATCTATGCGAGATTATCTCTTGATTTTTAATATTTTTTCACTCAAGATTATATTATAAGAACTCTCTCTCTCTCTCTCTCTCTCTCTCTCTCCTCTCTCTCTCTCTCTCTCTCTGCTAGATTTATCTATGAGATTATCTCTTGATTTTTTATATTTTTCGCTCGATTTTATTATAAGAATCTCTCTCTCTCTCTCTCTCTCTCTCTCTCTCTCCTCTCTCTCTCTCTCTCTCTCTCTCTCTCTCTCATATAAATTCATATTTAAAATTATCTATTAAATTTTGAAATTTTCCACTAAAAATTACAATACAGTAACTTGATCCTTCGGAAATCACTCTTGTTTATTTCAACAAAGGCAGGAAGGGATTGAGGTTATAGTCAAATCCACATAAAATCAGTATCAGTTTTCTACAGTTTTTGTTGCACATAGATAGGCATAGAGTTCTACTCTTTGCTAGAATTTTTGATTGGCCTTTTTTTATATTTATGTGTGCTTTTCGACTTGTTGCCTACCTTTCAGTAAGCTGGGCTAGTTTGTCATGAATAGTTGTGATGGGACCTTACTTTAGTTACTCTAAGCGCTGTTTTCCTAGTCTTATTACGTATGGGAACCCTACTATCTACAGGATCTACAAATCAGTTTATCGATATATTATTATTATTATTATTGTTATAATTATTATTATTGTTATTATTATTAATTTTATTATTATTATTATTAATTTTATTATTATTATTATTATTATTATTATTTGCCAAGCCACAACCCTGGTTGGAAAAACAGGATGCTATAAACCCAGGGGCCCCAACGGGGAAAATAGCCTAGTGAGGAAAGGAAACAAGGGAAAATAAAATATTTCAAGAACAAACATTAAAATGGATAACTAATTAAAGATATGAGTTACGTTATACACATGAATCCCATTGAACCTCATTAATATGCATGTGTGTATGTATATCTGTCCGTCCGATATTCTCTTGGTCCCTTCCCTTTACATAACATTCTCTTCCTCTGTCTTGTTTTTCTGTGCGTGCGTTTGTTCGAATCCGAGGTGGTTATGACTAAGGAAATGCATCTCCAAGAGTTATGAGTCCCCGTGCACTTGAATGTGCACTCAAACCGCCCTGTATGTGTTCCCCCCGTTTGTGCGTTCCGGTCGTTTGTGTGTTTTCATATATATTCTTTTAAGATTTTTTGGAGCATCTCCTTTGCGGTCTCTTAATAAGAAGTTAGATATCAGTGTTAGGGTTTGAGTTTCTTGGTTTTCGAAGTCCCAATAAGAATTCTTTTGGGTTTGATTATAGGGTTCGGGTCTGTATGCTAGGAAATCGATAGGAGAGCGTCCCGGGGAAGGAGAAAGAGGGGCTCTCTCTCTCTCTCTCTCTCTCTCTCTCTCTCTCTCTCTCTCTCCCCCCTCTTAACAGAAAGAAATATCCGTTTATTAGTTGAAAATGTATTTATTTTGAAAATGTAATTATTTTGAAAATGTATTTATTTTGGAAATGTATTTATTTTGTATCCCATCACTCACTCATTGATTGTCATGTTATCCATCATTTAACCTAGTAGAATACCTATATGTACATATTAGTAACCTTAAGTTGAATATATTGTATAAAACAATCATATATATAACTATATTAATGATATATTTACACCATTTATATAGTATATCTTACTAATTAATCTGTATTATTGTTCTATACTAATTGGACTTTTTATCTCTTTCAGGTAAGTTACCATGTCGATGATAAGGGTTAAAGATAGGAAGAGCTCTTTTGAATCAATAAATCAGATACACATTATGACAAACTACGTTTCTCCTTGCCGTTTTGACCAGGGTAAGTTTCGACCTTTACTCATTAAAGTTATTGTACTCACCCAGAGTTCACCTGTGCTGTAAGATGGTTAGTCTTTTCTCCATTTTCCATAGGTCTGTATGTATGTATGTATGTACTGTATGTATGTGTATGTATGTATGTATGTATGTATGTTTGGCATAAACATTTTCCTTTTCAACTTCTCCAGAACTCGCTGGATCAGTTTCAACCAGCCTTGTTTTAAGGCTGCTCATGAATGGCAGAGGCAAGGGACAGTAAAATTGCTCTATCAAGTAGGACAATGCCCTAGAGACTGACCATATATATATATATATATATATATGTATATATATATTATTATATATACATATACATATATATATTATATATATACATATACATATATATATATATATATATGATCAGCGCGCAAGCCTCCCTATCCACGCAAGCTAGGACCAAGGAGGGCCAGGCAGTGGCTGCTGAGGATTCAGCAGTTAGACCTGTAGGCTCCCCCAAACCCACCATCCTTAGCTCATAAGGATGGTGAGGTTACAGCGGCCAAAGGAACTAACGAGTTTCAACGGGACTCTAACCCCAGTCTGGTGATCACCAGGTGGGGACTTTTTTCACAAGATAAAGGCCAATGCGTAAAGGAGGTTTAAGTTTGTTTACGCCCTATGAAAATACAATAGGGTAATTTAATACTAGTCTCCCCTTGAACCAAGGACCCTTATTAAATTGAGGAACCTTATTAAACCTCCTTGCCTTGAACTATCAGGTCAGAAATGATAAGATGTACCTGAGAGCCCTTTTTTGTTCAATTTAAATGCAAGTAAGAGAACCAGAATTGGGTCGCAGTTGGTGTTCAAAGTTTTCATTAGAAAATATTAAAAATAATATGAGAAGAACAAGACTTTTTTTTTTATTTAGGTTCAAACCATAGCTCCAGGGGCCAAAGTAAAACGACAATAAGAATTAGGTAATTTACATAAATATGCGTAAAAAATATTATACTTATGAACGTATTATATAAATATAAAATATAAAAATAAGTATACTTACAAAAATAAGTATACTTACAAATTCATTAAGGTGGGTGGGGTGAGATGTTTAGCTCAGTGACTCCTTTTTTTTTTTATTTTGTTTTATACATTTTCTTGGTGTCAGCAGTTTCCGCTTGAGAATTATAAGAAAACACCAAGAGCTTTTCATATTCCTCTTTGCTGTCCTGGTACTCATGCTTCAGTTTTCTTGCTTTTCTACAACCAAAAAACAGCTATAAATTTTTCAAGAAACTTTTCACAATTTTATCCTCAACTTTACTATTTTAGAAGTTCTCATTTTTTAGTGTTCCTTATTTTGTGGCTGTTTCTAAAACATGTTCCACGTTTTCTCAAAAACTTATTGAATACACAATGTAAAGCCTTTTCCACATTTTCCCAAAAAACTTATTAAATACACATTTTTAAGTTTTTCACATTCCGTATGTATAACTTTCTTCACCGTAGATTTACCCCCGTCACTTGAGCTATTAGGATTTTTACTGTTAAATGTATTGCTATACATTTGATCTGTAATAGAATTTAAAAATTTCCAGGGGTCTTATTATTATTATTATTATTACTATCCAAGCTACAACCAATGGAAAAGCAAGATGCTATAAGCCCAGGGGCTCCAACGGGGTAAAATAGCCCAGTGAGGAAAGGAAATAAGGAAACAAATAAATGAAGAGAACAAATTAACAATAAATCATTCTAAAAAAAGTAACTACGTCAAAACAGACATGTCACATATAAACTATTAACAACACCAAAAACAAATATGTCATAAATAAACTATAAAAACTCATATACTGTATGAAGTACGTTTTGGTAAATTACATACACCTGATCTGTAAATTCGTAGTACAGCTGTAATAAACAATAAATTTCAAAGCTCGATTTTTACACATATTTTGGTGCATTCATCAAATAGTAATCTGTACATAATTCCAGTACGATTATTTAGCATTTTCTGCAGCAACCTTTTTAATCTTACTCTGTAGAGTGGTGCAATGCCTTCAGCTCGCTTCACGTGGTGTACCAGAGGCATTTGTGTAAGGCCTTTCCAGTGTCCCTTAATCTTTTTTTATCATATGCTATACCTCTGTTTCTGCTTCCTTTCTTCCATTTTGCTTTCCATCCTCTTTACTTTTACAGTATCCCCAGTCGCTCTCCAGCTCTGAATGGTCTACATTCCATAAATTCAGTCCATTCAATTTTAATCTTAAGTAGCAAGTGTTATTATTATTATTATTATTATTATTATTATTATTATTATTATTATTAGCTAAGCTACAACCTTAGTTGGAAAAGCAGGGTGCTATAAGCCCAGGGGCTACAACAGGGAAAATAGCCCAGTAAGGAAAGGAAACAAGGAAAAATAAAATATTTAAAAAAAAGTAATATTAGAATAAATATTTCCTATATAAACTAGAAAAACTTTAACAAAACCAGAGGAAGAGAAATAAGATAGAATAGTGTGCCCGAGTGTACCCTCAAGCAAGAGAACTCAAACCCATGACAGTGGAAGACCATGGTATAGAGGCTATGGCACTACCCAAGACTAGAGAACAATAGTTTGATTTTGGAGTGTCCTTCTCCTAGAAGAGCTGCTTATCATAGCTAAAGAGTCTCTTCAACTCTTACCAAGAGGAAACTGGCCACTGAAGAATTATATTACAGTAGTTAACCCCTTGGGTGAAGAAGAATTGTTTAATAACTATCTAAAGGAATTCTAATGTATGCCTGCGCAGACAACATGTGCACCTCTTCGTGATAATGTTGATGCATATGCAGCATATTGGTACTAGTATTTATAATAAATTTGGTCATAAGATTATGACCATTATAGATAGAGAAATCCGTGATTTGCTTCTAGCCGCTTTTGTTCCACCTCGTAAGTGCGAGAAAACAATGCCATTGTTTTATTTTAAAACGGGGTTCATTGTCTCCAAAGTATATGCTGGTAAACATCACCTCAGTTTATTTTCTTCTCCCCGTTTTGTCCTTCACGTGAGGATATTCTTTTTCTTTTGAAGCTTGCTTTTCCTTGAATCCTTTTAGGCGTGTTTCATGAGAGTGTTTGTTCATTTAGGAAAAGTAATGATGATCATATCTGGTAACTAAGGCTTACATAATTGGCCGTGTAAGCTCCCAAATTTGATTTCTTTCAAGTTAATTTGTCTGTAATAGCCTCCTGACTAGTACAGTGGTAGCGTGTTCGCCTAGCATTCGCATGTCAGCAGATCGATCCCAGCCCGGGACAGTGAGTTTAAGCTGTTTAATGGGAAGGCCACTGCTGTGCTTAGGCCACAGTAGGGAGTTGGGCTTGGCCGTCTGACGTTCTGGTGAGCATCTATTCTGATGAAACTGAAACCAGACACCTTTAACCTTTAACCTCTGAAGTATTACTCTTCGTACATGTCAGTGTCTTATAAAAAAAAGACCAGGATAGGTTTGTTTGTCTCTTACTCCTTATATAGTTCCTATCACAAGTTGTATAATATGGTATTGGGAAAAAATTACTTTCAATGTATTTATCAAGCTTAACCGGTTTTGAAACTTTTTAGCCAGTTTATTCAATGCACTTCGATTAGCAACTGAAGAGTACTTAAACGTAATATTTATATTTAGGTAAAGTATCATTTAGTAAATGAAACAAACATATATTATATACTTTTAAATTTGAATATGATTGAATATGAAATATATACAAAATTTGAATATTTTAGATATATTATAGGCTTTTAGAGCAAGCATAGAAAATAGCATACGGTTTTGCCGAATACACCACACACACACACACACACACACATATATATAATATTATATATTATACCCGCTTTTTTTTGCAGATGTATATGCATATATTTGTATGTATATAGAGTTTTAATGTAGGCATATATATGCGTATGTGTGTCTTATGTCCATTGCAATACAACGTTTAAAATTACTCCATAATTTAATTTTGTTACCAGATTTAACTTTTATGTAAGTTTTCTATCTCATCTCATTGATAAAAGAGAGAGAATACAAAATCAAATTTCGTACTCTGGCGGAAGTTCATTTGAATTAGGCCTATTTAGGCCTAACTGGAATTGAAAAAAATGGAAGAATCCCTAGGCTTCTTCAAAATCAGAGACCAGCTTAGCATCGGCCATCGTCTCGGTAGCAAAAAAACTTTTCTCATTTTCGAAGCCAGTTACCTTTTCGTTCTCATTGGGCTTGGGGGGGGGGGGTGTTGGCGTGTTTTGTGTGTGTGTGGGGGGGGGGGGGTCCAGGAAGTCCTGTGACCTATTCTGGAAAGGGACTTGACTGGTTACATATACTTTAGTTCGCATTTCATGTTTGTTTTCGGATTATAATTGCTAATTATTTGTTATTTACTTTATCTTTTAATTTCTAACACATACATATATATATATGTGTATATATATATTATATAAATGTATATATATACTGTGTATTATTTATGCATATAGATATATGTATATATAATAGGTATTATATATACATGTGTATGTATATATATATATATATATATATATATACTTTATTGTTTTATATATATATACATACATATATGTATATATATGCTGTGTATTGTATGTACATACATGTATAAGTATGTTTACTGTATATACATATAGGCCTATGTAATGTATGTATATATGAAACACACACACACACACATATATATATATATATATATATATATTAAAAACTATCAGTCATCTCCTTAGCTTCTCTGAATAAGTGAATCCAATTGTACAGTTTGAATGGGAAGCGAATACAGTGATACTTTTAACTATCTGTATCATGTTAGGCAACCTGTGTGAAGACTCATTCCTTCGTCTATATGTTAGAGACAGACTAAAATTTTCGTCATATTTATTTGAGACAGACTAAAATTTTCGTCATATATATTTGAGACAGACTAAAATTTCCGTCATATATATTTGAGACAGACTAAAATTTTCGTCATATATATTTGAACTGACTAAAATTTCCGTCATATATATTTGAGACAGACTAAAAATTTCCGTCATATATATTTGAGACAGACTAAAAATTTCGTCATATATATTTGAGACAGACTAAAAATTTCGTCATATATATTTGAGACAGACTAAAATTTTCGTCATATATATTTGAGACAGACTAAAATTTTCGTCATATATATTTGAGACAGACTAAAATTTGCGTCCTATATATTTGAGACAGACTAAAAATTTCGTCATATATATTTGAGACAGACTAAAATTTTCGTCATATATATTTGAGACAGACTAAAATTTCCGTCTATACGTTAGACTAAAAGGTGCAGTATGACGATGGGAAAGAGGGACCGTAACCAGACACTGCCCAAACGCGTAGGTTGTTCCATTTCTGGGTTGATCGTTATCTGTTTAGCATCTGCGTTCCTTTGATCTCTCTCTATTGGTATTGGCGGTTGTAACTGGACTTGTAAATGTTGTTATTTGCGTCATGTCTATTTTGTTGCTCATTTACCCCCGGCGTCGATTTTATCTCTCTCTCTCTCTCTCTCTCTCTCTCTCTGTTTGGTATGGAAATGTAGGCTCTCTCTCTCTCTCTCTCTCTCTCTCTCTCTCTGTTTGGTATGGAAATGTAGGCTATGTAGTTATTCTCTCTCTCTCTCTCTCTCTCTCTCTCTCTGTTTGGTATGGAAATGTAGGCTCTGTAGTTATTTTCTCTCTCTCTCTCTCTCTCTCTCTCTCTCTCTCTCTGTTTGGTATGGAAATGTAGTTATTCATGCCATTCGGTGTTTTTGATTTGGCTTTCACTGTCGTATGTACTTAGTTGATGAGTTTTAATACAATTTGACATTTCTATTGTTTTTTTTTTTTTTTCTTTTTCGTACGTAGCATGAAGAGGATAGAATGTTCCCGTGAAAACAAATTGATTTACAAAAGTTAACTTGGAAATGCAAGTTATTGTTATTATTGTATTTTAACATACGGATGGGAGTGAATAGATGGTGGTGGCCTGTTGGTAACGTCCTTGCCTGGTGATTGCCAGACTGTGGTTCGAGTCTCCATTAAACTCGCTAGTTCCTTTGGTCGTTCCTACCCCATCATCCTATGTTCCCGTAAAAGCAAATTGATTTCCAAAGGTTATCTTGGAAATGCAAGGTATTGTTATTATTGTTTTTTTTTTTTTTTATCATACGAATACGAGTGTATAGATGTAGGTGGCCTGTTGGTAACGTCCTTTCCTGGTGATCGCCAGACTGTGGTTCGAGTATCCTTTAAACTCGCTAGTTCCTTTGCTCTTTCCTACCCCACCATCCTTGTAAGCTAAGGATGTGGGCTTTTATGAGAGCCTATTGGTCTACCTGCTGAGTCATCAGCAGCCATTGTCTGGCCCTCCTTGGTCCTAGCTTAGTGAAGAAGAGGGGACTTGGGCGCTGATCATATGTATATATGGTCAGACTAGTCTAGGGCATTGTCCTGCTTGCTAGGGCAATGTCACTGTCCGTTGCCTTTTCCATCATGTGTAGTAACATTCATTTTCACACATGTCTGCACATTATTGATGTGTGGATGGATAAATTATAATATTATATATATATATATATATTAATGTATGTATGTATGTATATATATATCTAATGTATGTATGTATGTATATATATATATAATGTATGTTTGTATGTATATATATAATGTATGTGTATATATATATATATATATATATAATGTATGTATGTATGTATATATATGTATGTAGATATTTATTATATATATACACACACACATATATATATACATATATATATATACATATATATATATATATATATATATATATAAATCTATATATGTTGCTTTATAATTATGCTTCTCGTCTAATATCTGCATTCAAATTCGTTTAATCACGGACGTTGTTTATTTACCTCCAATTTTTTCCTTTTTGTGCGTTCGAAAGAGAAGCGATAAAAACCATAAGAAAAAAAAAAGAAAGCAACGTGTCTGGGACGTGTCAGATCGACAGGCGAGAAAGTTTAATAGGAAGGGAGATTGAGGGAACGGCTTTTATCAGTTTAAACGTATTACAGAACATGATTAATGTCTGCCTCAGGTGATTTTGGGGATTAATCCTAATACTCGTGGAAGGCTGTTTAAGTAGGGGCTGTTTGAGGGGGGGCTGGGGGTGATATGATAGGGGTGAGGGTGGAAATAGCTCTCGAAGGATGGGACTGATAAAACAAATAGAACGCCTCTTGATTAAGAAGGGTTTTGGGGAACGATAGAGATTGAGAAGAATTTAGAGGACTGGTTCGATTTGCGATGAGTTTTAAGAGAGCCAGTGATTTTGAATGATATTATTATTATTATTATTATTATTATTATTATTAGTAGTAGTAGTAGTAGTAGTAGTAGTAGTAGTAGTAGTAGTAGAATTTAGAGGACTGTTTCAATTTGCGATGAGCTTTGGAAAGCCTGTGATTTTGAATGATTTTGTAGATATTATTATTATTATTATTATTATTATTATTATTATTATTATTATTATTATTATTGATAGTTTTTATTATTATTACTTGCTAAGCTACAACCTTAGTTGGAAAAGCAGGATGCTATAAGCCCAGGAACCTCAACAAGGATAATAGCCCATTGAGGAAAGGAAACAAGAAACAATAAAATATTTCAAGAACAATAACATTGAAATATATATTTCCTATATAAGCTATTTTATATAAGATGAGGGTTTATAATAATATCTAAACCGGAGTTGATTAAAACTGCTTTAAGAACGAAGGTATTTAGGAATAGTTTAGTGAACGGTCGGAGATTGCCGTTAATTTAGCGAGCAATAAATGACGAGGCTGTGGTAACGTCCCTGACTGGCGAACGTCAGACTGGGGTTCGAATCCCACTTAGACTCGTTAGTCTCTTTGGTCGGTGCAACCTCGCCATCCTTGTAAGCTAAGAATGTGGGAATTGGGGGAACCTATAGGTCTATCTGCTGAGTCATCAGCAGCCAATGCCTGGCCTTCCTTGGTCCTAGCTTGGGTGGAGAGGGGGCTTTGGTGCTGATCACATGCATATATGGTCAGTCTCTAGGGCATTGTCCTACTCGATAAGGCAGTGTCACTGTCCATTACCCCGGCCCTCTATGAGTGGCCTTTATAGATTTTAAACCATGGTATAATGACTGTCAGATCTTTGGTCAGACAGCCACTATAACGTTTAAAACGCTTCCAGAAGGCTAAAATCACTGTCAGATCTTTGCTCAGACAGCCTCTCCAAGGTGATTGGAGAATGGTATCGTTAAGAGGTTGTGATTAGAAATTATTCCGTGAACTGTTAATTGATTGACACTTGGTAAGAGCAAGACGGCAGGTGACTAAGGTTTCGAGACCTCTATGAAAATTGGTGATCTGGTTCTAGAACCCAGGTGATTAATGACTGTTTTGAAAGAAACCCTGTTGATTAGAGAAAGCCTCGTTATTCAAAAACTGTAAAAATATTGAATGTTCGTCAGTATAGTCATGATGCGGCATCTGTGAGAAGCAACAAAGGGGGGAGGGGAGTGGTTTGCCATGTTGGGGGCAGGGGAAGGGAGGGGGATGTGGGGGGGAACAGTGGAGAGGGGGGAGGAACGAAATGAAGAGAAACTCGGGGTTTTGCTCGATGATGTTAAAGCTGACGTTTTCTAAAAGCTCTGTGCCAACATTCCTTTATTAATGTTTGTCTTTGTGTGGTCCGTTTCACATGACGTAACCTTTTAATCATACAATAGAAATAAGGTTGTTTCCGTCTAACGGTTCTTTTGTTTTTGATGTTTGAGGGAAAGATTTCCCCGTGACTAACCGCCTTTCATTATGGGAGGGGGCCGGGGGGTGGGGGTGGGGGGGGGGTGTTTGCTTCGTTGGGGCGTCATTGCCCATAATGCCTTCTCTCTAGCATATTATGTCCTTCGGGAAGGATATCCTGTAGTTTTGTAGGATTCTTCTTTCAGTTTTTCCATCCGGGTAGAATGAGATAGTATAGGTATCTAGAGAGAGAGAGAGAA
>NC_090766.1:18191450-18201450 GCF_036898095.1 Palaemon carinicauda
AGTCTCGGTGCAGCATAACTAAACGTTCTTCCTCCTATTGCATGATTCATACTAATTTCGAATAGTCTATGTGGGTCATCGGCATATGGCCACAGGTACGTCTTAGGAGAGAGAGAGAGAGAGAGAGAGAGAGAGAGAGAGAGAGAGAGAGAGAGAGAGAGAGAGAGAGCGAGAGAGAGAGAGTAAATACCACAAGGGAGCTCAAAGATTGTTTCAGCGTTACACAGGAACATTTGGGCAACACGGAAACGGAGTGACAGGTACCTGGAGGCCAGCTATGATAAAAATAAGAATAGAAAAAAGTTCATCCATTACCAAAAATGGAAAGATGTAGTTGGTGCAGAGGGTGTGAGAAAGAAACTGAGAAAAGCTAGAAACGAGATAATGTATTTTAAAAAGTGCGTAATATATCCATCGCCTGTCACTTAAGGAAAACCGTAGAAAAATTAAAAATGAAAATCACTAGAATTCTTTTAACGAATTTGGACTACCAAATATTTGTTAATAATAATAATAATAATAATAATAATAATAATAATAATAATAATAATAATATTATTTATTTTCATGTTACAGTTCTTTAAATATTTTATTTTACCGTTTTTCCTTTCCTCACTGGGCTATTTTCCATGCTGGGGCCCCTGGTCTTATAGCATCCTGCTTTTCCAACTAGGGTTGTAGCATAGCAAACAACAACAATAATAATAATAATAATAATAATAATAATTATTATGATTATTTAGAACAACTAAGCTGGGGATAATTCCTCGGGTGATTTTACTGTAGAGTATATGGTGATTTCGCGATATCTTCAATGACCTACATTCTTGCAACACCTTAAACCTACACTCCCAAGAGGGTTTAAATATACTACACTCTTGTGCAGCTTTAAATTGCCTATTTTATTATTATTGTTACTAGCCAAGCTACAACCCTAGTGGAAAAGCAAGATGCTATAAGCCCAAGGGCTCCAGTAGGGAAAAATGGCCCAGTGAGGAAAGGAAATAAGGAAATAAATAAATGATAAGAACAAATTAACAATAAATCATTCTAAAAACAGTAACAACGTCAAAATAGATATGTCATATATAAACTATTAACAACGTCAAAACAGATATGTCATATATAAACTATTAACAACGTCAAAACAGATATGCCATATATAAACTATAAAAACTCATGTCAGCCTGGTCAACATGAAAACCATTTGCTCCAACTTTAAACTTTTGAAATCCTATTGATTCAACTACCCGATTATGAAGATCATTCCACAACTAGTAACAGCTGGAATAAAACATTTTGAGACATTACAAAAGAACCACAATCTCATTATATTTAAAATGTACTCCTTTCATGTTCTTCTTTAAATGACCTACTCTCTTATGACGCTTCAGAAGAACTACAATCCCACGGTGCTTTAAACTCCCCCCCTCCCTTCTAGTGCTGCTTTAAATGACCTATCTTCTAACGCTTCACAAAATCTACAATCTCCTGATGTTTTCAGTGTGCTGCACCTTAATTATGGTTATTGGGTCTGCCCCCAATCTTTTTACCTCCCACTTTACTTCATTTTAATACGTTTCCCTCCAATCCTTCCAATCCTAATCCCCCTCCCCTCTCCCCCACCTATCCTATCCCCCTATACTGTAGCTGTAGCTCGTAATGCTTCTTCATTTTAACACTTTTCCCTCCAATCCTTCCAATCCTAATCCCCCCTCCCCTCCCCCACATATCCTATCCCCCTATACTGTAGCTGTAGCTCGTAATGCGTCTTCATTTTAACACTTTTTCCCTCCAATCCTTCCAATCCTAATCCCTACCTCCCCTCCCCCACATATCCTATCCCCCTATACTGTAGCTGTAGCTCGTAATGCGTCTTCATTTTAACACTTTTCCCTCCAATCCTTCCAATCCTAATCCCTACCTCCCATCCCCCACATATCCTATCCCCCTATACTGTAGCTGTAGCTCGTAATGCGTCTTCATTTTAACACTTTTCCCTCCAATCCTTCCAATCCTAATCCCTACCTCCCATCCCCCACATATCCTATCCCCCTATACTGTAGCTGTAGCTCGTAATGCTTCTTCATTTTAACACTTTTCCCTCCAATCCTTCCAATCCTAATCCCTACCTCCCATCCCCCACATATCCTATCCCCCTATACTGTAGCTGTAGCTCGTAATGCTTCTTCATTTTAACACTTTTCCCTCCAATCCTTCCAATCCTAATCCCTACCTCCCATCCCCCACATATCCTATCCCCCTATACTGTAGCTGTAGCTCGTAATGCTTCTTCATTTTAACACTTTTCCCTCCAATCCTTCCAATCCTAATCCCTACCTCCCATCCCCCACATATCCTATCCCCCTATACTGTAGCTGTAGCTCGTAATGCTTCTTCATTTTAACACTTTTCCCGCCAATCCTTCCAATCCTAATCCCTACCTCCCATCCCCCACATATCCTATCCCCCTATACTGTAGCTGTAGCTCGTAATGCTTCTTCATTTTAACACTTTTCCCGCCAATCCTTCCAATCCTAATCCCTACCTCCCATCCCCCACATATCCTATCCCCCTATACTGTAGCTGTAGCTCGTAATGCTTCTTCATTTTAACACTTTTCCCGCCAATCCTTCCAATCCTAATCCCTACCTCCCATCCCCCACATATCCTATCCCCCTATACTGTAGCTGTAGCTCGTAATGCTTCTTCATTTTAACACTTTTCCCGCCAATCCTTCCAATCCTAATCCCTACCTCCCATCCCCCACATATCCTATCCCCCTATACTGTAGCTGTAGCTCGTAATGCTTCTTCATTTTAACACTTTTCCCGCCAATCCTTCCAATCCTAATCCCTACCTCCCATCCCCCACATATCCTATCCCCCTATACTGTAGCTGTAGCTCGTAATGCTTCTTCATTTTAACACTTTTCCCGCCAATCCTTCCAATCCTAATCCCTACCTCCCATCCCCCACATATCCTATCCCCCTATACTGTAGCTGTAGCTCGTAATGCTTCTTCATTTTAACACTTTTCCCTCCAATCCTTCCAATCCTAATCCCTACCTCCCATCCCCCACATATCCTATCCCCCTATACTGTAGCTGTAGCTCGTAATGCTTCTTCATTTTAACACTTTTCCCTCCAATCCTTCCAATCCTAATCCCTACCTCCCATCCCCCACATATCCTATCCCCCTATACTGTAGCTGTAGCTCGTAATGCTTCTTCATTTTAACACTTTTCCCTCCAATCCTTCCAATCCTAATCCCTACCTCCCATCCCCCACATATCCTATCCCCCTATACTGTAGCTGTAGCTCGTAATGCTTCTTCATTTTAACACTTTTCCCTCCAATCCTTCCAATCCTAATCCCTACCTCCCATCCCCCACATATCCTATCCCCCTATACTGTAGCTGTAGCTCGTAATGCTTCTTCATTTTAACACTTTTCCCTCCAATCCTTCCAATCCTAATCCCTACCTCCCATCCCCCACATATCCTATCCCCCTATACTGTAGCTGTAGCTCGTAATGCTTCTTCATTTTAACACTTTTCCCTCCAATCCTTCCAATCCTAATCCCTACCTCCCATCCCCCACATATCCTATCCCCCTATACTGTAGCTGTAGCTCGTAATGCTTCTTCATTTTAACACTTTTCCCTCCAATCCTTCCAATCCTAATCCCTACCTCCCCTCCCCCACATATCCTATCCCCCTATACTGTAGCTGTAGCTCGTAATGCTTCTTCATTTTAACACTTTTCCCTCCAATCCTTCCAATCCTAATCCCTACCTCCCCTCCCCCACATATCCTATCCCCCTATACTGTAGCTGTAGCTCGTAATGCTTCTTCATTTTAACACTTTTCCCTCCAATCCTTCCAATCCTAATCCCTACCTCCCCTCCCCCACATATCCTATCCCCCTATACTGTAGCTGTAGCTCGTAATGCTTCTTCATTTTAACACTTTTCCCTCCAATCCTTCCAATCCTAATCCCTACCTCCCCTCCCCCACATATCCTATCCCCCTATACTGTAGCTGTAGCTCGTAATGCTTCTTCATTTTAACACTTTTCCCTCCAATCCTTCCAATCCTAATCCCTACCTCCCCTCCCCCACATATCCTATCCCCCTATACTGTAGCTGTAGCTCGTAATGCTTCTTCATTTTAACACTTTTCCCTCCAATCCTTCCAATCCTAATCCCTACCTCCCCTCCCCCACATATCCTATCCCCCTATACTGTAGCTGTAGCTCGTAATGCTTCTTCATTTTAACACTTTTCCCTCCAATCCTTCCAATCCTAATCCCTACCTCCCCTCCCCCACATATCCTATCCCCCTATACTGTAGCTGTAGCTCGTAATGCTTCTTCATT
This sequence comes from Palaemon carinicauda, assembly GCF_036898095.1. Classification (NCBI taxonomy): domain Eukaryota; kingdom Metazoa; phylum Arthropoda; class Malacostraca; order Decapoda; family Palaemonidae; genus Palaemon; species Palaemon carinicauda. The sequence goes on from NC_090766.1 coordinate 18,195,830, forward strand.
TTAACACTTTTCCCTCCAATCCTTCCAATCCTAATCCCTACCTCCCCTCCCCCACATATCCTATCCCCCTATACTGTAGCTGTAGCTCGTAATGCTTCTTCATTTTAACACTTTTCCCTCCAATCCTTCCAATCCTAATCCCTACCTCCCCTCCCCCACATATCCTATCCCCCTATACTGTAGCTGTAGCTCGTAATGCTTCCTCATTTTAACACTTTTCCTTCCAATCCTAATTATTCACCTTTCCCTCCCCCTCCCCTCCCCTAGATATCCAGTCCCCCTATAACTGTAGCTGTAGCTGGTAATGCTTCTTCATTTTAACACTTTTCCCTCCAATCCTTCCAATCCTAATTTCCTCTCCCTTCTCCCCCACCTATCATATCCCACTATACTGTAGCTGTAACTCGTAATGCTTCTTCGTTTTAACCCTTTTCCCTCTAATCCTTCCAATCGTAATCCCCCCTCCCCTCCCCCACATATCCTATCTCCCTTATACTGTAGCTGTAGCTCGTAATGCTTCTTCATTTTAACACTTTTCCCTCCGATCTTTCCAATCCTAATTCCCCCTCCCCTCCCCTCCCTTTCCCCCACATATCCTATCCCCCTACACAGTAGCTGTAGCTCATTATGCTTTAAATGCCAAACTTTCTCGGGTCGTTTCAAATGAGCTACAATCTCATGATGTTTTCAATGTACAGCAATCTCGTTGCTGCTTTAAATGACCCACTTTCTTGTGACGTCTCAGCAGCTCGACAATCTAACGTTTCCAATGACATACTCTCTTGCGTTGTTTCAAAAGATTGATTGATTTGAAGTTTTCTAGTATCCTAACATCGAAGGTCATTGACGGTTGTTTTAAACGAACTAATACAATCTCATGATGTTTTCAATGGCAAACTCCCTTGCTTCGTTAAAAAAAAAATACAATATTGTGATGTTTTCAATGACCTACTCTCTTGCGTCTTTTCAAATGAACTGCAATCTCGTGATGTTTTCAATGACCTACTCTCTTGCGTTGTTTCCAAAGAACTACAATTTATTGTTTTCAATGACCTACTCTCTTGCGTCGTTTCAAAAGAAATACAATCTCGTGATGTTTTCAATGGCATACTCTCTTATGTCGTTTCAAAAAACTACAATATAGTGATGTTTCCAATGACCTACTCTCTTGCGTCGTTTCAAAAGAACTACAATCTAATGCTTTCAATTACCTACTTCCTTGCGTCGTGTCAAAAAGAACAACGCAATGGCGTACTTCCTTGCGTAATTTCAAAGAAAGTTTATTTTGGATAAATTTTCACGTTTTGACTTGAAGATGGAAAAATATGGTTTTCTGATCTTGAGTATGAATCATATTTAAATTTTGACCAAATTCTCTATAGGGACTGGCGTAAAGCGTAAATTATTAGTACATTTTGACCAATAGAGTAAATGATCAGTACTTTTTTTGTTACTTACGGTATAAATATGTTTTTTTTTCTCCAACATATTAACTTACACGTACGTTTAAAATTACAGCATGAAAAATACGTGGGTTTTCCCTAAAACAATTAATCTGCACACGTATATATACGTCAAATGCAAATTATATTTACGCTTTGATTAAAGCGTATATTATCTATGTTAGTACTTGAATGTCAAATCACCCTACTGTGTAAAGTACGTAAAGAGGATAAAACTCCTTTACAATTCAATTTGATTTACAGAGTAATGCAACCCTTTTAAATTTTGACGGACAGCATAAAATTTCCTCTACATTTTGATCTACAGTAAAAATATCCCTCTTCTATATTTTGACCTACAGCATAAAAATTTCTTCTACATTTTTTATCACCAGTACAAAATTCTCTCATCTACATATTGATTGGCAGCATAAAAATGCGCCCTTTACATTTTGATCGAGAGCATAGTCATTTCTCTTCCACATTTTGATCGTTTGCATAAATAAAAGTCCTACATTTTGATCATCATAAAAATCAGTCCTACATTTTCATCAGCAGTATAAAAATCAGTCCTACATTTTCAACAACAGCATAAAAATCTACCATCTACATTGATCGAGAGCATTTCTCCACATTTTGATCGACAGCATAAAAATTTTCCCTCTACATTTTCATCAAGAGCATCTCTCCTCCACATTTTGATCGACAACATAAAAATGTTCCTTCTACATTTTCATCAAGAGCATCTCTCCTCCACATTTTGATCGACACCATATAAATCTACCCTCTACATTTTCATCAAGAGCATCTCCTCTACATTTTGATCATCAACATAAAAATCTGTCATTTACATTTTGATCGACAGCATAAAAATTTACCCTCTACATTTTGATCAAAAACATCTCTCCTTCACATTTTGATCGACAACATAAAAATCTGTCATTTACATTTTGAACTACAATATAAACAAACTCTTCTACTGTATTATCGATGCAGCATCGGGAGCTCTTCTCTATACATTCGGTCTCAACCTTTAAGCATTTTTTTTTTCCATTTTGTATATAGTCAAAAAGAGAAAATCATATTTCCCTCTAATCCCATAGAAACTGCCTCTTGACAACTGCTGTATCTGCATATAGAGAATAAAGTGTTCGAGGGGAAAGCAAAATTAAACTTAACAATGTCGTTAAAACATTGGGGGGCATTGTTTTATTATTTGACTAATGTTTTGGAATTATTGTGGGTTTTTTTTTTCTTTTTTTTTCTTAGTAAAAGTTGTTAAAAGTTGTTAATTTGAGACGCTGAGTGGTTCTTGTGATTTCGGAACGTTTGATGGTTGGGAGGTGAGCTGAGTCAAGTACCCTTGGAACGCTTGTTTATTAAGATTTAGTGGTGTGTGTGATGATGTTTATTATTTTAGAAACTTACCCGTTTGGGTAGTAAAAATTGTAATTTCTGTACCTTTTTTTTTTTAATGAAAATGGTAATTTCTGTACCCTTTGGATAGTTAAAGCGGTCATTTCTGTATTATTTTTTTATGAAAACTGATAATTTCTGTACCCAGTTGGTTAATAAGAACGGTCATTTCTGTACCCTGTTGGTTATTAAAATTGCAACTTCTGTACCATTTTTGGGCATTATAAACGGTCATTTCTGTAAACCTGTCCATCATCTGCTCAGCTTTTACTTTTAAAAATTCATCATTAATCATATATTTTTAAACAGCAGACGAAGTTAGATAACGGAATATAAGAGTTATGGTTGAAATCTTGAAGCATTGTTAATCAGATTTCGGGGGCTTCCCCTCCCCCCTAAAAAAAAAGTTTCCTCAAGCCATTACATCAACTTTTACTGAAGGAAATCAGTCCCCCAATTTGTACATGAAAATCACCTAGCACGACCACCCTTTCATGCTTTGCTAACTGCCTCTGACACAAATCATTCAGAGTATGCTAAAAATTCTCCACTCTTACACTCTCCCAGTCCTCTCCCCCACTCTCCCAGTCCTCTCCCCCAATACACTCACTATCACAACTGTTTCTCCCACCTTGCTTTACTTTGCCTATACAATCCATGAACAAAAACTTAATCTTTTGCCCGAACTCAGTGTTTATAGTACTACAATCAATGGTGCAGTATTCAAGAGATTTTGCACTCTGCTCTATGAAGTGGCCAATGTTGAATGGTTCTGTACTTGTTTCTTTTTGAACTCATAAAAAACTAGTTTATCTGTACTTGTTTCTTTTTGAACTCGTAAAAAACTAGTTTATCTGTACTTGTTTTTTTTTAATTCATAAAACAATTATTTTATCTGTACAGGTTTCTTTTTGAACTCATAAAAAACTAGTTTATCTGTACTTGTTTCTTTTTGAACTCATAAAAAACTAGTTTATTTGTACTTGTTTCTTTTTGAACTAAAAAAACTAGTTTATTTGTACTTGTTTCTTTTTGAACTCATAAAAAACTAGTTTACTTGTACTTGTTTCTTTTTAAGCTCATAAAAAAACTAGTTTATCTGTACTTGTTTCTTTTTGAACTCAAAAAACTAGTTTATCTGTACAGGTTTCTTTTTGAACCCATAAAAAACTAGTTTTATCTGTACAGGTTTCTTTTTGAACTCATAAGAAACTAGTTTATTTTTGAACTCATAAAAAGCTAGTTTATCTGTACTTGTTTCTTTTTGAACTCATAAAAAACTAGTTTATCTGTACTTGTTTCTTTTTGAACTCATAAAAAACTAGTTTATCTGTACTTGCTTGTTTTTTAACTCATAAAAAACTAGTTTAAATATACTTGTTTCTTTTTGAACTCATAAAAAACTCGTTTATATGTACTTGTTTCTTTTTTAACTCATAAAAAACTAGTGTATTTGTACTTGTTTCTTTTTGAACTCATAAAAAAGCTAGTTTATCTGTACTTGTTTCTTTTTGAACTCATAAAAAACTCGTTTATATGTACTTGTTTCTTTTTGAACTCATAAAAAACTAGTGTATTTGTACTTTTTTCTTTTTGAACTCATAAAAAAGCTAGTTTATCTGTACTTGTTTCTTTTTGAACTCATAAAAAACTAGTTTATCTGTACTTGTTTCTTTTTAAACTCATAAAAAACTAGTTTATCTGTACTTGTTTCTTTTTGAACTCATAAAAAACTAGTTTATCTGTACAGGTTTCTTTTTGAACTCATAAAAACTAGTTTATCTGTACTTGTTTTTTTTAACTCATAAAAAACTAGTTTATCTGTACAGGTTTCTTTTTGAACTCATGAAACTTTAGTTTCTTAAGTTATGTGGAGGATATTTTAATGAATCTGCTGTTGATTGGAAGTACATGATTTTCATTTCTTGGGATATTTTGTTGAACGATAATGGTTCTTGGGTCTATTTAGTTGTTTAATCATGGCTTTTGGCGGAATAGTCATTTTTTATCCAGTATCTTTAACAATTGAAGAACTTTGTCTAATACGTAAGTGGAAATAACGGTGATAAGAGATGATTATAGAATATACTTCAGAACGATTTTGTCGTCAGGTCATTTGCCTCTTACAATACCACAATAATAGCTTCTTTGAGGAATGCCTTATAAATTGAGTAATTATAGTTGCCTAAATAATTCTCACTCCGTAGTAAACAAATATTGATGAATCGTTACCAAAAATCAACTTTATACGGGGTACAATGCCAAACTACAGTTTAGTAAAAAAAATTTTTTTTTTTTTTACTTTTTTTTTTTGTCATCACCAATGGTAAATGTATGAACTTATGTATGAGAAAAAAGAAATAAAGTTAATTACTACCTAGCACTTTTCATTACGAGAGGATAACCAACATACATAAAAGCAAGTGTGTAAACCCCCCACCACCTCCACCTCCACCTCCACCAGGGGAATTGAAACAATCTGGTTGGATAGTTGAGATGCTAAAGTACATGGTTCATTTCAAACTAGTTGCACACTGCTTGTTAAACTAGAATGACAAGGCTCACAGACGGATGTATATATTCTAGGCTTTATTCTATAGGTAGTAGGTTGGCCAGGGCACCAGCCACCCGTTGAGATACTACCGCTAGAGTTATGGGATTCTTTGACTGGCCAGGCAGTACTACATTAGATCCCTCTCTCTGGTTATGGCTCATTTTGTCTTGGCCTACATATACACCTGAGAGTCTGGCCTATTCTTTCCA
>NC_090766.1:18206450-18219948 GCF_036898095.1 Palaemon carinicauda
AACCCTGTGGAAAATACGACTCTAGTCGTCATGAATATAATAATGAATGACTCCCATGTGTGTGATGACGGGCAATTGCTCACTGCTATCCATGTCACATCCACACTGCCATCTTCGTCATCATTTGACATCCGGGATTAATAACTGGTTTATTAATACCGTCGAAAAGCCTTGATGGGATCGAGGCTCATTCGGTGACTTGCTAGTCTTTAGAAGTCTTATTCAGTCATCCGTTTTAGGGTTGTGGTGGCTGATGGGGTAACGTCCCTGACTGGTGAACGCCAGACTGGGGTTCGAGTCCCGCTCGTTAGTGTCTTTGGTCGCTGTAATCTCACCATCCTTGTGAGCTAAGGATGAAGGGTTTGGGGGAGCCTATAGGTCTATCTGTTGAGTCATCAGCAGCCATTGCCTGGCCCTCCTTGGTTCTAGCTTGGGTGGAGAGGGTGCTTGGGCGCTGATCATATGTATATATTGTTAGTTTTTATGGTATTGTTCTGCTTAATAGGATAATATCACTGGCCCTTGCCTCTCTCATTCATGAGCAGTTTTTAAACCTTTAAGCCATGAGAATTTTGTCATCCGTCTTTTTAACCCCAAAACGGATTGCTGTGACCTGTGAGGTGGATGCGCTGAACATCCATACGGGTGAACGATAGCGAGCTGGCGTCTCACCGTTAATGGTCGTCGTTATCGGAGATGATGAAGATGATGATAAAGTAATTCCGGGTAAAACCAGGTCAATATTTGTCAAGATTTGACCTGCATTATATTAAGGTCAATCGATCTCATCTGTTGGCTGCTTCTTTCTCTCTCTCTTCTAGTTCATCCTCCTCCTCCTCCTCCTCCTCCACTGCTCACTTCTATTGTCTTTCTTACCTGCCTCACTGCTCTTGTGCGCTTTCTCTCTCTCTCTCTCTCTCTCTCTCTCTCTCTCTCTCTCTCTCTCTCTCTCTCTCTCTCTCTCTCTCTCTCTCATATATATATATATATATATATATATATATATATATATATATATATATATATATATATATATATATATGTGGATAAATATCAACACAACATCGTGTTCAAATAGAAATAAATTTCTACCTCATACTTGGTAAAGAGACTGATGTCTCACCAGGTAAATCCTCGGACAGCTAGATTAGGGTCAGGTTCAGATTTCCTTTTATGGGCTCTCGTGGCATGGTTGGTTTCGACCTGGCCTTTCATTAGAAGGGGCTAGCGTTCGATCCCAAGTATGAGGTAGAAATTTATTTCTATTTGAACACGATGTTGTGTTGATATTTATCCATATTGACTCATTAGGGGTAATTTGAATGAATTACTACCAATTGTGTCACGTGGTGGCCCGGGGAAATCTGGTAAAACTCGCTGGTAAAGAGACTGATGTCTCACCAGGTAAATCCTCGGACAGCTAGATTAGGGTCAGGTTCAGATTTCCTTTTATGGGCTCTCGTGGCATGGTTGGTTTCGACCTGGCCTTTCATTAGAAGGGGCTAGCGTTCGATCCCAAGTATGAGGTAGAAATTTATATTTATATATATATATATATATTTGTGTGTTTATATACACATAATAAAACGATATATATATATCCCTTCATCATTATATATATATATATATATATATATATATATATATATATATATATATATATTATATTTTATATATATATATATTTTATATATATATATATATATGTGTGTGTGTGTGTGTGTGTGGGAAACTTTCAGTTTAGCAAGTTTTCTCACGAAGTGTAATCAATAACTGCAAATGTTCAGTACCTTGAATCAGAAGAGAGTTCGGAGAAACGGGTCAATTTGCGCTGGGCGTTCTTTACGGAATAAATTTTGGGTTAAATTGAGACAATGTCGGTGGCGACACCTATTGGACCATTAGTTAGTTTTAGTGCGTGTTAGTGCGGTTTGCTAATGGCACGGATAAATTTCGTCGCGCAATTGTATCGCGGCCTTTTGAAATGAAATGTGGGTCATTTTACGGAAAGAACTGGAGATTTGTCAGTCTGAAATTCTTAGTGTATCATGGTTGTGTATTTGTTTGTTTATGGTCTCGTAATATATAGGGAGTTTTAAGGGAAACAATGTGATTTAATTATTGTGATGGCCTCTTGGAAACATCTCTGCCTTGCTGAAATAGGGTGTGGTTATCCGTAGAGTTCTGTTCCTTATTTTGGAGGTGCGTGAATTTGTTTTGTTACGTTCATTTGAAACCTTTTTCTGGGAAGGTTTACAAATGTTTTTGAATTTGGGATTTCTGTCGAAAATTATTTCTTATTCTGTTATGCGTTCTGAAGTATTTCTTATACATTTAAGGTTTTAATGTATTTCTTATATATTTAGGGAAATTGCGTTTATTTGAAACCTTTATCTGGGAAGGTTTACAAATATTTTTGAATTTGGGATTTCTGTCGAAAATAATTTCCTATTCTGTTAAGCGTTTTAAAATATTTCTTATATATTTAAGGTTTTGAAGTATTTCTTATATATTTAGGGTTTTAAAGTAATTCTTATATGTTAAGCGATTTGAAGTAATTCTTTTATATTAAGCATTTTAAACTAATTATATATTAAGCGTTTTAAAGTAATTCTCATATATTAAGCTATTGAATTTAATTATTTTATATCAAACGTTTCAAAGTAATTCTTATATATTAAGCGTTTTAAAGTAATTAATATACTTTAAGAGTTTTAAAGTAATTAATATACTTTAAGAGTTTTAAAGTAATTGTTATATGTTGAGCTCTTTAAAGTAATTCTTTTAAATTAAGCGATTTAAAGTAATTCTTACATATTAAGCGATTTAAAGTAATTCCTATATATCAAACGTTTTAAAGTAATTCTTATATATTAAGCGTTTTAAAGTAATTATTATAGGGCCGTATTGTTGATTTTTATTTGGTGAAGGGATCATGTGGTTGGACTTAAATTTTGTTTTAATATATTTTTTTTTATTTAATACCTTAATAAAATCATGCATACATACTTCAATTGAATACAATAAAAATAAATGCCGATATTTTGGTTTGGATATGTGAAAGAATATTTCCCAAAGGGTTAAAAAAAAAAGATAGTGAAATGGTAGGAAATGCTTTTCCCTGTAAATTCTGTTTTCCCCCACTGTTGTCTTCGTCCGTGAAAATCAGTCTGGTTTATTTAAGGACTTTGGAGAAAATGGGAAGTCAATTAAAAGTTTATCAGTTTAACTGGAGCTTCAGATGGGCCAGTGAGGAGCAAGATTTTTCAATTTGGAATCGCCAAACCGAGCACAACTTGTTTTTTCGCCACTGTATTTCTTTTATTGTGAATCTCTCTCTCTCTCTCTCTCTCTCTCTCTCTCTCTCTCTCTCTCTCTCTCTCTCTCTCTCTCTCTCTCTCTCGTACGTCTGTTTGTGTTCATGTTTATGTAAGACATCATTAAACAAAACTGTAATTATATATGAACAAATATTTTTGGTTTAATGGTACAACACACTTCTGTGAGAACATGATTGAACTTCATTGTACATGCGATCTTTTATATACTGTACTAAGAAAATTATTAAAGAGGTCAAATATACCAAGATGTAAGTGCATGTACCCAAAGATAGAGATTACCATCGGAGTGCCAAATTGAGTGTTGTTGTTGTTGTTGTGTGTGTGTGTGTGATTTTTTTTTTTTTTTTTTTTTTTTTTTTTTTTTTTTTTTTTTTGCAAAAGAATCAAATGCAAGATCACATTGGACTTTTTCCATCGATAATTACAGGTCATGGTTTGCGCTCAATTTATACCGCCTAACACGCCTCGACTCCTTACACTTGCTTCTTCGAAGCAACACACAAGAGCCGTCTCTGACTTTTGTTTTCAAAGGACTTATTTTCTGATACCTCTCTACTCAGTTATTGCCTTCGTCAAAATCGAATATTTTGAGAAGAGTATGTATTCACCCCTGTCGTCGTTTACTTATTTGTTTGTGAGCAACTTTACACAAAGACTACTGTACTGGTTTTGACCAAAATTGATAGCCATGTTGAGTATGACCCTAGGATGAATCTGTAATATTTTGGATTAAATACATCAGAGTATAAGTACGTAGCAGTACTTTGAATATAATGGCAATGTAAATGGCTTTTATTTTTATTTATTTTCTTTTTCACATTACGCAAAAACTATTGAACCAATTTCAACGAAACTTGGTGAACATATGTGGATGACCCACGTACAAATCCAATAGATTTTGAAGAAACGCATCGAAGTATAAGTGGACATTGTAGTTAAGAGCAAATTAAGACTGCTTGGCGTAGCGAAGGCGTGCTCTACCGAGTGCCCCACTAGTTTGTTTTGCATTAGCATTGCTCATATTTAACAGACACTTGGTCATGCCTGCAAACATGCAATAATACAGGAGTGGTGGCCATTGTACAGCTAGAGCAGTGGTTCCCAACCTGGGGGGAAATTTCCCCCTGGGGGGAAATTTGAAGCTTCCAAGGGGGAAATAATTACACTTCCTACTAACTAAAACAAGGGGAAAATGTCCACATAGTTCGTGCGGCAATTTGTTGTTAGCCATTCAATTGTGATATGATTCAAGGGGAGAATTGGAATATCATGCCCATTTCTGAGGCAGGCGAGTGGGCATGAGGGCTGGGCGTGGCATGAAGGGGGAAATCTGGATGGTTGAACTGGGTGCAGGGGGGAAATAACAGAAAAAAGGTTGGGAACCACTGAGCTAGAGAATAGTGAGAGTTGAAGTAACATATCTCACAGTTATGGAATTAATCGCATACACCAAATCCTATGTTAGCAGATGAGAGAGCATTGCTCTGGATAGGTGATTTTTAATCTGACTTTAATATTTGGTTAACAGAAATCTATTAAGATAAATAAACAAAGTACCCTATGTTGATTGTATTGATTGAACGTTGTTAGCGTAAGAGAATGACAATTGTTCATTTATTGACACTATTTTCTCTATATTTACACTGCCGAAACTTGCTTTGGGACAATTTTTCTCTTCACAAAAAAGAAAAAGAAAAAATAGCTTAACTGTATTGGGGTTTTCTTGTTTCATACCTTAGAGATTTTGACCATTATAAATGCTAGCAATAATGACAATATAAGTGATAACAATAATAAATAAATACTGGATCAAGTGAAAGGAAAAAAACACAATTTTTTTCTGTAGCAGAGAAGCACATACGTACAGAGAAAATGATGCTTGATGTAGTCAGTGCAGAAAGGGGTACTTTAGGTAGACCTACGAAGTCTGAGCAATGCATCAAGAGTTGCAATGGCTTTTATAGTAACTGTCTCCTGAGCTTGGAAAAGATATATTAGGACTAAGAACTTGTTTGATCGAGGTTGAAAAGTGTCGGGAGTTATCCGGGTAGGGCTTCAGATGTTTTGTTTTCTAAAAAAAAAAATATTGTTTTTTTCTTTTTCTGGCGGGCAGTATGGGCCTCAGGGTCGAGAAAATAATAGGCGAATGTTCGTTGTACGACTGATTATGGAAAAAGGCAAATTTTTTTGCTCTACTGAATATGGACAAGGTCGCATTTTGTTGTTTTATTAAATATAGTCAATGTAAAATCTTTTTGTTCTATTAAATATAGAACGGGTCAAATTTTGTTGTTCCGCTGAATAAGGAAAAGGTTATTTTTTCTTATTCTACTGAACATAGACAAGATCAAATCGTGTTGTCTGAATATAGACAAGGTCAAATTTTGTTGTTCCACTGAGTATGGATAATGTCAAGTTTGTTGCTCTACTGAATATGGACAAGGTCATATTGTTCTACTGAATATGGACAGGGTCATATTGTGTTGTTCCACTGAATATGGACAGTCAAATTTGTTGCTTTACTGAATATAGACAAGATCAAATTGTGTCTTAATATACACAAGGTCAAATTTTGTTGTTCCACTGAATATGGACAGTGTCAAGTTTGTTGCCCTACTGAATATAGACAAGATCAAATCGTGTTGTTCTCAATATAGACAAGGTCAAATTTTGTTGTTCCACTGAATATGGACAGTGTCAAGTTTGTTGCTCTTCTGAATATAGACAAGATCAAATCGTGTTGTTCTCAATATAGACAAGGTCAAATTTTGTTGTTGCACTGAATATGGATAATGTCAAGTTTGTTGCTCTACTGAATATGGACAAGGTCATATTGTTCTACTGAATATGGACAGGGTCATATTGTGTTGTTCCACTGAATATGGACAGTCAAATTTGTTGCTTTACTGAATATAGACAAGATCAAATTGTGTCTTAATATACACAAGGTCAAATTTTGTTGTTCCACTGAATATGGACAGTGTCAAGTTTGTTGCCCTACTGAATATAGACAAGATCAAATCGTGTTGTTCTCAATATAGACAAGGTCAAATTTTGTTGTTCCACTGAATATGGACAGTGTCAAGTTTGTTGCTCTTCTGAATATAGACAAGATCAAATCGTGTTGTCTGAATAAAGACAAGGTCAAATTTTGTTGTTCCACTGAATATAGATAATGTCAAGTTTGTTGCTCTACTGAATATGGACAAGGTCATATTTTATTGTTCTATTGAATATGGACATGGTCATATTGTGCTCTTCAATTGATTATGAGCAAGGTCAGATTATAATTTTATACAAATTACTATCATATGTAAGTGTGGTATCTTAAATTAACTTAAGGCTTCACTTAAAAATTTTGAAAGGAAAGATATCCGTGTTTTTATTGCAAGACGAATAAGTATTTTATTGGTGAATTAATTGTGTCATCTGGCTTTATTTTTTTATATAGTTAATGAAGGGATATGCGAGTTTTGAAAATTAGTTATTACAGTTCCATCCTGTTCGTAATACTAGGTATGTAGTTCATTCTAATAGTAAGGCCTTCTCCTTCATGAGACTCAATACTGCACAGTATTCTAGAAGTTTTATTCTAGCTGTGGCCAAATTGTGGAATGAGCTTCCTAATCTGGTAGTTGAATCAGTAGAACTTCAAAGGTTCAAACTTGCAGCAAATGTTTTTATGTAGAGCAGGCTGACATTAGTCTTTTCTTTTTAATAGTCTATATATTAGTTATCTGTTTTAATGTTGTTGATGTTTTTTTTTATTTTTTATTTGAATTTTTCATTATATCATTTATTTATTTCCGTATTTCCTTTTCGCACTGGGCTATTTTTCCCTATTGAAGCCCCTTGTCTTACAGCATCCTGCTTTTCCAGCTAGGGTTGTAGCTTGGCTGGTAATAATAATAATCCTGATAATGATAATAATGAATGTAAATAATTGACTCATGATTTTGGTGGGAAAAATATCTATCAACGTGTATATTATTTAAAGTACTATTTCAGTTAAGAAAACGAGAATTGGGTTGAGATTTGTAAATGGAGAGATGTTTTGTTATATTGATATTCCCAAATACTTACTCACATACGTAATTGAACACATATACACACACCACCTCAAACTAGGACCATATCACCATAAACTTATTGCTTATGCTAATAGTTGATGAGCTGATTTCCCTGGAGAGGGGATATACAGTATATATATATATATATATATATATATATATATATATATATATATATATATATATATATACTTATATATATATATATATATATATACTTATATGTATATATATACTTATATATATATTTATTATATATTATATATATTATATTATATTATATATATTATATATATATTATTTATATATATATATATATATATATATATATATATATATATATATATATATATATATATATATATATATATATATACATATATTTATATACATACATATATATATATATATATATATATATATATATATATATATATATACATATATTTATATACATATATATATATATATATATATATATATATATATATATATATATATATATATATATATATCGTGTGTGTATAAGCAGTAAAATGTTACGAAAAGAGCACCATTATTCAACTTGACTTGTAATGAAAGAACATTTCTTTCCAATATTATACTTTATTATGCGTTATAAATGTCTGATAAGAGAAAGAAAGAGAGAGAGATAGATTGCTAAAGCTCCTTCGATTCACGCAATCTAAAACGTAAGAATTTACGCTTCTTTATTTTCTGAAGGGGGGGGGGAGGGGGGGTATCCTGCAGATAGAAGTGAAGTGAATTGTTCAGTAGGAATTGCTCCTGTTTTTACGTATGAATTCCTTGCGGAGCATTTTTTTTTTTTTTTTTTTTTGGGGGGGGGGGGTAGTCTACGAATCCCTCGCACTGTGAGAAACTACGCTTCCCTGGTAAAACTGGTTGTGTGTTTGAAGCGAAGCAAGAGTAAATATGTAAGCAAGGAGGTCTTTTTCCCTCCGTGTAACGTAGGTAGAGTTTGCTGCGTATTGATTTTTTAAAGGTGGGCTGTCGCTAAAAAATCCGGCCATAATTAATTTTCAGGCTGGAATGGTTGAAGCAGTTTATGGATAATGAGACTGTAATGGCTGTCAGATTTAGGATCTCACTATTTCATCTCTCTCTCTCTCTCTCTCTCTCTCTCTCTCTCTCTCTCTCTCTCTCTCTCTCTCTCTCTCTCTCTCTGAGCATAATCCGAAGGCCAAGAACCTAAGTCGGTCGCTGTACATAGCTTGTACAGTATTGAAGGTAAGGTCGTTGTACGCAGCTTTTACAATGTACAGTATTAAATATAAGATCGTTGTACACAGCTTGTACAGTGTACAGTATTAAAGATAAGATCGTTGTACACAGCTTGTACAGTGTATAGTATTAAAGATAAGATCGTTGTACACAGCTTGTACAGTGTACAGTATTGAAGATAAGATCGTTGTACATAGTCTGTACAGTGTACAGTATTAAAGATAAGATCGTTGTACACATCTTGTACAGTGTACAGTATTAAAGATAAGATCGTTGTACACAGCTTGTACAGTGTACAGTATTAAAGATAAGATCTTTGTACACAGCTTGTACAGTATTAAAGATAAGATCGTTGTACACAGCTTGTACAGTATTAAAGATAAGATCGTTGTACACAGCTTGTACAGTATTAAAGATAAGATCGTTATACACAGCTTGTACAGTATTAAAGATAAGATCGTTGTACACAGGTTGTACAGTGTACAGTATTAAAGATAAGATCGTTGTACACAGCTTGTACAGTATTAAAGATAAGATCGTTATACACAGCTTGTACAGTATTAAAGATAAGATCGTTGTACACAGCTTGTACAGTATTAAAGATAAGATCGCTGTACACAGCTTCTACAGTGTACAGTATTAAAGATAAGATCGTTGTACACAGCTCGTACAGTATTATAGGTAAAAAAAAGATATTAAGATCATAAGACAATACTAAAGAGTAATTTTCTTTATGAGAGGTTTCATAATAACGAGTTGCACTAGTTAATTGTATTTTCATGATCCAAACTACTGTGTATGCAGTTGCGGAGAGGAACTAATATTCGTTTGTAAGCAAAATATAATGGTTTAATAACGGACCCACAGTTCTGGAATGTGTTTAGCAATGTGTTTTTGTCAACATTTGTTTATTCTGCTTGTGAAAGGTTTAAAGGTAAAGGTTTCTTAAGTTTCAGTGCCTGTTCCATCAGAGTAAATACTCACCAGAACGTCAGCCTGGCAAGCCCACCCCCTCCCCCAATGTGGAACCCAGCCACAGGAGTGCCCCCCCCCCCAGTGAACAGTTCAAACTCAGTCCCGGGCTAGGATCGATCTGCTGCCATGCGAATGCCAGGTGAACACATTACCTCATTACTAGGTAGGACGCTAGATACACATCTTCTGTATTTGAGATTTGTAAAGTAGTATTGAGTGATGTTGCTAGTCCCATGGATTTCTCTATCCAGGCTTGGACCCACCACAATCAACTAACTACCATATACTTGATTTACTGCCAAAGGCAATAGTGGCTCAATTGATATGTATAGAAGCAAGTCCAATGATATTTGACCTTCGGGAATGTCAGAGGGGTTCGATCTCGCGATGGAGGGAAGTATTTTAATAACCTTGCTTCATATATATGCACTTGTTTATCAAATGTCGTATTTACATACAATAGTTGCGAGCTGATACGAATAGGAAGTGAATTAAAACAAAATAAGTTGAAATGAAAGGTTTGACATATATCAGCGAGGAGATTGATAGTTGGACGTATAGGTAAGAGGCCGGATGTAGGTAGAGGAATGACGATGGCTTGTTGGCACAAGGACAAAAATGTCGTGTCTTTGTTTAGGAATTTTAGAAAATCTATTTTATCTATCGTTAGAAAATTACTAGTGCCGATATTAGTTACACTTCGTTCTAAACAGATTGTTGTAGAGGTGTCTATACACAGAGGATTGTGGAATATCTGTTTTATCTTACGTTAGGAAATTACTAGTATTGATGTACAGTAAGTTACAGTTCGTTCTAAACAGATTGTTGTAGAGGTATCTATATACAGAGGATTGTGGAATATCTGTTTTATCTTACGTTAGGAAATTACTAGTTTTGATGTACAGTAAGTTACAGTTCGTTCTAAACAGATTGTTGTAGAGGTGTCTATACACAGAGGATTGTAGAGGCTGTTCGATTATGGGTGGATATCGCTCAATATCAAGGAGAGATAAGAAAAAATAAGCAAACGTTTGGAAAGAATATCGGCCGTTTAGACGTAACCGGTCTGAAATGAAGTTAACTCCCACGTTTTTCCCGTCGTAGATAAATAGATCGTAAGAGGGGTGGAGGGAGGTGGAGGAACTATCAGAGAGCGAGAGAAAAAAAAAGGAAAAAAATATTCCCAAAAAGCGATGATGAAGAGAAAGAGGAAATGGAAAACGACGGAGTTGGTGTTGATTATGAAGGAGAAGGATTTCGGAAGAGATGAGATGTTGAAGACCCCGGAATTACTTCCGGTAGACTTGTAAGCTTGAACAGGAGGGCGAAGCGAGGCCTGGTTAAAGGGCAGCTTGGCGGGGAGTGTGTGTGTCGGGGGGGGGGGGGGTGTTGCATATAAGATAGGGGAGCGGTTTGAGAGAAGAGGTAGAATGGTGTACTCTAGGATGGCGCTGTGGGGGAATATAGAGCAGATATATATACTCTTAATGAATAGCAAACGGTTTGAGAAGGAACTTTAGCCCTGGGCTTCCCGGAGTCTGGTGCGAGTTTTTTGTGTGTCGCAAGGGCTTGGCTAGATGCTTTAATTGGATACCCAATAGCCTCCTGCAACATTGTTAACGCCTCCCTTATATGCGGAAAGGATCTGTGTTCTTCGTTGTTTTTCTGTTTGGATATTGCTGTGTAGGCTTACGAATTTGGACTTCATTGAATCCAACCAGCCATGTTCTCTGTTGATGTTTATTTGTGCGTATATTTGCGTTATTCTTTATTCATTTGGAGCTTTCTGAGTATTGTAAATTCCAGTAGGGTAGTTAAGAACTTTGTTTTTTATGGCAATTCCTAATAAGACACACACACTATATTATATATCTATATATATAAATATAATATATATATATATATATATATATATATATATATATATATATATATATATATATACAGGGTACTTAAGAACTTGGGTTTCTTCATGGCAATTCCTAATTAAACACAAACATTATATGTATATACTATATATATATATATATATATATATATATATATATATATAATATATATATATATATATATATATATATATATATATATATGTATATATATATGTATATATGTATACAGGGTACATAAGAACTTGGGTTTCTTCATGGCAATTCCTAATTAGACACAAACACTATGTATATATATATATATATATATATATATATATATATATATATATATATATATATATATATATATATACACATAAACACACACAGTACGCTTGTTTATCGGCGCACGAATGCTGACAACTCTAAACAGCAAGTATGATTCTATTATCATAACTAATGCCATTTTCTTTAACTTTTGAATAAATAAAAAAAAACATTGATCCCTGGGCTCAGAAATGTAGGTTGAGTTAGCAATTAGATGTACCACCAATCTCAATAAAACACAGAGCTCTCTTTTATATGAATATCTCTCTCTCTCTCTCTCTCTCTCTCTCTCTCTCTCTCTCTCTCTCTCTCTCTCTCTCTCTCTATTACTTTTATCCCAATGAGTCTCTCTCTCTCTCTCTCTCTCTCTCTCCTCTCTCTCTCTCTCTCTCTCTCTCTCAATATTACTTTCATCCTAATGAGTCTCTCTCACAATATTACTTTCATCCCAATGAGACTCTCTCTCTCTCTCTCTCTCATCCCAATGAGTCTCTCTCTCTCTCTCTCTCTCTCTCTCTCTCTCTCTCTCTCTCTCACACACAATGTTACTTTCATCCCATTGAGTCTCTCTCTCTCTCTCTCTCTCTCTCTCTCTCTCTCTCTCTCTCTCTCTCTCTCTCGATATTTTGTTTTCTCCGGACACAATTTGATGTCCACCGGGAGCCTTCTCTTATCTTCTTATTTTCCGCTCCACTCTGATAAATCTTCTCAGACATATACATTTAAATTGGTTTAGTTTCCCTTTAGTGGCTCCCTCAGGACTCTTTTCTGATGCCATCCATCACTTCCTCTCTATCTTTACTCTGGCTGCCGCTGCCTATCTGCCGATGTGTGCAAAGATTACCATTAAAGCTTGGTTTCATTATATATATATATATATATATATATATATATATATATATATATATATATATATATATATATATGTATAAAGACATGTACTTCTACTTCCGTCTATTTATGGTCTTTCAATGCACAGTATGTATAATGTATATAAAAAAACGGCTATAGATATAAAATAGCAACTTACAAATATATAGCTTATACACTATACATACCTACATATATATTATATATACTGTATATATATATGTATATATGATATATATATGTGTGTTTTGTATATATATATATATATATATATATATATATATATATATATATATATATATATATTATATATATATATATAAATGTTTCTATTTCTGAGGCACATATTCACGTACTAGACTTTTGTATGTTACCCTTATTCTTATCTCTCTCTCTCTCTCTCTCTCTCTCTCTCTCTCTCTCTCTCTCTCTCTCTCTCTCTCTCTCTCTCTCTCTCTCTCTCTCATTGAATTTTGGTGTGACAATCTACAACGGAATTTTTTAAGGTTCAAACTCGATTTTGGCTTATTCCCAAACCCGATTTCGGTTTCCGATTCTTCCTCTTTCACATGATTTTGACATTGAAACCATGAGAGAGAGAGAGAGAGAGAGAGAGAGAGAGAGAGAGAGAGAGAGAGAGAGGAGAGAGAGAGAGAGAGGAGAGAGAGAGAGAGAGAGAGTCTAGATAAGAACTATTACAAAGGTTCGAAAGTGAAGCACGCGAATGTCACACGAAATGTATATGTATATATGTCCATCTCTCTCTATTTATACCCATAGATAGATAGATAGATAGACAGAT
>NC_090766.1:18230448-18235448 GCF_036898095.1 Palaemon carinicauda
AAAAAGGCCAAATTTGCTTTTTGCCCTGAAATAAAGGCCCACCTGGCAACCCTGTGACAGTATGCTGACGATGGAGTTCGTGGAAAATTTTCTAACTACTGTAAAGGGATATGTTTAATTCCTTACTGCTTCTGACTTTTTATTAATTTCTTGTACACTTAGAAAAAACCGTAATTTCAATTGGAAATTCTCCGTAAAAATATACTCTTCTCACCCGTATTTCAGTAAAATACAGGCGACCCTAATTTTATCTTATTTTGGTATTATCTTTTACGGGTTGGTGGCTGTAATATCAATCCTTTACGTCAATATATCCGTTTTTGAAACGGTAAAAATCCTGGAATAAATGTTCCCAGGCATTCATTAAGTTAATAGCCCTTACAGAAATATTCATCTTCACTGAATGGTACCGAGACTTAAAGTAACTTAGCACTTTAACTGAATGATGGCCGAGTGGAAACGTTCCTGTCTGTTGTTCTCCCGGACTGGGCTTCGAGTCATGCTCAAGCTCGATAGTTCCTTGTGTATGCAACCCCATCATCGTTATGAGCTAAGGATGCGGGTCTTGGGGAAACCTATAGGTCTACCCAAGGTCCTTTAATGTTAAAGGACCTTGGGTCTACCTGCTGAACCATTAGCAGCTATTGCCTGGTCCTATCTTCGGTGGAGAGGGGACTTGGGCGTTGATCATATCTATATATGGTTAGTCTCTAGGGCATTGTCCTGCTAGGTAGAACATTGCCACGCTCCCTTGCCTGTCATTCATGAGTGTCCTTTAAACCATGCAATGTTATAGACGAGATAGTAAGTATTTTTCATTATGGTAGATTTTCCTTAAGAAAAAAAGGTTTCTGGATCTCTTTAATGTTCTCTACAAAAAGCACACATTTTAAAGAATTCATTAATATAAAAGCGGGTTTAGACGGTGATTCCGGCTTTTCGGAACGTGACGAATCTCCCCAAAGATAGAACCGTTTTCATTTTGCCAATTTATATTAAGCTAATGATTAGACAGGCTGGCCTAAACTGTACAATTCTAAAAAGGCTGAGTTTATTAAGACTACCCAACCTTACTCGTTGAAAAACATATCATCATCTCCTGCGCCTATTCAGGCCTATTTTGCCAGTCGTCTATCTTGAGCTTTTAATTCAATACTTCTCCATTCATCATCTCCTACTTCACGCTTCATAGTTCTCAGCCATGTAGGCCTGGGTCTACCAACTCTTCTAGTCCCTTTTGGAGCCCAGATGATCGTTTGATGAACTAATCTCTCTTGGGGAGTGCGAAGAGCATGCGCAAACCCTCTCCATCTACCCCTTATCATGATCTCATATAAGGGTACAAATTCTATTGTATATTATAATTTTTATGCTCTGAAATATTTGCAAAGAAAGTTTTTTTTTTTCCTTGAATGCTAAGTGAAAACTATAACAAAATTGAAGGAGTCTGACGTTTAAAGGGAAGAGATTTAAAGTAAAAGGCATAAGGCAAGACAAAAGGGGATTTACGATATGTCGAACCAAATCCTTGTATATTATTATTATTATTTTCATTATCATTATTATTATTATTTATTATTATTATTATTATTATTATTATTATTATTATTACTAGCCAATCTACAATCCTAGTTGGAAAAGCAAGATGCTATATGCCCAAGGGCTCCAATATGGAAAAAATAGCCCAGTGAGGAAGGGAAACAAGGAAATAAATAAACGATATAAGAAGTAATGAAAAATTAAAATAAAATAGTTTTTAAAAAATTAACAAAATTAAAACATAATTCATTTATAGACTATGAAAAGACTTTAGTCAGCCTGTTCAGCATAAAAACATTTGCTGCAACTTCTAACTAGCTTCTACATCGCAACGAGCGACCCTATCTTGAGTCGGCGTTATCCACTATGGTAAGATGGGGTTGGGGGGAGAGGGAAGGGTTTATTTTCGAAGCGAGACTCGAGGTAAACAAAGATTTGCATTCAAACACCGTCGCTCAGATCTGCGATCTGTTTATGCTAATGGGTTTTGTAGTCCCGTGTGTCTGCCAAGGACAGGATCATCGCTCGCGATGGTAATTGTGTTATTTGTCTCCATGGTAATGACTTCAAGAATCCTGTATATGTTGGAGGTATTTTGTAGGCTTAACCTAATGAAAACCAACAAATATTAAAAGACAATGATTGTAATTGAAGACTTAACCTAAGAAAACCAACACACATTAAAAGACAATGATTGTAATTGAAGCCTTGGTAATGACGTCAAGAATCCGTTATTTGTCTCCATGGTAATGACCTCAAGAATCCGTTATTTGTCTCCATGGTAATGACTTCTAGAATCCGTTATTTGTCTCCATGGTAATGACTTCAAGAATCCGTTATTTGTCTCCATGGTAATGACTTCAAGAATCCGTTATTTGTCTCCATGGTAATGACTTCAAGAATCCGTTATTTGTCTCCATGGTAATGACTTCAAGAATCCGTTATTTGTCTCCATGGTAATGACCTCAAGAATCCGTTATTTGTCTCCATGGTAATGACTTCTAGAAACCGTTATTTGTCTCCATGGTAATGACTTCAAGAATCCGTTATTTGTCTCCATGGTAATGACTTCAAGAATCCGTTATTTGTCTCCATGGTAATGACTTCAAGAATCCGTTATTTGTCTCCATGGTAATGACTTCAAGAATCCGTTATTTGTCTCCATGGTAATGACTTCAAGAATCCGTTATTTGTCTCCATGGTAATGACTTCAAGAATCCGTTATTTGTCTCCATGGTAATGACTTCAAGAATCCTATATATGTTGGGAGGTATTATGTAGGCTTAACCTAATGAAAACCAACAAATATTAAAAGACATTGATTACAATTGAATATTCAGTACTATGGCCACTACTAGTATAAGCGACCCGTCAAAAATGACAGCTAAGTAGTAAGATAGAAAAGAACATGCAGATTCAAACCTTCCCATCCTCTCCTCCTTTCCTAACTACAACTCGCTGGTTTGGAAATTTGTAGGAGATTGTGTTTTCCGAGTGTACCTCTCAAGGTACTCATCTCAGTAGGGCATGACTACTTTTTTCTCCCTACCCGAGGGATGGGGAGAGACGGAGTAGTCATACGTTTGCCAATCCCGCTCTGCATGACAAGATATATATATATATATATATATATATATATATATATATATATATATATATTTATACATACATATATATATATATATATATATATATATATATGTATATATGTATATATATATGTGTGTGTGTGTATGTATATATATGTATATATATATAAATTTATATATGTATGTATATATGTATATATATATATATATATATATATATATATATATATATATATATATATATATATATATATATATATATATAGCCAGACACTTGCTCTTTATTATATAAACGAAGATTGACAAATTGCATCCCTCACCATTTTCACGTACCACTTATTTTAATTAATCCATAAAACCGGGTAATTAGTTTACTATGGGTATATTTAAATTGACATTTTTTATCTGTTTAGCTGAGTTTATATTTATGGTTGCAGTAAAGCATTAAATTCCCTCTACTTTTGTTGTAATTCATCTCTCTTTATGATTAAGTCTTTCGAGTTTGTCAACTCCATCTCCCTTTGTATAGGAGAGGGCTATTTTATAAAGATATCACATAAAAAGTTCTTGAAACTATTTAACCAACTTGAGACTTCCCGAAAACGTCGATATGAAGCCCAGATCCTGATACTATCATTGATTCAAGTACATTCATATCAATGAATTTATCGTGTAAAATTTCCCTAAGATGACTTCTTTTTCATCGTTTAATCTAAGTAGTTGATATAAGTGGCTGGAATGTATATGTGAAATATGATTGCTATTGCCCGTATTCTACATATATTATTACTATTGATTGTGTCATTGAGTGATGATCTTGTTTTTTTCATGTACGTTTTACTAAGTTTGGAAATATATGTTAGATTTACTGCTAAATTTGTACGATATTGACTTCTTCTTATGTAATGTCTACTCGAGATCATATTTTAATTTACAATCCATATTACCGAATTGGAAAAAGGAACCTTGGGTGTACTTTTATAAAACAGTTGGTAACAAGATGGCGAGACGTTAAACGTTGATATGAAATTGAAATAAAGTTAACTTTGTTTCAAAGTTGGTTTATGTTTTGACTAACGTAAATCTATTCTGATATAAACGTGGAACAGGTATACTGTGTTGCAATCAGTTGGACGGGAGTTCGAGTCACGTTCTAGCCCAGTGGCTTCTAGTGTTGCGTTCAACCTTGCCGTCCTAGTGAGCAAGGAGTGGGGGATTAGGGAGAGCTTAAAGGTCTACCTGCTGAGTCTTTGGCAACAGTTGCCTGGCCCTACTTGGCCCTAGATTAGGTGCTGATCGCGTGATTGTGTTTGTGTCTTTATATATTTTTTGTTACATATAGATGTTTTTTACTGACTCAAAACCTTACAAGTAATCCCCACAGAAATGGAGGCATGACTCTAGAATCTAGATGGACCAAGGACGTCCCTTTGGATTATTGTATTAGTATAGAACATGACCACATTCGTGTAGTGCTTCGGAAATAATCATTTTGGAGCAAAAAAAAAAAAAAAAAAAAAAAAAAAAGAAGAAGAAGAAGACTTGGCATAAGACTAAAAAAAATTAAAGCCACCGAACGGATTATTTTGGTAAGCATTCTTACGGTCAACAAAGACAAATACAGATAAAAACAAAGCCCTTTTAATTTATCATGTCCAGCTATGAAGCATACAGTAGTCCTAACAAAATGTATCCCAGTATGAAATATTAAGACAATAGATACGACAATGCAAAAAGTAAGATGAAAATGTAGCCTATGTATTGTTTATCCTGTGGTTTTTGTGAATACACTGGTCGCAACGGGGCTTATACAAGCATGAAATATAGGAAACAATACAAAAAGAGAACAGGAAATAAAAAAAAAAAATGAAA
>NC_090766.1:18242948-18267948 GCF_036898095.1 Palaemon carinicauda
ATATATAATCATCAGCTGTAACTATTCCACTTCAGGACAAAAGCCTCAGACATGTCCTTCCAATCCCGTCAGTTTATGGTGTATGTATGCTAGTCTATACCTGCTAGTCTATTCCTTCCCCCTCTCACGTTTGTAATAACTAGGGACCTAATTTTATTAGCTTTGTCCATCTATATATATTATATATATATATATATATATATATATATATATATATATATATATTATATATATATATATATATATATATATATATATATATATATATATATATATATATATATATATATATATATATATATATATTGTGTGTGTGTGTGTGTAGTATTTAACTGCAGTTATTATTATATGTAAAGTAAATATTCATGTATATGTTTGTATTTTATTTGCTTTTATATGGATTGTAATTAAAGTTTTTTGATCCACATTGGTGATTTCATATACACAATGAATGCGGGATAAATGTTTTAAGTGATATATCTATTTTTTTAATTGTAAGGTCATGTATAGTGTTCTGATGTTTTGTTTTCTTTTATTCCAGGTAAGTTCCTGTCAGTTGATGTTGGAACCCGAGGAAAAGGTAAAGAAAATGTATAAGTGTTTTGAATGAATTAGGATGTATTGATTTGCGCTTTTCAGATTGGAAAAATCCTTAGTAAAGAAAATGTATACTGTGAAAAAACCACTGTGTTTTGAATGCATCAAGAAGTCTTGATTTGCTTCTCTCAGATTGAAAAAAAAAAAAAACTTTATTCAGGTTAATGTTTTCAAGGAAGTCTGATTTACCTAAGATTTAGTATTTGTATCAGTATGCTACCTCTTAAATTTTTTTTTTTTTTTTTTTTTTTTTTTTGGGCCACTCCTCACAGGGATGTGTAGATAAAAAAAAAACATAATTGTAAGACTGATCAGTTCGCATAAATATTGTTTTATCCTACATCTCGTATAATGATAGTTTGTTGATAGTATGTTTATTTAATTTTGAGGCCTGAAGACTTGAAGGGATTTACAATTATCATCAAGAATCCAGATATCAAATCTTCAATATATTCCTTAGTCTTAGCTTGGGTAGAGAGGGGGCTTTGGCGCTGATCATATTCATGTGGCCAGTCTCTAGGGCATTGTTCTGCTTGATAGGGCAATGTCACTGTCCCTTGCCTCTGCCATTTACGAGCGGCCTTTAAACCTTCACTGTACAATCAATTCTCTACTTTTTGTTTTCTAATTAATTCTCGGGAGACAATTTTCAGTGTTTGTTTAAAGTGTGAATACCACCTTTGTGTCTAGGTTGTCCATCCATGATTTAGTAGTTTGAGTACTTTTGTGGCAGTGATCATACATATCTATTGGGTACTTTAATTTTTCTCTTGTAGATTCTTATTTAGGGAAACTACTTCATGATTATGTAATCTATAAATGATATATTCTTGATTATGTAATCTAGGGGCAAGTATACTCTTGATTATGTAATCTATAGATAAATATACTCTTGATTATGTAATCTGTAGATAAATATACTCTTTATTATGTAATCTGTAGATAAATATACTCTTGATTATGTAATCTATAGATAAATATACTCTTGATTATGTAATCTGTAGATAAATATACTCTTGATTATGTAATCTGTAGATAAATATACTCTTGATTATGTAATCTATAGATAAATATACTCTTGATTATGTAATCTGTAGGTAAATATACTCTTGATTATGTAATCTATAGATAAATATAATCTTGATTATGTAATTTATGGACAGATATACTCGATTATGTAATCTCCGAACAAATATACTCTTAATTATATAATCTATGGACAAGTAGACTCTTGAATATGTAATCTATGGACAAATATACTCTTGATTATGTAATTTAGGGACAGATATACTCGATTACGTAATCTCCGGACAAATATACTCTTGATTATATAATCTATGGACAAGTAGACTCTTGAATATGTAATCTATGGACAAATATACTCTTGATTATGTAATTTATGAACAGATATACTCGATTATGTAATCTCCGGACAAATATACTCTTGATTGTATAATCTATGGACAAGTAAACTCTTGAATATATAATCTATGGACAAATATATTCATGATTATTAATCTAGTGACAAATATACTCTTCATTATGTAATCTCTAATATCCATTGACCTACAGAAATACTTTGATTGAGGTCATAAATTTCGTATTATTGGTCATATTTACCGTAGGTTAAAATCTTGGAATCATGACCTTGTCTTGAAATGTTAACAGATGATAGGATGTGGATCATCTGTTAGTATTATCGAATTTTAACGAATATCCTGCTAAGAGATGTTGTTGATGGGACTCAAATGTAATATTTGATGTTCCTCTGAGTAGTGTTTATGGTTCCCGTTTATTTTTTTTCTATTATTCATGATATGGGGTTTGGCTTATGCAGATGATGCTACTCTCTTGGCTTATGCAGATGATGCTACTCTCTTTTCTTCGAACCCGTTTCATGAATATAGACATGTGGTTGCTGAATGCCTTGATAGAGATCGAGCTAAAATTAGTGAGTGGTACAAATATCTTTTAATTGAATACAGCTCTGAAATTCTAAGTGTGATTATTAATCACAAATTTACTTTACTTTTACTTTTACTTTTAGGGGTTTATTTTTCGCCCTCCATCAGACACTAAGAGTCTGTTCAGGCGGGCCTTGATGTGTGAAAATAATTTCTTTCCAGTTTATATTTTGCTCTGTTATTCGCTAGCATTTGTATTTAGGCTTAATAGTTTTCAGATCACTATTATAACATTTTCCAAAGAGATAAGTCTTCAGGTTTTTCTTGAAAGCTGCCACATTTTTGCTATTCTTGACATCAAGTGGAAGGTCGTTAAAGAGTCTCGGTGCAGCATAACAAAAAGTTCTTCCTCCTATTGCATGATTCACACTAATTTCGAATAGTCTATATGGGTCATCAGCATGTCTAACTCTTACAGCAGCGCTAGTAGCTTGTGGGTAGGGGACCAAGCAGTCACGAAGATATTTAGGCTTATCACTTGTAAGTGCTTTGTGAGTCAACAAACAAATCTTAGATTCAATTCTAGCCTTAATAGGTAACCAATGTAGATCGATCAGTGTAGGAGTTATTCTCTCCCGAAATTTAATGCCTTTTATCAGTCTAGCCGCCCGATTTTGCACATTTTGAAGCTGTACATTTGAGAAAGTTATTTAGCCTGTCCCTTTTTCAGTTTCACAATTTTTAATGGACTTTTATTTATTGAGTCGTGTTATGAATATAGTTTTACTGTCTGGTTTTCACCAGCTGTGCTGTCTTTAGAATTCATTATCAATAATCGAGTTATTAATCCCTTGCATCGTCTTTCAGATTTATTCAAATTTTCTCTGGCTAGATAATAAAATTTATACCGTTAATTCTAACAGTTTTGCCTTTTATTATATACAGTTAGGCTCAATGCTACTCGCAGTATTCTAGAAGTTTGATTTCGGCTGAAACCTAATTGTGGAATGACCTTCCCAATCAAATAGTTGAATCGGCTGAACTTCAGAAGTTCAAACTTGGTGCAAATGCTTTCCTGTTGAGCCAGATGACACACGTCCCGTTTCATAGTTTGTGTTATTAATCCGTTTAAACACTTAAAAAAATCTTGATATATTCCTTTTCTCTCTCGTTTATAGTTTTATGTTTTTCATACAAGGCTACTTTTCTTGTTAATGTTGAGGCTTGTAGCATTCTTTCTTTTCCGATCCTCCCGGACAGTTCCATCCTGTTAGTAATACTAGTTGTCAGGCCTTCTCCATCATGAGGCTCAATACTACACAGTACTCTGGAAGGATTTTCATAATCGGGTAGTTGAATCGGTAGAACTTCAAAAGTTCAAACTTGCAGCAAATGTTCTTATGTTATACAGGTAGACATAAGTTTCTTTTATAGTTTATTTATGAAAGATCTGTTTTGATGTTAGTTTTTTTTTTTTTTTAGATATTTTATTTTGATTGTTCAGTATTTCTCATATCGTTTATTTTATTTTCCTTTCATCACTGGGCTGTTTTTCCCTGTTGGAGGCCTTGGTCTTATATCATCTTGCTTTTCCAACTACGGTTGTAGCTTAGCTAATAATAATAATAATAATAATAATAATAATAATATGTGCTTGTGCGTACGAACATACAAATATTATAGAGGCTTGTGCACGCCAATTTCTACATTCAGGATATTGAGATTTTATATTGTTCATATTCGTTGCTCTATTATTATTATTATTATTATTATTATTATTATTATTATTATTATTATTATTATTATTACCTGCTAAGCTACAACCCTAGTTGGAAAAGCAGGATGCTATAATCCCAGGGGCTCCAACAGGGAAAATAGCCCAGTAAGGAAAGGAATCATGGAAAAATAAAATATTTTAAGAACAGTAACATTAAAATTAATATTTCCTATATAAACTATAAAAACTTTAACAAAACAAGAGGAAGAGAAATACTGTAAGATAGAATAGTGCGCCCGAGTGTACTCCCAAGCAAGAGAACTCTAACCCAAGACAGTGGAAGACTATGGTACAGAGGCTATGGCACTATAAAATTTTCAAAACAAAAAAATGGCAGAGCTGTCTGCTTCTTGCAGTTAATAATTGTTGTTAATTTTGTTATTTCATTATATAGATTTTTTTAATGTTTAATTTTTTTTTCTCATTTATGACTCATTTCATGGTAATTACTGGAAATATAATAAGAAATAAAGTGTCTATATATATATAAATATATATATATACATATATATGTATATATATATGTGTATATATATATATATATTATAGATATATTTATTATATATATCATATTATAGATATATTTATTATATATATCATATTATATATATATATGTATATTATAGATAATATATATTTTATATATATACGAATATATATATATATATATATATATATATATATATATATATATATATATATATACTCGTATATATATAGAATATATATTATCTATAATATACATATATATATATATATATATATATATATATATATATATATATATATATATATATATGATATATATTTTAAATATATCTATAATATATATATATATATATATATATATATATATATATATATATATACATATACAGTGTATATATATATAAACTATATATATATATATATATATATATATATATATATATATATATATATATATATATATATATGTACATATATATATATATATATGTGTGTGTGTGTGTACATATATATATATATATATATATATATATATATATATATATATATATATATATATATATATATATATATATTAAAATATATTATATTTTATGAAAAAACCTAAAAACCAACAGAGCTTCATGGTACGAAGCAGTCTTAAATAACCATATATATTAAAGAGGTCAATCTCTTGATGCGGGCAAAGGTCAACCGTGATAATTCTCTTTCTTATATCGCCCTGCTCAGGAAGTAGTACAGGAAACAGCTTGGGTCTTAACACTGGAAGTAATGAGACGACACTTTGGCAACAATGATGGTAATAATCGTAAACAATAGTTAATTGGCTCATTTCCAGGAGCTTTGGGAGAAGTAATATGGAGATGTCGTCTGCAGAACCCCCTCTATCCCATTTCCATTCCACCTTCTACTCCCTCTTATTTTACTAAGTAGAACTTTAAAGATTCAAACTTGCCGAAATTTTTTTTTATGCTGAACAAGCTGACAAGTCTTTTTATAGTTTATATATGAAATGTCTGTTTTAATTATGTTAATGTTTTTTAAGATTTCTTATTGTTGTTCATTACTTCTTATATCGGTTTTTTATTTCCTTATTTCCTTTTCCCCCGGGCTATTATTATTATTATTGTTTTATTATTATTATTATTATTATTATTGTTTTATTATTATTATTATTTTTATTATTGTTTTATTATTATTATTATTATTATTATTATTTATATAATTATTATTATTATTATTATTATTATTATTATTATTATTATTATTATTACTAGCTATCTAAAGGATAATTGAAAAGACGTAATTAGAGTTAGTACGTTTATTCATTTAATCAGTAACATCAATGGACTCAACGTGTAGACCTATTGACAGGTTGACATAGCTCCACACCTAAGCATTTAACTCTACAACTATGTCATTTTCATCTATGTAGACAAATAGCCTTGGGAAGAATTCCAATGTATATGACACTATTTGTTATTAAGCTTTTGTGAGTTGTGCAAGGAAAATGGAAATTGGAAAAATACACTCATTTCACGTTCATAGCATCGGTTAATGATCTTTACTGAATCTCTGATAAGGCTATTAGAAATCTAATTACATCATCGGCTTAGATAATCGTTTGATATCTAAGGCCACAAAATCATGAAGGCCATAAAAACAACAATAATTGTCATGCGTTTCTATCGGTGGCGGTGGTTAAAGAGTCACATGTACTATAGTTAAATTTAGTCGCTGAACATTTCACTACTTTTGGTCTGTCACCATGTTTGCTTTCCAAGGGATTTCATCAATTAATTTCCCTTTTATAACATCGAACAATGTGAAATTTGCAAGTACATTCCTATTTCTTAAGGTTTTTCCTTTTGTACATACTTTTATGTAACATACACACACAAATAGCCTCCTGACTAGTACAGTGATAACGTGTTTGCCTAGCATTCGCATGGCAGCAGATCGATCCCCGCCCAGGACCGTGAGTGTAAGCTGTTCACTGGGGATGCTACTGCTGTGGTATGGCACAACGGGGGGGGGGGGGGGGGGGGGGGCTTGCACGGCTGATGTTCTGGTGAGCATCTATTCTGATGGAATCGGAACTGAAACCAGTCACCTTTAACCTTTAAATATATATATATATATATATATATATATATATATATATATATATATATATATATATATATATATATATATATGTATAATATATATATATATATTATATATGTTTATATATATATTTATATATATATATATATATATATATATATATATATATATATATATATATATATATATATATATATATATATATATTTATATGTTTATATATATATATATATATATATATATATATATATATATATATATATATTTATATATATATATATATATATATATATATATATATATATATATATATATATATGTGTGTGTGTGTGTGTGTGTGTGTGTGTAAAACGATGAATATACTTTATAATTTCTTCCTGAAACAATTTTCAAGCTAGACGAAGCACTGGTACTTATGATAGAATGAATGTTCCGAAAACTATCTTACCCTTTTTTTTATAATCTTCTGATAGATTGGCATTTGGCAATCTTCGTGAAAGGGTTAATTTATGGGTGTAATATTTATGGGATAGATTGCAATGGAGACTAAATTATAATAACGATTGGTATGTAATTAGCATCTTAGTCTTGCAATTGATATTATTATTATTATTAATATTATTATTGTTGTTGTTATTATTATTATTATTATTATTATTATTATTATTATTATTATTATAATTATAATAATAATAATTAAAATTATTATTTTTGTTATTTTTATTATTTTTATTATTATAATTGTTATTATTATTATTATTATTATTATTATTATTATTATTAATACACCCTAAATAGTGTCTGTTTTTGTATTTTATCGCCAATGTGAAAGCGAACCGGAGAAAGGGAAAGGAAAGAGAGATAGATAAGTTTCCCAATCCTGCCCTTCAAAAGTGTTTGAACCTCATCAATTGGTGTAAGAAAAGATTCAGGGATGGGGGTTGGGGGGGGGGGGGCGTGGGGGGGCTGGAGTATATTTTCGCCTGCAAATTTATCGCTGGTAATTTCCTGACTAATTTACCCCAGTAGGTGAACACGGCGGTTGGGAAGATTGCCTTGCCCGCTTCTATAATGAGAGGCGAAGATGTTTTTTTTTTTTTTTTTTTCCGTAAGAATGAAGCGCTGCGCTTTTGGAGAGTGTTCATTTCGGGGCCCTGTGAATCTCCCGTTGGATTTGGGTCACGATTTAGTTTGAAAGTTTTTTGTTTGTTTTTTTTTGGGGGGGAGGGGGTGTGAGGGGACTAGTCCGTCTTAGGTTTGAATGGTAAAGAATATATTCCCTTTTATTTCTTTGAAAATATTTATGGGAGGCTGCTAACACACGCACACACATACTCTCTCTCTCTCTCTCTCTCTCTCTCTCTCTCTCTCTCTCTCTCTCTCTCTCTCTCTCTCTCTCTGTAAGTTTGAAAGGAATTTTTTTTGTATTGGTAAATTACGGCCTTATCTTTCTCGAAATTATTTCTGGGCGCATTAAAAAACATCGCTTGCAAAGTCAAATTAAGTCATTATATCTAAAAAGTTTTTTTTTTTGGGGGGGGGGATGGTGGGGGGGGGGCTATTAATGAGCTAATTATTTCATAAGAAATGTTTTCGGCGAAAGAAAATAAATCTATCAATTACAAGTAGAAGTTGACTGTGATCAGATTAATCAAGCAATCATTAAATCAGAATAATTTCAATTGTTAAAACACTCGGGCACACTATTCTATCTAATTTCTCTTCCTCTTGTTTTGTTAAAGTTTTTATAGTTTATATAGGAAATATTTATTTTAATGTTATTGCTATTCATAAAATATTTAATCTTTCCTTTTTTCCTTTCCTCACTGAGCTATTTTCCCTGTTGGGGCCCTTGGGCTTATAGGATCCTGCTTTTCCAACTAGGGTTGTAGCTTAGCAAGTAATAATAATATTAGCAAACCATAAGTGTTTTGATAACTAACGAATCAATTCATCAATCATCCATTATATACGAAGACTGAAAGTCAGAGCAAACCAGCAGACATTATGTAGGTTGGTATGGTAGAGCAGTAATAATTTTTTATATATTTTTTAAATTTTAAAGATCGCTCATGAATGACTGAGGAAAGTGAAAGTGACAATGCATATGATTAGCTTCCAAGCCCCCCCCCCTTTTTTTTAACCCAAGCTAGGACTAAGGAAGGCCAGATAATGGCTGCTGATGACTCAACTGGTAGACCTACAGGGTTCCCAAAGCTCCCGTCCTTAGCTCTCAAGGATGGTGAGGTTGCAGAAACTACAAGAAACCATCTAGATTGAGCGAGTCTCGAACTCTAACCCAACAGATCGCCTGGCAGAAACGTTTCCAATTATTGTTAAGCAAATGTTTTGCTCTGAAAAGGTCAGTCGGTCGATCACCCAACTTCCTTCTGAAGTGGCAATCTGGAAATTTCCAGTTTAGGGTTGTGGTGGCCGATGTGGTAACGTCCCTGGCTGGTGAACACCAGACTGGGGTTCAAATTCCGTTCAAAAATCGTTAGTTTCTTTGGTCGCTGCAACCTCACCATCCTTGTGAGCTAAGGGAGAGGGTTTGGGGGAGCCTATAGGTCTATCTGCTGAGTCAACAGCAGTCATTGCCTGGCCCTCCTTGGATAGGAGTCTTGGGCGCTGATCATATGTGTATATAGTCAGTCTCTGAGGCATTTTCCTGCTTAATAGGGCAACGGCACTGTCCCTTGCCCCTGCAATTCATGAGTGGCCTTTAAACCTTTAAACCTTTACTGCTGGTGGTCCTCCAAATGAGGAAATGGAAACTGGAGGAACGATCGGCTAAATTCGCTTCTTCCAGATATAGTCTTGGAGTTTTCCTCTCCCTTTCTTGATTGGTTTTTGACTTTGGAAGTTTCCTTTTAATTGCCATTTTATGAGCTATCAAAGAACCAGCCAGCTTCGTTTATAGCTTTGCTTTTGGGCCTTTATTCAGTTTCCATGTTATTTTCTTCACTTTTGTCTTATTGTCGTCCTTTCTTTTTATTTTCTCTAATTGTGCGACTACTTTTCATTTTCCGTCTTGTCTTTTTCGTCGTTTCTTTTTATTTTCTCTAATTGTGCGACTACTTTTCATTTTCCGTCTTGTCTTTTTCGTCGTTTCTTTTTATTTTCTCTAATTGTGCGACTACTTTTCATTTTCCGTCTTGTCTTTTTCGTCCTTTCTTTTTATTTTCTCTAATTGTGCGACTACTTTTCATTTTCCGTCTTGTCTTTTTCGTCCTTTCTTTTTATTTTCTCTAATTGTGCGACTACTTTTCATTTTCCGTCTTGTCTTTTTCGTCCTTTCTTTTTATTTTCTCTAATTGTGCGACTACTTTTCATTTTCCGTCTTGTCTTTTTTTTCTTATATTGTTTTTGTGAGATCCTCTTTATTAATATGAATAATATCCCATTTTGTTTCCATATTATTTTTCCATCTTTAATTTCCATTTTGTATGTCAGCCTTCTACTCTCCATTTTATGCTTTGTTTGTCCTCTTATTCTTTTCATGTATTTATTATTACTCTTAATATTAAGAATAAAAAAGAAACTGTCCTCTACGTCAAAGTCATCACTAATGACGTTTCTAGTTGTGAAGAATTTTGTTGCGAGCATTAAATCTGTTTCCTTGGATTCGAAATCAATAATTGGGGAGAGTTGTTTCTGGTAATTCCAGTTCGTGTCCAGTTATGCTGAAAGAAATGTGTTTAAGTGTTTAATCGAATAAATACTTTAGGAAAAGGGGGAAGGTGAGAGAGCATTGAAATAATGTATGTATGGTGGCATACACACACATACAGTATATGTATGTGTATATATATATATATATATATATATATATATATATATATATATATATATATATATATATATATATATATATATAAACATTTATATATATGTATATTTATATATATAAATATATATATGTTGATGTATGTATATGTTTGTGTGTGTGTATATATATATATATATATATATATATATATATATATATATATATATATATATATATATATATATATATACACAACAGCAACAAATGCAGCCGTTTCAGTCCACCATGAGGACAAAGGCCTCAGACATGTCAATTCATGTGTGGCGTTTGGCCAGTGCGGATTGGTGGTGGCGAAATATTTTCGTTTGATCGCTCACAGCAAACCAACCTAGTATGGGTGGGCCTGACTAGTACACCTTTGCTGATAATGGCGATGCACAAACCCTTTCACCACGTTAAGGTGTGTGTGTATATATATATGCATGCCACGTTTATTTCAATAATCTGCGTATTTCCATCATATCTGTCAACATCGTCTACGAGCGTATTTGTAAAAGTTTCCGAAAGTGAGATCATTGTTAACATAAATATTGTCAAGATTGAGAAGATTCTGCCATGTCTTGGAAATGGGAGGTCGTTCAGTCAGGATAATACCGATAAGGAAACTAGGAATAGGAGAACGTCCTTGGAGTGAACCTAAGGAAAGCGGGAGGACTTGTATCCCTGGGGTACTACGAGTAGATGGCGGTGATATATATTTCTGTCAGAATGTAACTCGGTTTCCTTCGGCTGCTTACCGGGGTAGGAATTCTGGCATTCATCTAATATTCATTGGATAGTTGCTTATTACCTCCGCCAACGAAGTTGGAAGGAGGTTATGTTTTACCCCCTGTGTGTGAGTTTGTGTGTGTTTGTTTGTGAACAGCGTCCTGGCCAGAATTTTAATCGTAGAGTAATCAAATTTGCAGGGATTATCTGTCCTGTAAAAAGCTGGAAATGCTTAGATTTTGAAAGGTCAAGGTCACGGTTAAGCAAAATGTCCAATTCACGTAATCAGCTATAAGTTTGGACATCGTTGTCACAGAGACTTTAAACTTGGTTCATATTTGAGTGTATGGAAATCCACGCCAATTAATACATGTTAAGGTCAAAGGTCAAGGTCGAGAAATGAGCTGCCACGGTGGAGGTCTGCGCTCTACTGAGTGCCCCTCTAGTTATTGTCATTTACTCTAGGTCGATTGATATATTTTATATATCCTTCGTTATTTATGATAGAAGCTTTGGTAGGTAATTTATTAATGCTGGTTTAATGAGGAAAGATACTGAGCAAGCTTTTCCTTGGAAATAGTAACTAAAAGTTTCCCCTTGAAATGGCTTCGTGAGATTCTCCCCATTCAAAACCAAAAGAGGGAGTTTGCTCACATCGATGATACCCAGCGAGTTTCCCCTTCTCGAAAATTATGAGTGATCTTTCATCATCTCAAGAATGCTAAGAGAATTTCCTTACGTGATATTTATTAGTAAACAACCTTGAAATTATTATTATTATTATTATTATTATTATTATTATTATTATTATTATTATTATTATTATTAGCTAAACTACAACCCTAGTTGGAAAAGCAAGATGCTATAAGCCAAGGGTTATTATTATTATTATTATTATTATTACTAGCTAAACTACAACCCTAGTTGGAAAAGCAAGATGCTATGAGCCCAGGGTTATTATTATTATTATTATTATTATTGTAATTATTATTATTATTGTTGTTGTTGTTATTGTTATTATTTTTATTAGCTAAGCTACAACCCTAGTTGGAAAAGCAAGATGCTATAAGCCCAGGGTTATTATTATTATTATTATTAGCTAAGCTACAACCCTAATTGGAAAAGCAAGATGCTATAAGCCAAGGGTTATTATTATTATTATTATTGTTATTATTATTATTATTATTATTATTATTATTATTTATAGTTAAGCTACAACCCTAATTGGAAAAGCAAGATGCTTTAAGCCTTGAGTTTTATTATTATTATTATTATTATTATTATTATTATTATTATTATTATTATTAGCTAAGCTACAATCCTAGTTGGAAAAGCAAAATGCTATAAGCCTAGTGTTGTTATTATTAATATTATTATTATTATTATTATTATTGGCCAATCTACAACCTTAGATGGAAAAGCAGGGAAAGATAGCCTAGTGAGGAAGGGAAATAAGGAAATAAATAAACCATAAGAGAAGTAATGAACAATTAAAATATTTTAAGGACAATAACATATTAAAACAAATCTTTCATATATAAGCTAACCCTCCCCCCCCCAAAAAAAAAAAAAAAAAACATGAGAACAATGTGCCCGAGATGCATTAATATAATCCATTTAACCAATTTTTTTTTTTTAGTGTTTCTACCTTCAAATATGATTTTGATACTCCAGCTAGTTGAAGTATGTTCAATTAAACCTTCCTCTTCTAATATTGTATGGGATTTTTTTCCCAAGTTTTTATTTTTATTCAACGAAGTGGATTCGCTGGTTTCTTTGGTTTACTGTATTCATAATTTTTTTCTCTCTCTCCTCTCTCTCTCTCTCTCTCTCTCTCTCAGGATTCCATGGTTTACAGTTTTCATAATTCTGAGTTGGCACATTCTCTCTCTCTCTCTCTCTCTCTCTCTCTCTCTCTCTCTCTGTTTCTAGATTCCTTGGTAAAACAATTTTTTATAATTGAGTCTCATCTCCTCTCTCTCTCTCTCTCTCTCTCTCTCTCTCTCTGTGTTTATAGTTTCCTTGGTTTACAATTTTTCATAATCCTGAGTGGCATTCTCTCTCTCTCTCTCTCTCTCTCTCTCTCTCTCTCTGGATTCCTTGGTTTACAATTTTCATAATCTCTCTCTCTCTCTCTCTCTGGATTCCTTGGTTTACAATTTTCATATAATCTCTCTCTCTCTGGATTCCTTGGTTTACAATTTTTCATATAATCCTCTCTCTCTCTCTCTCTCTCTCTCTCTCTCTCTCTCTCAGCCTAGTGGGAACGAGCCATTTTTTCTCTCCGTCCATTATCCTGGAGTTTTTCCAATGGTATTTATACGTTCTTTTCCCCGTTCCAGTGGCACCCTTCAATGGCTGCCTCTTATAAAAGGAATAGCGTGTACGAGTGCTACGACTGAAGAGATTATATTGGAGAGGACGATTGCTTCCGCGGTACTGGAAGGCTCACACGGGGATCAGAGAGAGAGAGAGAGAGAGAGAGAGAGAGAGGCTGGGTTGAATCCATCTTTTTGTAGGGTGTATCTTTTTCTATAATGGGACTCTCTCATTCTTTCGAATATACTGTGTGTGTATATATATATATATATAT
The DNA here is from genome assembly GCF_036898095.1 of Palaemon carinicauda. Taxonomy (NCBI): domain Eukaryota; kingdom Metazoa; phylum Arthropoda; class Malacostraca; order Decapoda; family Palaemonidae; genus Palaemon; species Palaemon carinicauda. Next base: position 18,256,955 of record NC_090766.1, read on the forward strand.
ATATGTTATATATATATATATATTTATATATATATATATATATATATATATATTTATATATATATATATATGTATATATATATTTATATATATATATATATTTATATATATATATATTTATATATATATATATATATATATGTATATATATATATATATAATATATATATATTTATATATATATATATATATATATATTTTATCTATATATACATACATACATACATACATTATTTTGTAGGGTGATAAATATGTTGACGGACGGACATATATCTGCTTTTAATTTGGGAAGAAAGAAAAGTAGCCTTCGTACAATGGTCATGAAGAAAACCAGATGGATATGTAAGAAAGGATTTTGAGTCTCCTTTTTTATTCAAGTTAAGTATTAAAATGTGATGTATATTGAGAAAATATTATAAATTTATAGATATGAGATGTCTGCATAGGATTTAAAATTGATTTCTACACAACTGTAGATACGTCCAGTATTTATCCTTTGAAATTTGGAAATTCCCGTTTTGAGAAGAAACCGCCTCTTACCCCAACAAGCAGTAGGCGTACCACTAATATCGCCGAGGCCTTTTCCTATTATGATTATTATTTTTGATAGCTGAGCTACAACCTATTTGGAAAATCAGGATGCTGTAAGCCTAAGGGATCCAGTAGGGAAAATAGCCCAGTGAGGAAAGTACATAAAGCCGTCAGTAGTACTCACTCTAATATTTGGAACTTGGTGGCCTGTTTGGTAACGTCTCTGCTTGGTGTTTGTCAGATGGTGGTTCGAGTCCCACTCAAACTCGTTAGTACCTTTAGTGACTGCAACCTTACCATCATTGTTGGCTAAGGTTGGGGGTTTTTGGGGAGCCTATAGGCCTGTCTTCTGAGTCACCAGCAGCCATTGCGTGGGCCTCCCTGGTCCTGGCTTGGGTAGAGAGGGGGCTTGGGCGCTGATCGTAGAATAAATATATGGTCAGCCTTTAGGGCTTTGTCCTTCTTGCTAGGGCAATGTCACTGTCTCATGCCTCTGCCGTTCATGAGCGGCCTTTAAACCTATAACAGAGTAAAAAAAAGGTTTTGTTACTTGAAAGAGAAATTTAATGGAAAGAGGTGATGTACTTCCAGTGCGAAAAATACGTAGAGACCTAACTGTTCGACTTGGCATTCTTATTTCAAAATGTGTCCGTAATTACGACGTTGTTTAACAGGACTAGCATATAATATGCACTTATTTGTTTTAGGCGTATAACGAGTTAAGAATATAGTTTTTGAAGATTTGCAATTATGTACTTTAAATCAAGACTTTTAGATTTTAATGTCTTGCATTCAAATATCTTTTTATCATAATTATATGTAATAAATGTATTTTTTCCGTCCATCCTTTTTATGGCAATTCTCCTTGCAGTATTACCACAATGATACTTTGCCATTGGAAATTTTTCCCCAATGACAATGGCAACTTTCCAGCATGAGATAAGCTAGCAAAAGATGATTCCAGAATTCCAGGTATATGTTCTGGCACAAGCTGCCGTGGCCCCACTTTTTAAGTGGTGCTGGTTTATCTTACCGCCGAAAAGGGTTACTGGATAGACCGTAAAATATCTGGATATTAATATCTCTGCGGATGTTAAAAACATCGCCATTTCTCTCTAGTGTGGCACGATATACTGAAACCATGGTCTTCCAGTCCCCACAGTCGTTATTTTGATGACTGAAATCGCAATGGTTCTATCTTAAGGCTATCTGGTAACGTGTTTGCCTAGCATTCGCATGGCAGCAGATCGATCCCAGGCCGGGACCGTTAAGTTTAAGCTGTTGACTGGGGAGGTCACTGCTGTGGTTGGGCACCACATTGGGTGGTTTTGGGCCATTGTTTTTCCCGTTCCCACAGTCGAAATTTTGATTGACTGAAATCGCAATGGTTCTGTCTTAAGGCTATCTGGCCAGTACAGTGGTAAGGTGTTTGCCTCGCATTCGCATGGCAGCAGATCGATCCCAGCCTGGGACTGTTAAGTTTAAGCTGTTTACTGGGGAGGTCACTTCTGTGGTTAGGCACCACAGTGGGTGGTTTGGGCTTACCGGCTGACGACATACTGAAGCCATGGTCTTCCCATTCTCTTAGACGATATTTTGATGGATGAAATGGCATTGGTTCTGTAATAAGGCTATCTGGTTAGTGCAGTGGTAAGGTGTTTGCCTAGCATTCGCATGGCAGCAGATCGATCCCAGCCCGGGGACCGTAAGTTTAAGCTGTTTACAGGGGAGGTCACTGCTGGGTTAGGCACCACAGCGGGTGGTTTGGGCTTACCCGGCTGACGATATACTGAAGCCATTGTCTTCCCGTTCTCACAGACGATATTTTGATGGCTGAAATAGCATTGATTCAGTATTAAGTTTTATCTGGTTAGTACAGTCGTAAGTGTTTGCCTAGCATTTGCATGGCAGCAGATCGATCCCATTCCGGAATCGTTAAGTTTAGGCTGTTTACTGAGGAGGTCACTGCTGTGGTTGGACACCACAGTAGGGCTTAGGTTTACCGGCTGACGTTCTGGTAAGCATCTATTGTAAATAAACTGGACTGAAACTTTTGCCTTTATCTTCGTTATTACTGTTCTCTCTCTCTCTCTCTCTCTCTCTCTCTCTCTCTCTCTCTTCTCTCTCTCTCTCTTCTCCCTCTCTCTCTCTCTCTCATAATAGAAAAACCTGTTTAAGCTTGCCATTGCATGTTTCATAGTATTACAGTTTTAATACCATTATATTCAGCCGATTGTATACGAGCTCGTTGTGTCTTTTGAATAAGGTCAGTCTTGTCCAGTTCGTCTTTTCGTTAAGACCCTTATCAGCCTTTCATAACATCGTAAGTCATCATCATCATCATCATCTCCTCCTACGCCTATTAACGCAAAGGGCCTCAGTTTGATTTCGTAAGTACAGGAATGAAATAGACGGAGCGCATAATGTAAGGGCGATTTTCCTTTGACATGGTTGTTACATCGTGGAATTTTCATCCCATTTCTTTTGCTTCAATTTATTTTTTTGTTTTATTCCGTGACCCAGATGACAATGGGTTCATGTCTTATGTCTGCCTTTGAAGACATGGCAGACGGATGAAGAAGAAGAAGAAGCGAAAGGCAGACGACGTGAGACGAGGAAGAGATGAATCTGGTGGATAGGTTGTGTTAAAAAGAAAAAAAAATCATCAAAGAACTGGAAATTTTAATTTGATGGAAAATTTTCGTTTGAATGGTTAGTCGGATCATCAAAGGAAATTCTTATCTCTCTCTCTCTCTCTCTCTCTCTCCTCTCTCTCTTCTCTCTCTCTCTCTCTCTCTCATTTTACTATTAAAATCAGTTATACCACAAGATGCAATATAAAGGGTTTATATAATATTAACTTTTTTATTGTATATTAAAGTTGTTGTGGCCAATGTGGTAACGTCCCTGACTGGTGAACGCCAGGCTGAGGTTTGAGTCCCGCGCAACCTAGTTAGTTTCTTTGGTCGCTGCAACTTTACCATCATTGTGAGCTAAGGATAGTGGGTTGGGGGAGCTATAGGTCTATCTGCTGAGTCATCAACAGCTGTTGCCTGACCCTCCTTGGTCCTTGCTTGGGTGGAGAGGGGGCTTAGGCGCTGATCATATGTGTATATGGTTAGTCTCTAGGGCATTGTCCTGCTCGATAGGGCAATGTCACTGTCCCTTGCCTCTGCTATCCACGAGCGGCCTTTAATGGTAATTTTAAAGATCTATACTTTGAAAGTTGAGATTTCTTTGCGTATAGAATAGTAATGAGGTTACCTATGTACTAACTGGGTGAACTTAACTTACATAAACTTACGCTGTCAGAGATTGAATAGCGGTGGAGGTGAGTACATCCACAGGGCAGTTGTCATGTAAATAAAAGACTGTCTAAAGCTAGTTTTAAAACTGTTTGCTTCCCAACATTTTGATATAAGGCCCTTGGGAAAAAAATTTAGCGCCACCTCCAGTTTTAAAACTGTCTGTTGAAAAAGTATTCACCTGTCAATATGTTTGTATTATAAATCAAATGTAGATGAATAGTGCAAGGTACTGTATTATGTGAATATATGCTGATTAAAGATTCTAATCATATAAATATATATTAGTTCCACCTCCATTTTTCAAATCTGTTGAATAAATATTCACGGGTCAATATGTTTTCCATTTAAAATGAAATAAGATGATTAGTGTAAGGTACTATAGTGAATATAAGCTAATTAAAGAATTTAATCATGTAAATATATTATGTTGTTTATACAACATTATGAGTTTTAGAAAACTTAAATGTATTTTTCTTAATAAAAAAAAAGCAAAAAAATTGTTCGGGAGAAAATCTTGGTGAAACTTCAGATGGAATTGAAAGGGACATTAGAGATTTAATACCTGTGAGAAATCTCCAAGACGACAACGATAGCTCCTTGCAGAGAGAGAGAGAGATAAAAAGGGAGGGGTGGGGGGCGGTAGGGAGGCATCAGCGTCCTTTGTTGTCTTCAATTGACAACTGTGGGTTTGTTGTTGTCCTATGGACTGAAGAAGGATCATAACTACTGTCCCGAATATCCTTGATTGAAAGGATTATTCCTCTTCTCTCTATTTGTAAGTCAGGTTTTGTTGGTTAGAAACTCCTCTCTCTCTCTCTCTCTCTCTCTCCTCTCTCTCTCTCTCTCTCTCCTCATAACTTCATAGATTTATCTTTGGGAGTATTGCTAAGATTTGCAAAGGTTTGCTCAACCTTTTTCGGTCAGAACTCGTCACGAAAACAGTCAAGATTAAAATTTCAAAGTCGTGTATACTCTCTCTCTCTCTCTCTCTCTCTCTCTCTCTCTCTCTCTCTCTCTCCTTAAATATATCTTCAAGACTATATTTACTATTTTCAAATGTGGTCTGAACCTTTTTCTGTCAAAACTTTTCAAAAGCAGTCTAGATTAAAATTTCAAAGTCGTATATACTGTATGATTATTCTCTCTCTCTCTCTCTCTCTCTTCTCTCTCTCTCTCTCTCTCTCTCTCATAACTCCTTAAATTTATCAAGAGTATCGCTAAGATTTTTAAATGTGTTCTCATCTTTACTTTATATGAAAATTTTTCAAAACTTCTAGATTAAAATTTCAAAGTCGTGTATACTGTATGTATTCTCTCTCTCTCTCTCTCTCTCTCTCTCTCTCTCTCTCATAACTCCTTAAATTTATCAAGAGTATCGCAAAAGATTTGTAAATGTGTTCTCATCTTTACTTTTTATGAAAATTTTTCAAAACGTCTAGATTAAAATTTCAATGTCGTATATACTGTATATATATTCTCTCTCTCTCTCTCTCTCTCCTCTCTCTCTCTCTCTCTCTCTCTCTCTCCTTCTTAAATATATCTTCAAAACATATTTACCATTTTCAAATGTGTACCCAACCTCTTTTTCAAAAACAGATTAAAATTTCAAAGTCGTGTTCTCTCTCTCTCTCTCTCTCTCTCTCTCTCTCTCTCTCTCTCAGTGACTCGAGCCTTCTTAACCCATTTGTCAGGGAAAAGATCGTTTACCTCGTTTTGTATTCGTGATGGAGCGCCATTTATTTCACACCACATTTCTGCCTGTTGCCGTCTGACACTTGATTGTTTATCGACGCGAATATTTTATCAGTTGGTGGAAGTTTTACGCTTTTCGAGGAGAAGATAATTGGCGTAGAGCGATAGAATGTTTTTTAAAGGATTTTTTTTTCTCTCGAAGGGAAAGGGAAAAATTATGTTTGATTGGAATTGGTGCTGGGATTAAGTTGTCGTTACTAATATTTTCACTGATATCATAGTTTTTTTTTTGTGTGTGTGTCTGTGTTTGAATTGGCAATAGAATGAAATGTGTGTTTTTATAATATTATTGACATCATATTTGTGATGAATGCCCTAGAGACTGACCATATTACATATGATCAGTGCTCAAGCTGCTCTCCACCCAAGCTAGGACTAAGGAGGGCCAGGCAATGGCTGCTGATGACTCAGCAGATAGACCCATAGGCTCCCCGAAACACCCTATCCTTAGCTCACAAGTATGGTGAGATTTCAGCGACCAAAGGAAGTAACGAGTTTGAGCGGAACTCGAATCTTGGTCTGAAAATAACCAAGGACGCTACCACTAGGCCACCACAACCCATTTAAACCTATCCTAACCCCCATTAGGTGTATGGAATCTTCATGACTTGCTGTTCATTCAAGGAATGTTTACTTTCACAATCCTTGCACTTTAAACTAAATATTTACTGAAAGCCTCTTTATGTATGGGACGTTTTGTTAAGATATGACTCGTCCACGGTTTACCGAAGAAAGCAGTATACAGCCCAAAACGCAAACAGAAACAAGAAATATATTATATATCTTATATGATAAAGATAAAGTGTTTGATATATATATATATATATATATATGTATGTATATGTATATAATATTATTTATATATATATATATATATATTATGTATATAATATTATTTATTTATGTATGTGTATATATAATATATATATATGAATATATATATACACAGCATATGTGTATGTTTTATATATTTATATATATATATATATATATATATGAATATATATATACACAGCATATGTGTATATGTTTTATATATTATATATATATATATATGTAATATATATACATATATATTTTATATATATACTGTATATATATACTGTGTATATATATATATATATATTTATATATATATATATATATAATATCCGGGTCATACCATAGTGAGGGGATGGGGTTACGTGTGTGTTTATACCTTTGTAAATACTTAGCCGTTATTTTTGACGGGTTGCGTACAACAGTTAATATGATTTTCTCTCTCTCTCTCTCTCTCTCTCTCTCTCTCTCTCTCTCAGTAATAATGATTATCAGTAAATGGTATTTCTCTCAATAGTCCACTAAAGAAAGGCTGGGGAACTGATGTGGAATATGCTGGGTTCATTAACTGCCTTTTATCATTAAGGTGTAATTTTGTTATTATTATTGAATCAGTCCGCTATCAGTCGAGCTGTCAATTATCGTCAGGCTGAGATGATAATCTTATCATTTCGACAATTAGGGGAATTATTGTTATTATTATGATTATTATTATTATTATTATTATTATTATTATTATTATTATTATTATTATTATTATTATTATTATATTATTATTTGTATTTTAATCAATATTCTTTATTTCATTAATCAAAGTCTACAATGACTGGTGGTTTATATTGTGGAATTCCGGGACACATCCAGTTTCCTTTTGTATTATTATTATTATTATTATAATTATTATTATTATTCTTTTAATCAATATTCTTTATTATATTAATCAAAGTCTACAATGACTGTTGGTTTATATTGTGGAATTCCGGGACACATCCAGTTTCCTTTTGTATTATTATTATTATTATTATTATTATTATTATTATTATTATGTTGTTATTATCATTATTAATAATTTTTCTTTATTTTGTTAAACACAGTCTACATTATCTAGTTGTTTATATTGTGTAGTTACGATTCAGCTTCCTTATTCATCATTATTATTATTATTATTATTATTATTATTATTATTATTATTATTTTTATTATTAATTGTTTACTTTTTGTTAATCAAAGTCTACATTAACTGGTAGTTTTTATTTTTGGAGTTCTGGGTCACATCCAGTTTCCTTTTGTATAATTATTATTATTATTATTATTATTATTATTATTATTATTATTATTATTATAGGGAACGAGAGGAAATTACAAGGAAACTTTTTTATGCACATTATCCCATTCAAATATTGAAATGTCCCTATCAAAGTTAGATACCAAGATACCTATACATTTGACTTTTTTATTCATTTGTATATAAATGATTTTGTTTGTATACACTTGAGAGTTTAGTATATACTATATGAGAATTTTCCTTTATTTCATTCCCAATGTTTGTTAATCCTCAATGGCATCTGCAAGAAGAATGATGTTAAACCTCCTGTTTCCACGTCAGGTGCTGATGTTGGTGGACTGGCTTCTTTCTGGTTGTCTGGGTGGGTGGGGGGGGGGGGGGGGTTGATTGGCGGACAGATCACTGACTATCACGGAAGTAGAAATAAGGACATCTATGTTAATTACCTTAGTCGTATTATGCATCTATTAGTTGGAATGTCCAAATCTTTACTAAAAGTTTTTATAGGAAAAATTGATAATGTTAACAGGAGTAATTTTGCCTATAAAATAAAAACTCCTGAGATGCGGTTGAAGTTTAAAGGTTTTAAAGACCGCTCATGAATGGCAGAGGCAAGGGACAGTGACATTTCCCCATCCAGCAGGACAATGCCCTAGAGATCATATATACATATGATCAGCGACCAAGCTCCCCCCTCCACCCAAGCTAGGACCAAGAAGGGCCAGACAATGGCTGCTGATGACTCGCAGATAGACCTATAGACCCCCCCAAATCCCCATCCTTAGCTCACATGGATTGTAAGGTTGCAGCGACCAAAGGAACTAACGTTTTGAGCAGAGCTCGAACCCCAGTCTGGCGTTCACCAGTCAGGGACGTTACCACATCTGCCACCACAATATTTTAATAAGATATTTCATACGGTTAATAATTCCGTGTATTATAGTTCAGAAGCTCTCTCTCTCTCTCTCTCTCTCTCTCTCTCTCTCTCTCTCATTACTTATTCATTATAATAACTTACCGGAGGATATAAAGCTGCCATTACTCCCTCTCTCATTATCCATTTTGGTTTTCCTTTGTCCAGCTTTTCTGTCTCCCCACATATTGGTCAGGACACACACACACACACACACACACAGAGAAGACAGTCAGCCAGACATGTCCATGAGAAAGAGTGGGTGGGGTAAGGTTCGTTAAAAAAGAAGAGATAGATGATAATTGTTATGAGAAAGAAGATTATTCGCTAGAAAAAGATTGGTGAGGTTGTTATGAGAGAGAGAGAGAGAGAGAGAGAGAGAGAGAGAGAGAGAGAGAGAGAGAGGAGATTTGTTAGTGAGAGGAGATTTGTTAGTGAGAGATGAGGAGAGGGGAGGGAGATTTATGAGAGACATGTTTAATTATTATTAGTTTTCCCGTTTCCCACATTGTTTATTGATATTTAAACTTCTTTGCATCTCTCTCTCTCTCTCTCTCATCTCTCTCTCTCTCTCTCAGTTAAGTTTCCTTCCTCCAGAACCAATTTTAAACCGCAGGATATAAATCTAGTATGGTCAATGTGACTTTGTTCCTCTTTTTATGTGGATTAATTTCATGTGACTCAAGATTTTAATATTTCACAATCTTTTTCCCCCCTTATCCCTATTCTAGGGTTATATGGGCCACCTTATCCTGAGTACGATGTTTACGCTCTCTAATTGGTTGGCTTATGTGGAACTTATCTTGGCCGTGTTGTATCGTTGATCATTTAAATTCATTCATTCAGAATTCTAAATAATATATCTCATCCTCTCTTTATCAGGAAACATGGGTCTTTTATCCTATGGTATTTGTGGAACGCTGCATATTGCGTATTGTGTAGCCAGGTTGAACCGTTAGGTAAACTAGGTTGAGCGATTTTGAAAAAAGAAGGGAAAAAAATCCATGGAAGAATATATTCATTGTTTGAAACTGATTTGAGTTTTTATTGGTATTTTTTAAAATATATTTGTATACTTTTTCTGACGCAGCAATGACTTCCATTGGCAGAAGCAGCACCAGCTAGTAGAGGGTCACTCAGTAAGAGCGCAGACCTCCGTTGCGGCAGCTTATTTCTCGACCTTTTGTTCGACCTTGACCTTGACATTTGACCTTGACATTTGACCTTTACATGTATTAATTGGCGTGAATTTTCATACACTCAAATATGAACCAAATTGGAAGTCTCTGTGACAACTATGTCCTAACTTACGGCTGATTACGTGAATTGGACATTTTGCTTAACCTTGACCTTTGACCTTGCCCTTCCGAAATTTAATCATTTCCAGTTTTTACCTAAGTTCATCCCAGCAAGTTCCAATAATGTACGATTAAGTTAGTGACCAGGAAGATGTTCACAAACAAACACGCACACACAAACAGGGGATTAAAACATAACCTCCTTCCAACATCGTGGCGGAGGTAATTAAATTGCACATTGGGATAATTCGTTCAGCCTCCTGTCCTAGTAAAAAATCGACCGTGGGACATTACAGTTCGCAGGCGATGTTGATGTCATATCGGAATAAAGTTTAAAACGTATCGTAATGAGGGACACAGAGAGTTGCATATCAACCGAATGACAACGTTCAATACCAACTCCCATTGCAAAGTATCTTCGTTGTCACCAGGTGCAACAAGGAGATATTGGTCATTATGAGGGGGGACACAGGCACAAGGCCGTTTCATTTCGCCGCTGCTAGTGCGTCAGTACATACCATTCATTGCAAACTTCATTGGAAATTGTCTCCGGACGTCTGAAGTATCGGAAAATCAATCTTAGCCTTGTCCACCGAACTCAAATGTGTCCCTTCCAACTCCCAAATTTCAGGTACAAGTTTTGTCTCCACTTTGACCATTCTCTCTCTCTCTCTCTCTCTCTCTCTCTCTCTCTCTCTCTCTCTCTCTCTCTCTCAAGTAAGATCTGCACTGTTATATGTGGATATACATTATATTCTCGATGCATCATGTAATACATATAAGTTTATGCAAGTGATGTTAAATTTTTATACTAAAACACTAAATAAGATCACGTATGGTAATCAATCTCGGTTATTATTATTATTACTATCCAAGCTACAACCCTAGTTGGAAAAGCAAGATGCTACAAGCCCAGGGGCTCCAACAGGGAAAAATACCCCAGTGAGAAAGGAAATAAGGAAATAAATAAATGAAGAGAACAAATTAACAACAAATCATTCTAAAATAAGTAACAACGTCAAAACAGACATGTCATATATAAACTATTAACAACATCAAAAACAAATATGTTCACGATGGGAATTTCT
>NC_090766.1:18272948-18287948 GCF_036898095.1 Palaemon carinicauda
GATAGGGCAATGTCACTGTCCCTTACCTCTGCCATTCATGATCGGCTTTTAAACCTTTACAGTATTTTGAAAATCTTTATTAAAATATCTAATAGTTTCGACTATACCATATCCTTTCTTAACGATATCCTTGAAATTCATATTTTAAGCCATCCCCCTTCTTCTTAAAAAGGGGGCATCCCGTAGACGGGGAGAGTATAATGTCCCATCTGAAGAGTATCCTTTGAAAAAGTGTTTTTTCGAAAAAGTATCCTTTAAAAAAGTGTTTTTTCGAAAAAGTATCCTTTAAAAAAGTGTTTTTTTCGAAAAAGTATCCTTTAAAAAAGTGTTTTTTCGAAAAAGTATTCTTTAAAAAAGTGTTTTTTCGAAAAAGTATCCCTTTAAAAAAGTGTTTTTTTCGAAAAAGTATCCTTTAAAAAAGTGTTTTTTCGAAAAAGTATCCTTTTAAAAAAGTGTTTGTTTCGAAAAAGTATCCTTTAAAAAAGTGTTTTTTTCGAAAAAGTATCCTTTAAAAAAAGTGTTTTTTCGAGCCACCCCCGAAATATATTCCGAGACGAGTCGTATCCTTGCCGCCCCATTGACGCTTGAGACGGAACATGAATTTCTTATTAAGAACCAGAGACGCAGCAGGTGTCTATATGTTATGAATATTAATATTCATATGCCGTGTTAGTAGGGAATAAAGTTCACACTTCGCTTTTTTAATGAAGATGTTGTCAACGAGATGAGGATTTTTCATTTAGGCTTTTTAATTGTATTTATAATTTGTGGTTAATTATAGTTTTGGGTATGAGTTTAGTTAAAACAAAGGAATGATTTTATTCTGATAAATAGGATAAAAATAAGATTTTTTTTTTTTTTTTTCCTTCTCTTATGAGATTTTGGCGAAGAAGCATGTCATCTTTTGTAAACGAATTAATTATGTAAATAGTTCATAATTCCCATCCGTTTTTATTTTTAGATGCCATCAACTACATTATTAGCCAGAAAATTCTTATAATATTGTATCTCCTATATATATATATATATATATATATATATATATATATATATATATATATTATATATATATATATATATATATATATATATATATTATATATATATATAATATAATATATATATATATATAATATTACAAAGAGCTTGATTTATAGAATATTTTTAACCAAATCAAACTCGAAGAAGGAGCAGAAGCAAGATATCAAAGGAAATTAATGTAATTGCAAGATCATTTATAGAATATTTTAAAGGTATTTATAGTATTTTCATTCGTAATAAGATGGTAGGATTTTATAAAGTTCAGTGACTTAGATTATAGTGAATTTCATATATAACGAATTTCGCAAAATATATAGTGAATTTCATAGAATTTAGTGAATATAAAATATAGTAAATATAAAATGTAGTAGTAAATATTGCAAAATTTTGCCAATTTCATAATATATGGTGAATATCATAAAATATAGTAAATATTGAAAGATTTTGCCAATTTCATGTATAGTAAATTTCATGAAATATATAGTGAATTTCATAGAATTTAGCGAATAGCGTAAAAAAATAGTAAATATTGAAAAAAATTTCCATTTTCATGTATAGTGAATTTCATGAAATATATAGTGAATTTCATAGAATTTAGTGAATATCGTAAAATATAGATAAATATTGAAAAAAGAATCCATTTTCATGTACAGTGAATTTCAAAGAATTTACTGAATATCATAAAATATAGTAAATATTGAAAACTTTTGACTATCATAATATATAGTGAATTATTTTATAATTTAGTGCCAATAGATATTTTTTTTTTTAACTGATTATTTTTTTTAATCCTCTCATATTAACTTTAAATGCTCTAACCGAAGTAGAAAACAAATTTTATAGGCAGCGCCTTGAAATTCTCTCTCATAAGATTTAATCGCTTCCAATTCCAAAGCTGGTTTAGTCGCATTTGGGAATTCAGTAGAATTTCAGTTTAATTTTTAGTTTTAACCCTTTTCTAGAATTCCAATTTTATTTGCTAGTTTCCCTAAACCTAGTAATCCATTTCCATTTGCTAGTTTCACCATTTTTCATTTGTTAGTTTCACCCTTTTCTACAATTCCATTTTCATTTGCTAGTTTCAACCAAATCTATTAATTTCATTTCCATTTAGTAGTTTCACCAAATCTAGTAATCCATTTTTATTTGCTAGTTTCACCAAATCTAGTAATCCATTTCCATTTGCTAGTTTTCACCATTTTCATTTGTTAGGTTTCACCCTTTTTCTAGAATTCCATTTTTATTTGCTAGTTTCACCATTTTCGTTTGTTAGTTTCACTGTTTTCTAGAATTCCATTTTTATTTGCTAGTTTCACCAAATCTAGTAATCCATTTCCGTTTGCTAGTTTCACCCATTTCCATTTGTTAGTTTCACACTTTTCTAGAATTCCAATTTTTGTTTGCTAGTTTCACCAAATATAGTAATCCATTTCCATTTTGCTAGTTTCACCCATTTTTATTTTATAGTTTCACCCTTTTCTAGAATTTCATTTTTATTTGCTAGTTTCACCATTTTCATTTGTTAGTTTCACACTTTTCTAGAATTCCATTTTTGTTTGCTAGTTTCACCAAATATAGTAATCCATTTCCATTTGCTAGTTTCACCATTTTTATTTTTTAGTTTCACCCCTTTTCTAGAATTTCATTTTTATTTTGCTAGTTCTCACCATTTTCATTTGTTAGTTTCACCTTTTCTAGAATTCTATAGTTTATTTGTTAGTTTCCCCAAATCTAGTAATCCATTTCCATTTTGCTAGTTTTCACCATTTTCATTTGTTAGTTTCACCCTTTTCTAGAATTCCATTTTCATTGTTAGTTTCACAAAATCTATTATTTCATTTCCATTTGGTAGTTTTACCAAATCTTGTATTCTTTTTCTATTTGCTTCTTTCACCAAATCCTCTAATGAGAATTTCTTGAAATAACTTCGCATTCTTTATCAGTAGTACATAACATGGTTCAAAGTCCACAAGATCTTTAAATAATCGTAGGCGAGATTCTTTGCTTTTCCGGTCTTTAATATACATTTGTTTTTTTCGCATCCAGCAATGTTATGAATTGTACAGTTGGACAAGCAAATTGCCTGGCACATTTTGCCGGGGTGGTGGGTGAGGTTAAAAACAGTACTTGCCACGCAGTAAGGGTGTGAAAGGATACACTTCCTCAGAGAGGTATGCTAAAAAATTCTGTCTAAAAGTAAGTCCTTGCGTTAGTAAGGACACTAGAAAATGCTACTCATTATACAAATTGGAGCAAAAGCAGTTTCATTTTTTAGTTGAAGAGGTGATTGAAAGTAGCTGATCTTTGACGAGTGTCAAATCCAGAATTAAGAAAAGTTTTCCAATTAATTAGTGTTTTAAGGTTCTTTTTAATTCTGATTGGTGTCCTTTTTTAAGACAAGATCTGTAGGCCAAAGTTTGGACTACTGAATATCTCGGTATGGGAGGTGTCTGGTTTTTTTTTTTTTTTTTTTTTTTTTTTTCTCTGTACGTGTACACTTTTTATGTTGTTCGAAACACTTGTATTACGAGCGTGGTTTGTTATCTACTTTTGTTTAAAAGTATCAATTTTAATTTTGATAAAGTCTGTTTATTGTTTTGCCGTTGAAATTAATAGGCCTTTTGTCTTTGCGTCGTCATTAATAATTCATTTTTAAACTAAAATTTTTCACCATGAAATTTTTTCTCATACATTTGAATTAAAACGTTTTTCGAAGAAATATTTCGACTTTACACTAGGAGAGCATGACATAAAAAACAATCAAAGTGCCTATTGCACTTTATATTACCCTTATTTCCCCTTCTCTCAATTAAAAATATAGTTTTTTTAGGATTTTAATAGTTCGAGATTGTGGGGTTTTTTTTTTTTTTTTTCTTATTTTAACTTTATAGGGATTATGACCTTTCTGGATTGTGAACCGCAACCGAGATCGTCAGTACCGTTAAGATGTAAATTATGACAAAGAAACATCTACGATGTAGCTGCTGATAAAAGCAGCATCTAAGAGGAGTAACTGTTGACAAGGCAGCTTCTAAAATGTAACTGCTGACAAAGCAGTTGGCCAGGGCACCAACCACCCGTTGAAATACTTTTGGCTAGAGTGTTATGGGGTCCTGTGACTGGCCAGACAGTAGCTACATTGGATCCTTCTCTCTGGTTACAGTTCATTTTCCTTTTGCTTGCACATACACCGAATTGTCTAGCCTATTCTTCACAGATTCTTTTCTGTCCTCATACATCTTACAGGATTGCTCATTACCAAACAATTCTTCTTCTTCACCCAAGGGGTTAACTACTGCACTGTAATTTTTTCGAGTGGGTCACTTTAATCTTGGTAAGGGTAGAAGAGAATCTTTACTTATGATATGCAGATCTTCTAGAAGTACACTCCAAAATCAAACCATTGTTCTCTAGTCTTGGGTAAGTGTCATAGTCTCTGTACTATGGTCTTCCACTGTCTTGGGTTAGAGTTCTCTTGCTTGAGGGTACACTCGGGCACACTATTCCATCTCATTTTCCTTCCTCTTGTTTTGTTAAAGTTTTTATAGTTTATATAGGATATATTTATTTTAATATTGTTACTGTTCTTAAAATATTTTCCTCCTTGTTTCCTTTCCTTACTGGGTTATTTTCCTTGTCGGAGCCCCTGGGCTTTATAGCATCCTACTTTTCCAATTAGGGTTGTAGCTTAGAAAGTAATAATAATAATAATAATAATAATAATAATAATAATAATAATATGTAACTACTGACAAAGCAACACCTAAGATGTAATTGCTGAGAAAGGAGCATCTAAGATGTAAGCAGAGATACTCTCTACACTCCCTGCCTTTTTATTAAATTATTATAATAATTTTTTATTATTCTGGGCTTAAAAAAAAAAAAACTTATGTCACTGTTGGTAGCTTATACTCCTTAACTAATGGCTATTTTTAGCTCTAGAAAAATAATTTCCACTTGATATATCGACGAATCGATTCAGTATGGAACTATGATAATGGAATACAGGGAACGATATAGTTAAGTCCCAATTGATTCAGATGGGCGCACCAGATGCTATGCATTTATGTATTAAAGTTGTCTCTTTTAGAAATAAAGATTCGTCTCTTTTTGGACTTCTCTTTTGATTGTACGTTTGACACGAAGAAACAGACATATATATATATATATATTATAGATATATATATATATTATATAGTATATATATATAATATATCATATGTTATATATATATTTATTTATATATATTTATGTTATATATATTATATATATATATATATATATATATATATATATATCTATATATATATACTATATATATATATATATATATATTTATTTATATATACATATATATATATATATATATATATTTATTTATGTATATATTATTTTATTTATATATAATATATTACATATATATATCTATATATATATATATATATATATATATATATATATATATATATATATACTATATATATCAATCATCGAGATTTTAGAAGCAGTGAAACAAGAGTAGCATAGGTCTTTCACGTTTTCACATTGCCTATAGATATATGAAAACAAGTAGGCGCTTTGTTTCTCCATCCCCTTGTTGATCTAATACGGTGACTACTCGAGACAACGCATTTTTAGCAATATATATGTGTGTGTATATCATCAACCGTTGCTAGTCCATTGCTGGACAAAGTTCTCAGACGTGTCTCTCCACACACATTTGTTTATGGTCTTTCTTTCCCAATCCACACCCCGCTAACTTTCTTAGCTCGTCAATCCCACAGTCTTTTCTTCCCCTGCTTGGTTTGCAATATAGGGATCACATTCTCTTAATCTTAATATCCATCTGCTCTATTATTTGACATTCTCATTATATGTTCTGCGTATATCAATTTCTTTTTCTTACATGATAGAACATCCTCTGTTTTAGTTTCCATGTTGCTCTTGTTCTGTCTCTTAGTGGTAGTCCCATCATAATTCTTTCCATAGCTCTCTGGCTTATAACTATTTTATGTTCTAAGGCTTTAGAAAGGCTCCCAAGTTTCTGATGCATAAGTTAAATAGTTTATAGAACATCTAATTAAATCCTTTTCTTTTTGGAGAAAGTGGCATTTTAATTTTCATAATCTTAGACCTCCTTTCCATCCTTATCCTTCTTTTAATTCGTGTCATGTCCATGGGAAACACTTACTGTGTGTCATAGGAATATATATTCATTAACAATCTTTAGGAAACAGCTCAATGTGTGACATAGGAATATATATATTTTCATTAACTTTCTTTAGAGGTTCATCCATAACCCTTATTTGATGTGTCTGCATTTTCTTGAGCATTAATTTTCAGTATTGCATCTCTGCTTTCAGTTTAAATCTTCCATCATCTTTTACAATTCCTCCCTGATTTTCTTAATGAAACTATGTCATCTGCAAAGCTTGAGGAGTTAAGGTATTTCCTATTACTGTTAATTGCTACATTTTCCCAATTTAAATTCTTAAAACTTTTTTTTAGGCATGCTGTGAATAATTTAGGAGAGATGGGCCCTCACTATATTTATATCGTTTTATTATGGCTGTACATCCTGTATAGATATCTACAAGTGTTTTAACATATTCATCTATTCCTTTTTCTTTGAAGGGCTTTTATTACTGCTGAAGTTTTGACAGAATAAAAATGCCATACATAGTGGTTTTTCAAACTCTGTGGATTTTTCTGAGCTGGTTAATTATATGGATATTGTCAGTTGTTGAATACCCCCTTCTGAAGCCTACCTGCTCACTTGTTTGATTGAAGTCTTTCCCTCTTTTTATTTGGCGCAATATGATCTTTGTAAATATTTTATATAATACTAAGAGTAAACTTATTTGGTGGTAATTTTTCAGATCTTTTTTTTTTACCTACTTGTGAATCAATATGTATATATATATATATATATATATATATATATATATATATATATATATATATATAAAATGTATATATATGTGTATATATATATATATATATATATATATATATATATATATATATATATATATATATATATATATAATCAAATAAGACAAATACATTAATACATTAAAGATTGGATTCTCATAACGACCTCGGGATCAGAGCCCCGGGCGAAATCGCTCAAAGATTATATCTGACCGGCGGGGTTTCGAACCCTGGTCCAGGATACTTGTATGACATTGACCATACCACTTAGCCACGAAGGTATATATATATATATATATATATATATATATATATATATATATATATATATATATATATATATATATATATATATATATACACACACACACATTACATATACATGTATAGTATATGGTATATGTGGTATATGTATCTGTGCATATATATCTACACACATCTACAGTATATATGTATGTGCGTGCTTAAGTGTATTAGTACACGAAGATTACTGTTTTTATGTTTCCATCGAAGGCTTAAATATCCTTCGGAGATATTTTTTTAATCCTGCATCTTGCCCACGCTGGCGAAACACCAACAAGGGAATGCATTTCAGTTCATTTTTATTTACCTGTTTCTTTATCTGATCGTATTTCGTCGGGAATTTATTCTTATGTGTATTTTAGAGAAGGTTTTATGAGCTGGAACTCGTAAAATTGGGGTTTAAATGTCCACGTGGAAATATTTAGCTATCATGGGATTTATGGTGGGGGGGAGGGGGGTTGTCTTAGCTTTTCCTTGTTTGGATATGCAGTATACAATATTTCCTGTTTAGAGCTCTTCATCATCCTCATCATCAATATTTCTTTTATTTATTTTATTTGTCTAATTCTTATTTATTGAATAATCCTTGTTTGTTCCCTTTCATTTTGTTCGTGTATTCATTTGTCATTTTTTTATTTTTTACAATATCGAAGATATGTGATTTAATTGATTATTTGTTATAGGCGTATGCGTTATATTTTAACCAATGGTTAAATTGATATATATGTATATATATACTGTATATATAGTATATATATATATATATATATATATATATTATATATATATATATATATATATATAATATATATATATATATATATATGTATGTATATATATAGTTTTTCAAGTTTAAAAACCTTCAAGTATAAAACCTTATATTAAGCCTACATATTTCTTTTTATTACTCGCCTTTCAGTTTATCATCCTCTAATCAATTCATTAGATGTATCAGCATTAATTTATCGTTTTTGATTGAAAAAAAATTTACTAATATACCATTAATCCTTTTTATATATCAAAATATTACGAGCATTTGTTGGTTGGAGATAGAAATTCAAAATGGAAACTTCGACCTCGAACGTTGGAGTTTCTCCGGAGTTTTGGTCCGGAAGAAATAGCAAGAAAAGGAAGTAATAACAATAACAGCAAAGGGAAAGAAGGCAATTGTAGTAATATAGAGGGACAGACTAAATGAAATGGGAATTAAGAGAGCAACAATTTTATCCAATTGTCAAACGACGAATAACGTTTATGGCAATGGATATCTTTTACTGAAAATGGGCGACGATATTTTGGTATTGACGATATTATTTCTTCCCCACCGTTATCCGTAGATAGATAGATAGATAGATAGGTCTTTTTTTTTACCACAAACTCTACATTAAGAATTATAATAAACATAATTACATGTTAACTTTACTGTTTTACATTATTTTATACTCAATGTAGTCCTCTTCCACTAAACCT
Organism: Palaemon carinicauda; assembly: GCF_036898095.1. Taxonomy (NCBI): domain Eukaryota; kingdom Metazoa; phylum Arthropoda; class Malacostraca; order Decapoda; family Palaemonidae; genus Palaemon; species Palaemon carinicauda. Next base: position 18,281,697 of record NC_090766.1, read on the forward strand.
ATTCTCTCCATATCATCCTTCGCCTTATCTCGTCATCTATAGTCAATTCTTTTTAGTGAGGCTGATGTACACCCATTCTGAGGGGTGCCCTTTTCGCCCGGAAAAGTTTCCTGACCTCTGATTGGTTGGGCAAGATAATTCTAACCAATCACATAGCCGGAAACTTTTCCGAGCTAAAAGGGCACCGATGTGAGTCTGTGCAAGTGCGCCTCATTAAAAAAAAATTGAGTATAGTTCATTACATTATGTTATTGGATTATCGTCGTTTTTAGTGTGTTTACTTAATAATGAATATAGGACATTTTAAGAGTGTCACAAATGAGGTGTGGGCACTAGTTTAGGATGGATGGGGAAGGAGGGGAGGGGGGTTTGTGAGGAGGGCTTGGGAGTACATGTAAGCAGGATTATTATTATTATTATTAAATGGGTAAGCTACAACCCTAGTTGGAAATGCAGGATGCTATAAGCCCAGGAGCCCCAACAGGGAAAAATAGCCCAGTGAGGAAAGGAAACAAGGAAAAATAAATATTCTAAGAACAGTAAAAACATTGAAATAAATAAATAAAGATCAAAAGGGATACAGAGAATTGGATGGCGAGATAAAGTGAAGGATGATATGGAGAGAAGAGGTTTGCTGGAAGAGGGTGCCTTTGATAGAAGGCATTGAAGATGGTACATAAGGTAACCGACCCCCTAAATGTAGGAATAACGGTAGGGGTACAGAGGAGGAAGATAGGACATTATAAAGAACATTATTGTAATTATTCCTTTCTCTTGTTTCGCAATTGACTCTGTGTCCTTAGTACTGTGTGAATTAATTGTACTTGTATTAAACGCATTTCTCTAATTTTGTCACAATATATTCTTTGTTCCATTCTCTTACGAGTATGTGTCTGAAAGTAAGAGAACTTAAGGAGGGTTGAAATTTCATCAAGCTTTAATAAAAAGAAGTGCAGGTCTTTAAAGAATAACGACAAGTCTTAAAAAAAGCTTGAAAGTCTTAAAAAAGCTTGAAAGTCTTTAAAAGATTTGACAGTCTTTTAAAAAGACTTGAAAGTATTAAGAACACTTGAAAGTCTTAAGAAAAGGCTTGAACGTCTTAAAAAGATTTGCCAGTCTTAAAAAGAACTGCAAGCCCTAAAAAACGTCTTTAGTCCTCCCGCTCATACTCCTTGCCCGTCAACCCTCCTTTCTTTCATTTCTATAGCCAGGGTTGGTTTAGAAGATGATGTCGTGCGCGATAATTTACATAGCATATTGATAAGGACATTGATATGCCATTGATAAAGCAAAAAGACTGAAAAGTATAGATAGTCTTTGGGGCTAGAGAGAGAGAGAGAGAGAGAGAGAGAGAGAGAGAGAGAGAGAGAGAGAGAGAGGAGACGTATTGGGGCCTGATATTGTACATACATATTAATAAAGCGGAAAGAATGAAAAGTATAGATAGATTTTGGTCAGGCAATATGGGGATGACGTAATAACCTTATGATAACTGGCTAGGAGAGAGAGAGAGAGAGAGAGAGAGAGGAGAGGAGAGAGAGAGAGAGAGAGAGAGAGAGAGAGAGAGAGAGGAAGGAGTATTGAGGCCTGGCATTGTACTAACATATTAATAAAAGAATGAAAAGTATAGATAGATTTTGGTCAGGCAATATGGGGATGACCTAATAGCCTAATGATAACTGGAGAGAGAGAGAGAGAGAGAGGAGAGAGGAGAGAGAGAGAGAGAGACGTATTGGGGCCTGGCATTCTACTTACATATTAATAAAGCAGAAAGAATGAAAAGTATAGATAGACTTTGGTCAGGCAATATGGGGATGGCGTAATAATCGTATGATAACTGGCGAGAGAGAGGAGAGAGGAGAGAGAGAGGAGAGAGAGAGAGAGGAGAGAGAGAGAGAGAGAGAGAGAGAGAGGGGAATATTGGGGCCTGGCATTGTACATACATATTGATAAAACAAATAGAATGAATAGTATAGAGAGTCTTAGGTCAGGCAATAGGGGGATGACGTAATAACCTTATGATAACTGGCTAGAGAGAGGAGAGAGAGAGAGAGAGAGAGAGAGAGAGAGAGAGAGACGTATTGGGGCCTGATATTGTACATACATATTAATAAAGCGGAAAGAATGAAAAGTATAGATAGATTTTGGTCAGGCAATATGGGGATGACGTAATAACCTTATGATAACTGGCTAGAGAGAGAGAGAGAGAGAGAGAGGAGGAGAGAGAGAGAGAGAGAGAGAGAGAGAGAGAGAGAGAGGAGAGAGAGAGAGAGAGAGAGAGTAAGGAGTATTGAGGCTGGCATTGTACTAACATATTAATAAAAGAATGAAAAGTATAGATAGATTTTGGTCAGGCAATAGGGGGATGACGTAATAACCTTATGATAACTGGCTAGAGAGAGAGAGAGAGAGAGAGAGAGAGAGAGAGGAGAGAGAGAGAGAGAGGAGAGGAGAGAGAGAGGAGAGAGAGAGGAGTATTGAGGCCTGGCATTGTACTAACATATTAATAAAAGAATGAAAAGTATAGATATATTTTGGTCAGGCAATAGGGGGATGACGTAATACCCTTATGATAACTGCCTTGAGAGAGAGAGAGAGAGAGAGAGGGAGAGAGAGAGAGAGAGAGAGAGGAGGAGAGAGAGAGAGAGAGACGTATTGGGGCCTGGCATTGTACATACATAGTATGTTTTTCCTCTGTTCAAACATAGGCGTAGGAATGGGTAAACACACTTTCTTTGCGGCTCGAGGACTCCAGCTCGTTATGGTTCTGAGGGAGAGAGGAGTGCCGAGAAGGAGGAGATGGTAGAAGCAAGGAAGAATAGCTGGTGGGAGGGGAAGAGTTTTTAAAGGAAAAGATGAGGAAGAATTGCTGGTTTTAGGGGAAGAGTTTTTAAAGGAAAAAGTTGAAGGAGAATTGCTGGTTTGAGGGGAAGAGTTGAAGAAGAATTGCTGGTTTGAGGGGTAAGAGTTTTTAAAGGGAAAGATGATGAAGAATTTCTGGTTTGAGGGGAAGAGTTTTTAAAAGAAAAAGATGAGGAAGAATTGCTGGTTTGAGGGGAAGAGTTTTTAAAGGAAAGATGAGGAAGAATTGCTGGTTTGAGGGAAAGAGTTTTTTAAAGGAGAAGTTGAAGGAGAATCGCTGGTTTGAGGGGAAGAGTTTTTAAAGGAAAAGTTGAAGAATCGCTGGTTTGAGGGGAAGAGTTTTTAAAGGAAAAGTTGAAGAAGAATCGCTGGTTTGAGGGGAAGAGTTTGTAAAGGAAAAAATGAGGAAGAATTGCTGGTTTGAGGGGAAGAATTTTTAAAGGGAAAGATGAGGAAGAATTGCTGGTTTGAGGGGAAGAGTTTTTAAAGGGAAAGATGAGGAAGAATTGCTGGTTTGAGGGGAAGAGTTTTTAAAGGGAAAGATGAGGAAGAATTGCTGGTTTGAGGGGAAGAGTTTTTAAAGAAAAAGATGAGGAAGAATTGCTGGTTTGAGGGGGAAGAATTTTTTAAAGGGAAAGATGAGGAAGAATTGCTGGTTTGAGGGGAAGAGTTTTTAAAGAAAAAGATGAGGAAGAATTGCTGGTTTGAGGGGAAGAGTTTTTAAAGAAAAAGATGAGGAAGAATTGCTGGTTTGAGGGGAAGAATTTTTAAAGGGAAAGATGAGGAAGAATTGCTGATTTGAGGGGAAGAGTTTTTTAAAGAAAAAGATGAGGAAGAATTGCTGGTTTGAGGGGAAGAGTTTTTTAAAGGGAAAGATGAGGAAGAATTGCTGGTTTGAGGGGAAGAGTTTTTAAAGAAAAAGATGAGGAAGAATTGCTGGTTTTGAGGGGAAGAGTTTTTAAAGGGAAAGATGAGGAAGAATTGCTGGTTTGAGGGGGAAGAGTTTTTAAAGAAAAAGATGAGGAAGAATTGCTGGTTTGAGGGGAAGAATTTTTAAAGGGAAAGATGAGGAAGAATTGCTGATTTGAGGGGAAAGAGTTTTTAAAGAAAAAGATGAGGAAGAATTGCTGGTTTGAGGGGAAGAGTTTTTAAAGGGAAAGATGAGGAAGAATTGCTGGTTTGAGGGGAAGAGTTTTTTAAAGAAAAAGATGAGGAAGAATTGCTGGTTTTGAGGGGAAGAATTTTTAAAGGGAAAGATGAGGGAGAATTGCTGGTTTGAGGGGAAGAATTTTTAAAGGGAAAGATTTAACGATAAAGAGATGAAGAGATAGAAATGGAGTTTCTTTTCTATTGAAATGACGAGAGGAGAAATTGATTTCTGGAGTAGGAGGGTAGTAAAAATAAAGGGAGAATAGAGAAACAGAGGAAGTACAAACTGATTTTTGTAGGAGGAGGACAGGCAAAAAAATGGGAGGGAGAGAGAGAGAAGGAGACTTATGATAATTACCTTAGTTTAAGGTAATTTGCATGGTTTTCAAGGTAATTTTTAAGGTAATTTCCGTTTTTTTTAGCTTCAAATTCAAGGAGGTTGTAAAGGTTTTGAGGGTAATCTAGGGTTAAAAAGTTTAAGGAAGATAATCACAAGTGGGAATTAAAAAAAAAAAAAAAAAAAAACCGAACGTATTCATCTGGAATTAGAATTTTTAATGAGACGGGAGAGTAAATGAGAGGAAATTCTATGTTGATGATAAGATAGTTCAAATGTATTAGAAGAAGCTGATATATTATGAGCTATTTATTTTTTTTATTTTAGAAAATAAAAACGAAGGTTGTGAGCTGGAAATATTTTTTTACTGAGACATGAGAGTAACTGAAAATTAATTCTATGGTGGTGATTAGATAGATCAAAAGAATTAGAAGCTAATATATAATGAGGAATTTATTTTTATAATTAATAAAAAAGAAATGAAAATTACATTGAAAAGGAAGAAGAAAAAGCCGAGAAGCAAAATAATAAAAAAGGTAAAGTCTTAGTTACAAAGAAAGGTAGGGTAATTTTTCAAGAAAAAAAATGGTGAGTCTTCCATATTGACAATGAAATTTCCTTTTTGGGGAAAAAATGAGGACCACGAGAGGACGTGGCTAGTAAAAACATTATTGAATAGAAAAGCCCCATCTTTTGGGAAAGTGAAAAAAATGGGGAAAGATATCAGTGGAACGAGACATTGTAAATGGGGGAATTGATCAGATTGCTTTGAAGTTGAAGGGATGAAAAATGTGACGAAGGAAGCTTAGATGATTTGAATGTGTAGAATAAAGAGTTTCAGTGAAAGAAATAAATTCTTTGTTTTAAATGAGAGAAATAAACCCTGTGTTTTAAGTGAAAGAAATAAATTCTTTGTTTTAAGTGAGAGAAATAAACCCTGTGTTTTAAGTGAAAGAAATAAATTCTTTGTTTTAAGTGAAAGAAATAAAATGTTTAAAGGAAAGAAACAAACCCTGTGTTTTAAGTGGAAGAAATAAACTTTGTGTTTTAAGTGAAAAAAATAAAAACACGTGATTATGTGAAAAAAATAAACCCTCTGTTTAGGTGAAATAAATAAATTACTGTGTTTTAAGTGAAAGAAATAAAACACGTGTTTATGTGAAAAAAAAAATTAATCCTCTATTTAGGTGGAAGAAATAAACTCTGTGTTTTAAGTGGAAGAAATAAAACTCGTGTTTATGTGAAAAATAAACCCTCTGGTTAGGTGAAAGAAATAAACCCTGTATTTTAAGTGAAAGAAATAAAACACGTGTTTATGTGAAAAAAATAAACTCTCTGTTTAGGTGAAAGAAATAAACCCTGTGTTTTAAGTGAAAGAAATAAACCACGTGTGTATGTGAAAAAATAAACCCTCTGTTTAGGTGAAAGAAATAAAACCTGTGTATGGTAGGCTCCGGGTTGAGAAGGTGCTAATTGTAAAAAATATTTGCCAAAAATACACTAATCAGGACAGGGCTAATGAAATTTTGAGGCATTATTAGCACTATAATAAGGCATATCCTCTGTAAGTTTTATCATCCTACAGGGAAAATAAAGGATTATATGAATAAAATGTGAAAATTGGAGCTAGCGACTTAAAGTTGTTTGGTGACCAGTGAGAAACTAATGTCTTGAATTGAAATTCGCTCTGTAATTATGTTTGTTTATCCATATGGAACAAGCAGACCAAGTTTTTATCAAAATCGAACAGTAAATTAAGCACACAGAAAGAAAAAAAAACGAGGGAGGTTAGGTTAGGTTAGGTAGTGATGGTGATGGAGGGATACCTAGAAATAAATATTCACCAAAAATTAAAATTTCGATTTAGGGAAAAAACCTTCTGTGTTTTTCTAGGTATTATGTCA
>NC_090766.1:18297852-18300352 GCF_036898095.1 Palaemon carinicauda
TGTTAGTTTGAAATGTAACTATATGAGTTTGTTTGTCAGTGGATTTAAATATTAAAGAATTTAAAAAAAAAATAAAAATAGGAAAGACAAGAGAGAAGGCCCGTGATAGTAACTGGCTCTTCCGAAATATTTAGAACGAGCCCATATTATTAAAAATTGTTTGTCAGTGGATTTAAATATTAAAGAATTATAAAAAAAAAAGGAAAAATAGGAAAGACAAAAGAGAAGGCTCGTGATAGTAACTGGCTCTTCCGAAATATTTAGAACGAGCCCATATTATTAAAAATTGTTTGTCAGTGGATTTAAATATTAAAGAATTAATAAAAAAAAAAAAATAGGAAAGACAAAAGGGATGGCTCATGATAGTAACTGGCTCTTCCGAAATATTTAGAACGAGCCCATATTATTAAAAATTGTTTGTCAGTGGATTTAAATATTAAAGAATTAATAAAAAAAAAAAAATAGGAAAGACAAAAGGGATGGCTCATGATAGTAACTGGCTCTTCCGAAATATTTAGAACGAGCCCATATTATTAAAAATTGTTTGTCAGTGGATTTAAATATTAAAGAATTAATAAAAAAAAAAAAAATAGGAAAGACAAAAGGGATGGCTCATGATAGTAACTGGCTCTTCCGAAATATTTAGAACGAGCCCATATTATTAAAAATTGTTTGTCAGTGGATTTAAATATTAAAGAATTAATAAAAAAAAAAAAATAGGAAAGACAAAAGGGATGGCTCATGATAGTAACTGGCTCTTCCGAAATATTTAGAACGAGCCCATATTATTAAAAATTGTTTGTCAGTGGATTTAAATATTAAAGAATTATAAAAAAATAAAAATAGGAAAGACAAAAGAGAAGGCTCATGATAGTAACTGGGACTTCCGATTTATATAGAACGAGCCCACATTATTAAAAACAAATATATTAATATTGTGATTATGAACCAAACAAAAATGTCCGGAGTTTGTTTGTTAGTGGATTCAAATATTAAAGAATTAAGAAAAAACAAAATAGGAAAGACAAAAGAGAAGGCTCATGATAGTAACTGGCACTTCCGATTTATTTAGAATGAACCCATATTATTAAAAACAAATATATTAATAGCGTTTGCATATGAACAAAACCAAAATGTCCTGTTTCAACATAAGATATGTCCTTGCTATTTGTCCCACAAGTACTTTACGCATCATGACTCTACATTCCCCTTTAACTTTCCACGTTATCTAGGTCTGAATTTAAGTGGTTTAACGATATAGATTTTAAACCATGTTCATTAGCTAAAACTTTTAAATTCATGCGGTTAACCAATTTAGTTTTTATACCATATAAATGTTCACTAGCCAAAACATTTAAATTAATGTAGTTAACCAATATAGTTTTTAAACCATATCAATGTTCATTAGTTAAACCTTCTATTTTCACTGTTTTGGTTCAAAATTCCTTTCACAGGTGTTTTCTCCTTTTCTTTTTCTTGGCTTTTTCAATTCAGGGATCGTCACAATTACTCATCTGTCTCCATCTACTTCTATCCACTGAATACTCATCCGTCACACCAACTGTCCTAATAGCTGCTATTAACAAGTCGTGCGCAATATACGTTGTAAACTAAAGTATTATTATTATTATTATTATTATTATTATTATTATTATTATTATTATTATTATTATTACTTGCTAAGCTTCAGCCTTAGTCGGAAACACAAGATGTTATAAGCCAAGGGGCCCAGCAAGGAAAATAGCCCAGTGAGGAAAGGAAAAAAGGAAAAAAAATATTTTAAGAACAGTAACAACATTAAGATAAATAATTCCTATATAAACTAAACAAACTTCAACTAAACAAGAGGAAGAAAAGTTAGATAGAATAGTGTGCGCGAGTGTACCCTCAAGCAGAGACGCAAGTAGGATAATTTTAAAAATTACACTATGATTACATCATACGCCATAGCCGTGGAAATTAGCACGGACCCCAATTACGTGGTAGCCTCTTAAAAACGTCCCTGATTGGAGATCGCTGGATTGGGGTTCGAGTCACGCTCAAGCTCGATAGTTTCTTGCAGTGTCTACAACCTCACTATCCTTGTGAGCTAAGGATAAGGGATTGGGGGAGCCTATAGGTCTACCTGCTCAGTTGTCAGCAACCATTCCCTTGCCTTCCTAGCTTGGGTGGAGAGGGGCTTGTGCGGTGATCATATAAATATATGGTCTACCTACTCAGTCGCCAGCAACCATTGCCTGGTCCACTCCGGTCCTAGCTTAGGTGAAGTGGGGGCTTGTGCGGTGATCATAAAAATATATGGTCTACCTACTCAGTCACCAGAAACCATTGCCTAACCCTCCCTGGTCCTAGCTTAGGCGAAGAGGGGGCTTGTGTGGTGATCATAAATATATATGGTCAGTCTTTAGGGCACTGTTACTATCCCTTGCCTCTGCCACTCATAATTGATCTTTAAACTGGAGACGGGGTTGTATATAAAAAAAGCTAGGCTCGCAAAAAG
>NC_090766.1:18302852-18322852 GCF_036898095.1 Palaemon carinicauda
AGAGAGAGAGAGAGAGAGAGAGTGAGTTTATGGAAGAGGAAGATTATATATATATATACATATATATATACATATATATATATATATATATATATATATATATATATATATATATACGTATATAAATATGTATATAATATATATATATATATATATATATATATATATATATATATATATATATATATATATATATATAAACATACATACATATACAAACATAAAACTTCACGCTCGTATACACCCAATATTTCGAGATAGATGGTGCACAAATCATCATTAGATAATTCCTAACTTCGATAAGAAAAAAAAAATCGGGGAGATCAACTTCTCGCCGTTACTCATAATCTCTTCATCATCTTTCAAATCCTCGTGAAAATACCATGCCACATTTTTCATACTCATGACCGTCACTAAACTAAAGGGTCGGTTCCCTCGATTCTTCTTCTCTAACTAATTTCTATCGAAACACTCTTCCTACAATGAATATTTCACTTTATCAAGGCATCTAAAAAACCTTTCTATAGTAACCACCACCTCTCAAATAATGTTTAAATCAATCAAAATACTATTTTATCTTTTGAATTTATACGATTACATTTTTGTAATAAATTACTTCTTTTAATTACAATTCAAATAACAGGGTTTTGGCTCCAAATATTTGTTTTATGATAACCTCTGAAATATTCTTCAGATCAAACAAAACACCATTTTATCTTCCGAATTCAGGTGATTATAATTTTGTAATAAATCACTTCTTAATTATACTTCAAATAAAAGGGGAAAAAGCATTATTTTTATGCGATTAAATCTTTGTAAGGAATAACTCCTCTTAATTATCCTTCAACCAAAAACATTTTCAATGACATCCCAGAGAATAAATCTCTTTCAATTTAGAAAATGTTGATATATAAACATAAAAAAATCTGCACTGGAAAATACTAGATGGTAAAAAGGTGTAACAGAAACATCAATAATTATGCACTGAAAAATGCAAGATGCAAAAAAAGTGTAACACAAGCTTAAAAAATTCTGCACTAGGCAATACTAGATAGTAAAAAGGCGTAACACACAAACATCAATAACTCTGCACTGGAAAATACTATAGTCAAAAGGCGTAACACATAAACATAAATAATTCTGCACTGGAAAACCTAAAAAAAAAAAAAACACACACACACACACAAGAAAACATGTTAAGAGAATATAACCCTATCCCAACCTCCCTCTCCTGAATGCGAGAAGCCTGGAATCAAATCCTGGAATCAGCCAAGCCGATGATACACCCACATCTGGTGTTGGTTAACTGGAACCGATCTTCAGCGGCAACACAAGAGACTTTAATGAATGAGCTGCCATGGAAATTACCCCTCTAAAATATTGCCCTTTGGTGCTACACCCGAGTTTTGCGGAGAAAGGAGAACGCGCAGGAGGACGGAAGATGTAGTGGGATACAAGAGGCATATGGAGCTCTGTCTTGCTCTACCTCTTTATATATATATGATAAATATATATATATATATATATATATATATATATATATATATATATATATATATATATATATTATAATATATATATATATATATATATATATATATATATACACACATTATATTATATATATAAATAAATATATTATAATATATATATATATATAAATAAATATAAATTATAATATATATATATATATATATATACATAAATGAATAAATATATAAATAAATATATATAATTATAACATATATATAATTATATAAATATATATTCATTTATATATAATATATATATATATATATATACATATATATATATATATATATATATATATATATATATATATATATATATATATATATATATAAATAAATATATACATTTATATATATAATGTATATATATATTATATATAAACAAATATATACATTTATATATAATGTATATATATATATTATATATAAATAAATATATAATCTATATATATATATATATATATATATATATATATATATATATATATAATCATCATCCTCAGCCGTTACTAGTCCCTTGCAGAACAAATACCTCAGACATGTACAAGACGAACAACTTAACGTCTCTCTCTCTCTCTCTCTCTCTCTCTCTCTCTCTCTCTCTCTCTCTCTCTCTCTCTCTCTCAGAACATGACGACTGGAATATGCATGTTGGTAACATTCCACTCATGTTGGACCACGACTGCAATTTCCCGAATCCACATAATTCCATCCGAACTGACGGTCCAAGAAACCAGAAAATCCTTCCAAAGAACCAAGTGAAATAATTCAATAAATTCGTAATGTAAATATAGTGAAATACGCCATTTAATAATTTCGTGTCATTCAAAAGGAGATAAATCATGTATATAGAGAATCCTTGAAAAATTTAAATAATATAATTCCCAGTAAATAAGTTGAAACATTATAATAATATAATTCTAAGTAAATAAGTTGAAACATTATAATAATATAATTCTAAGTAAATAAGTTGAAACATTATAATAATATAATTCCCAGTAAATAAGATGAAACATTATAATAATATAATTCCCAGTAAATAAGTTGAAAATCTTAAATAATATAATTCAAAGTAAATAAGTTGAAACATTATAATATAATTCCCAGTAAATAAGTTGAAACATTATAATAATATAATTCTAAGTAAATAAGTTGAAACATTATAATAATATAATTCCCAGTAAATAAGTTCAAACATGATAATAATATAATTCCAAGTAAATAAGTTGAAACATTATAATAATACAATGCAAAGCAAATAAGTAAAACATTCTTCAATAAAAATGGAAATATCAATAATTTACAAAATAACATAAAAAAAATAGCCGAGAAATAAATGTCTACAATGATATTGAACAAATTGCCTTAATCACAAACAGCCTGCATATATTGTATGGTTTACTATAAAACGCAGAATTAATAACATTACACATAATAAAAATAATCATTCTTGTAAATAAATAAATAACACATAGTATAGTTTACTATAAAACGCAATATTAATAACATTACACATAATAAAAATAATCACTCTTGTAAATAAATAAAGTATGAGAAAAGATAAACTTTAATCATATTTTAGAGGGCAAAGACGCCAAAGTTTGAAGCCTATCTATCTATCTATCTATCTATATATATATATATATATATATATATATATATATATATATATATATATATATATATATATGTATATGTATATATATATATATATATATATATATATATATATATATATATATATATATATGTATATGTGTATATATATATATATATATATATATATATATATATATATATATATATATATATATATATATATATATATATATATATATATATGTCAATTACTTTGGTACTTATTTAGTGTTCCAATCTTTAGGGAAACCACCATTAAAGAGCCGTAACAAATTTATTGTAGGTTAACCCTAATCTCCGTACTTTTTTCGTTAGTCTTCCAAGGTTCTTAAGAAAATTGTAGTAGATTTACTAAGGGAGGAAGAAACGGTGGAAGAGATTAGGGTAGGAGGAGATGCTAGGGGGGGGGGGGATCTTCCGGATTCGGAAATGGGCTAATTGGCAACCTAGAGCATTTTGGCGTCCCTGATAAGGATCCAACAAGAAAGGGACTGAAATATAAAGTGTTGGATTCAACGCCATTATATAATGTCGAAAATAGGTAGCAATTCTTAAAAGAATATAAAATATTGATGAAAAAATCTTTTCAAATAAAAAAAAAAAACCTCATCGACAATTTTCGGATTTAATATACTTTTATCCAATTTAACCCACGATTCTCTCTACGGCTGTACGATATAAAATTTCACTATCATTATCTTGCTACCTATACGTAGATCTACAGTTATCTAATTATTATTATTATTATTATTATTATTATTATTATTATTATTATTATTGCCTGCTAAGCCACAACCCTAGTTGGAAAAGCAGGATGCTATAAGACCAGGGGCTCCAACAGGGAAAATAGCACAGTGAGGAAACAAAAATATGAAAAAAAAAATTTACGAAGAGTAACAGCATTAAAATAAATATACTATATATAAACTATAAAAACTTGAACAAAACAAGTGGAAGAGAAATAAGAGAGAAAAGTGTGCTCGAGTGTACCCTCAAGCAAGAGAACTAACCCAAGGCAGTGGAAGACCATGGTATAGAGGCTATGGCACTACCCAAGATGAGAGAACAATAGTTTGACAGAAGAGCTGCTTAGGAATGAATTAATTGAAACTGAATATACTCGAGTCTTGTCTTGTGTAATATTTATACACTTCGTAAAACAAAAGCACAATTACGAATTTCATCCTCAAGAAACTAGCATTTAGTAATTGTAATTCTTTACGTATTTTATATAGCTTTTAATTACTAGCTGTACTCTTGATTTCTATCTACAGAGTTGAGTCATTGACGCCCGCCCATAATGATTAAAGATTTTTCATACAACTCCTGATTATTATTTTATTTTATTCCGAGTATTGATTAATTTTAAATAGCCTGTAAGCCCATTTGATATTGTAATATTTCCATGAATCTTACCATTGAAAAGGAAACTGCTATGTCCTTGTACATTGCTGTCAAAATGCCTTCGTACATTACTTTGTCACAATGCCTTCGTACATTACTTTGTCAAAATGTTCTTGAACTTTATCAAAATACCCTCGAAAATTACTTTGTCAAAATGTCCTCGTACATTACAATACTTTATCAAAATTACTTGGTACATTACTTTGTCAAAATGCCCTCGTGTATTACTTTGTCAAAAATGCCCTTGAAAATTACTTTGCCAAAATGCCTTCGTACTTTACCTTGTCAAAATGCCCTCGTGTATTACTTTGTCAAAATGCCCTTGAAAATTACTTTGCCAAAATGCCTTCGTACTTTACCTTGTCAAAATGCCCTCGTGTATTACTTTGTCAAAATGCCCTTGAAAATTACTTTGCTAAAATGCCTTCGTACTTTACCTTGTCAAAATGCCTTCACAAATTTCTTTGTCGAAATGCCCATATACATTACTTTGTCAAAATAAGGGCCACGATGAAATCCATCGGAAAGATTTTTCCCACTAAGATTTAGGGGCATTGCGCATGCCTAATTACACACAATTTCATCAATGCCTAGGTTTGAATTACATACACGGTAAAGGGGGTTCTTCACGATCATGCATGTACTGAAGGTTTAAAGGTTTAAAGGCTGCTCATGAATCGCAGAGGCAAGGGGCAGTGACATTGCCCTATCGAGCAGTACAATGCCCTACAGATTGAATATATATACTTATGATCAGCGCCCAAGCCCACTTCTCCACCCAAGCTAAGGACCAAGTAGGGTCAGGCAATGGCAGCTTATGACTCAGCAGCTAGACCTATAGGCTCCTCCAAACCCAAACCCCCTCCTCAGCTCACAAGGATGGTGAGGTTGCAGCGACCAAAGAAACTTACTAGTTTGAGCGGGACTCGAACGCTAGTCAGGACTTACCACATTAGCCACCACAACATTTCCTTAATATACAAATAAAGAGTTTGTTCTTTTAAACGCAATTATTCACCGACGATACTATCAAATTGAGACATCAAAAATGCCAAGCCTCGAAATCACACAACGATATCTGGCATTCGAGATTTTACTGTGTTCCACATTTTACTGAGTTCCACATAAAGAGCAAGTGAAACAGGTGTTCTCGAACTCCCAAGTGGTGGAGTGAAACATCAAAGAAAAAAATAAATAAATGCAAAACAGTAAAAACGACCTGGATGGTAATATTCGCGAAAAATGTAAATATGTACCTGGAAAAGCAGGCTGTAAATGCCTGAATAAACTTTTGAAAAGAGGAAATGTCTTCCAAATATCTTTCCCCTTCACAGACAACAATAAATCTCCAGTATATAATGTGTATAGTTATTTATAATCTGAAAATTCTGAGCAAAACAGAAACTTTTCGAGCTGATGGACAGGAAATTTTTAAAAGCATTTGCCAGACCGGTCATCATCCGACACTTTTTCCGTGTCCGAAAGTTTCCATACAATTCTTTTCGGCGATTCGAATTACGAAAGTTATAATCACGTTTTAAAAGTGCATTCATAACTTTCCTCGAGGTCTGTAAGAAATGAAGAACGGGACAGATTAAGTGGTGACGTGCGGCAAAACACTGGAGTGGAAATGCGGAGGAGGAGAAGGGTGATAAGTAAAAAGTTTCTTTTTTTCATATACAATTTTATGGTAATAGAAGATTAATCTTTAATCAGAGGTTATGAATATATGCAAGATCAAAACAAGACACATGAGTAAAAAAAAAAAAAAAAAAAAAAAAAAACCTGATCTTTAATCAGAATGAATACCTGTAAAATCAAAACAAGACTCGTGGATAACATGGGGATTTTTTGCTAAATTGCCAAGATTAGTAAAGCAGAACATTAAAAAAATTGACTTGAAAAAAAAAAAGTCGCCAAATTACCCTCTCTCTCTCTCTCTCTCTCTCTCTCTCTCTCTCTCTCTCTCTCTCTCTCAACGATAAACCCTGCAAGTTTCATTAAGAACAATTAACATTGGCAGCCAAAGTAATCAAAAAAAAAAAAAAAAAAAAAAAAAAAAAAAAAAAAAAAAAAAAAAAACTCACTGTGGTCGTGTCTTGTAGATAAAACATCGTCATATTTATGACAAAAACTTCCAATCATTATAGGAAAATGCAAAATGCAATATTAATATAAGTTTGCTAAATATATAACTGACATAAATCTGACAAGTTGTATTTTTCAATTCGTGATAGTGCTAAAGCTACACCTGGTCCTTAAATATGAAAAAATAAGGCAGGAATTATTTCTCTTGAAAATAACATGATGCATGACTAGTATGCTTAATACTATGAAAAAAAAATATTCTAGATACGATAAAAAATAGTACATTTATTTTAATAAAAGATAATAATCCACGTAATTCATCCTTAAAACTGTGGCATCTACAGTACGATTGATTGATTGATTGACTGATTGATTGATTATGAGTTATCTGGCATCCTAACATCTAAGTCATTGACGCCGATATCATTTATTATAAATAAATCAATGGTAATTCAGTTTAAAACAATAAAAACAAAGATATACTAATAACAACTATATAGCTTTCAGAAGACCTGCTATGAGGTAAACTGCTTTGAAACCTTGTGATCCAATGCTCTCAAAATACAGGTTCAATAAAATCTAACACTGGTTGCCACCTTCAAACGTAAACTTAAAATTAGGTTCTTGAGAGTAGATTGGCCAAGGCACCAGCCACCCGCTGAAATACTACAGTTGAGAGTGTTATTGGGCACTTTGACTAACCAATGATACTACATAGGATCCCTCTCTGGTTCACAGCCCATTAACTATGGTAAGCAACTTTTCTAGGAGGACACTCCAAAATCAATCCATTGTTTACTAATCTTGGGTGGTGCCATTTCCATGGTCTTCCACTGTCTTGTGTTACGAGTTCTCTTGTTTGAGGGTACACTTGGGCACACTTTTCTATCTGTTTCCTTAATTCCTTTCCTGACAGGGCTATTTTCCCTGTTAGAGTCATTGGTTCATAGCATCATGCTTTTCCAACTAGGTTTGTAGCTTAGCTAATAATAATAATAATAATAATAATAATAATAATAATAATAATAATAATAACAATAAGAGTTCTCTTGTTTGATGGTACACTTATGCACGCTACTCTATCTGTTTCCTCATTTCCTTTTCTCACTGGGCTATTTTCCCTGTTAGAATTGGCTTATAGCGTCCTGTTTTTCCAACTAGGATTGTTGTTTAGCTAATAATAATAATAATAATAATAATAATAATAATAATAATAAATATAGAATCGTCCTAATTTTTCTTCTTAACCGAAAAGGACAAAAGACGACGACCTGCTCTTAAAGAAAAAAAATATGCCAGGAAAAACATTCGCAAGAAGAGAGATGTTTCGTAAAGTTAAAAGCTAAATCTCTTCGATACATCGCCTTCAATTATTAGGTTTCAAACATGTCGATCAACTCTAACCCGAAGACAGTGGAAGACCATGGTAGAGAGGCTAAGGCACTACCCAAGAATAGAGAACAATAGTTTGATTTTGGAGTGTCTTCCTAGAAGAGCTGCTTACCATACCTAAAGTGTCTCTCTTTTACGTCAACAACTATCCTCGGGAAAAAAAAAACTTTAGAAAATGTAAATATAACCCGGACAGCGGAAGACCATGGTACAGAGGCTATGGCACTACCTAAGATTAGAGAACAATAGTTTGATTAAGGAGTGTCCTTATCCTAGAAGAGCTGCTTACCATAGCTAAAGTGTCTCTCTTTTACGTCAACTATCCTCGGAAAAATTGAGAAAATGTAAACAACATATATCTCCCAACCCCCTTACAAAATTCTTTAAACATTCCTGTTCTTTCCATTTTCACCTCCCCTCTTCTGTCATGAAACACCGTCTCCCCTCTCTCAGTTTAATCTCTTGTCTCTATACAAAACATTTATACGGAAGGGATTCTTTTTTTCTTTCATTTCCAGATAGACGACCACAGCCTGGGGAACTCTTTGGTCTGGCTCATCTCAAACGGGGATTTCATTCACTTATCGTTACTGCATCTAGCACGATAGGGGTACACTATGAGCTGAGCTATGTACAAACGTTTGCATGAACTCTAACTCTTTCATAGGAATAAAATTGGGCGATTTTATCGTATTCTCGAATAGCGTTCTGACTCATATTCGTAAGAATAAGTTTCGTAAATTTATTTATGGGAATACGTCATCAGGCATAGTTGTAAACAACAAAGTAGTAGTTAGCAACATGTTTACTAGTCGCTGGAGTTTTCTTTGAAACAAGACCAGATTTCTCTCTCTCTCTCTCTCTCTCTCTCTCTCTCTCTCTCTCTCTCTCTCTCTCTCTCTCTCTGGTGATCTTAAGTTCTGCTTCCTACAGGCTATTTCACAGGAATAAAATTGGGCGATTTTATCGTATTCTCGAATAGCGTTCTGACTCATTTTCTTAATAATACGTTTCCTAAATTTATGGAAATACGTCATCAGGCATAGTTGTAAACAGCAAAGTAGTAGTTAGCAACATGTTCCATAGACGCTAATTTCTCTTCGAAACAATACCTGAATTTCTCTCTAATTCTTTCATTCTTCATGAACTCACGTTTGAAATAAGTGTCTTCTTTCGGTAATCCTAAGTTCTGCTTATTACAGGTAATCAATCGGTTGAGTTTGTCAATTAAGCACATCCCTGCCTGGCGATCTCCTGGACTTGGGTTCCAGACGCGTTCCAGCTCGACAGTTTCTTGTAGTGTCTGCAACCCAACCATCCTTGCGAGCTAAGGATGTGAGGATTTGGTGAGCATATACAGTACATCACCGTGAGCTAAGGATGATAGATTTTGTAGAGACTATAGGTCTACTTGCTGAATCATCAGGAGCTATTTCATGGCCCTCCCTGGTCCTAGCTTGGTTGGAGAGGGGGCTCGGGCATTTTCCAGCCTGGCATTGTCACTGCCATTCATGAGCGACCTTTAATACTAAACTCCAAGAGTCTGCCAGAGCATGACATGCAGGTTTCTCTTTTCCTTGAGAGCCTTTTTTCATACTAACGGCGTAAAACAAAAACGCTTATTTCAAGAAAAACCTAACGTGAATACCTAGCAATGGTGTATTAATGCATCTGACTTTAATTTCATTGAATCTTTCTCTATATTAATCTCAAGTTATTGCAGAAGTGTCTCTCGGGATGCTACCTGTCATGCCATGCATAACTTAACCAATACTTGTTAGCGGGATAAATGTGTTGACAATTAAGATCTGTATGCTAACCAATATGGGTTCAATTCCCACCTGAGGAAAATAATTACCTAATTTTCTTACGATTCAGTGCTTTCCTGGGCAAGCGTGTCCTCAAATGTCGGAAAATACAATAGCTAATACGCCAATGTAACAATTTCAAAGCATAAACTTGTAAATAGGACTAATCTAGTGACTACAGGTCTCATGTTAATGTTGTTATTTTCATAACTGAGCAAACCATGGTTAAGCTACATTTTGTATATTAAAAATGTTTTAGTTAAAATCAAAATGGATTTCTTAGGAATAGGTTTAAAGGTTTTTAAAGGCCACTCGTGAGTGGCAGAGGCAAGGGACAGTGACATTACACCTACTAAACAGGACAATCCCCTTGAGACTGACCATATAGGCTAAATGATAAGCACCCAAGGCCCCTCTCCATCCAAGCTAGAACCAAGGTGGGCCAGGATATGGCTGTTGATGACTCAGCAAGTAGATCTATAGGCTCCCTAAAGCCCCAAATCTTAGCTCACAAGGATGGTAAGGTTGCAGACACTAAAGTAACTAATGAGTTTGAGCGGGACTCGAACCCCAGTCAGGGACGTTTTCAAACCCTGATCCTCCATGTTGATAAACTTTAAAAAGCCATTTTTAGATTAATGTCTATACTCAATTTTTTTAATGAGGCACATTTACATCAACTCGCAGCGGTGCCCTTTTAGCTCGGAAAACCTAATCGCTGATTGGTTAGAGTCATTTTGTCTAACCAATCATCGATCAGGAAACTTTTCCGAGCTAAAAGGGCACCCTCGCAAGTCGGTGCAAATCTGCCTCACTAAAAAGAATTGACTATAGTTGCTTACTAATACGCGAGTACGTGAAAGAAAAAAAATAGTGTTCGTTGAATACACGTTTTAAATAATAGAAAACGCGTGTCATATTTCAATAAAAAAGGAAAAAAACAAACTCGTACAAAAAGAACCAAGTAATAAGAAGCCACGGTAATGAATATAAAGTACCTTCGAATCAGTTCTTAAGAAAGTATGAAAGATTTTTCAAAAAATAAAAAGCAAAAATGAAAACAAACACCCGACGCCATTCCCCCCCCCCCCCCCCCCCCCACAACAGTCTGCCCTGTTGCAATTCCCGACTCCACCTCCCTCCCTTTCCTCAGTTGCAGTTCGCAATACCCAGCCCCCCTTCCCTTTTGCAATTCGTTCGAGGTTATATCCTTCCTCCCCCTTGACAGCAGCCCCTTTAAGCTCAACCTCGCCCGGGTGGCCTTGGTTGAACCCCCCCACCATTCCCCTCCCTTCCCCGCCCCCGCTGATCTGGCCTGGCCGTGTATGTGTGTACGAGGCAAGCCTTCTCCTCAACCTCACTATTCTAGGACCGGTTTTTATCAATTATAATTATTCTACTTCCGTAAAAATACATATACAACAAATGTATATGGACATAAACAACACCAAGACATATGTATATACATATTTAAAGTAATATCATAACCCTTTTCCCCTTTAGAAGGGATTCATTGATTCCCCGCAGCCGATACCCTTCCACAACTAGATAGACAAGTGTTGTAAGCTAGCCGTGAGCCCAGGACCTTACAAATACGACCCGGCTGCTAATTCACAGCTGCCATTATGTTATTCAGCGAGTTTTACAAGGGATTTATTGATTCCCCGCAGCTGATACACTATCGTAGCTAGATAGACGAGTGTTGTAATCCAGCCGTAACCCCAGGACCTTACAAATGCGAGCTGGGTGCTAATTCACAGCTGCCATTGGAAAGGGTTCATGATTTTCTTTCATTGATTCCCCATAGCTGATACCTTTTCACAACTTAGATAGACAAGTGTTGTAAGCCAGCCGTGAGCCCAGGACCTTACAAATGCCAGCTGGGTGCTAATTCACAGCTGCCATTGGAAAGGGTTCATGCTATTCTTTTATTGATTCCCCGCAGCTGATATCCTATCATACCTAGATAGTCAAGTGTTGTAAGCTAGCCGTGAGCCCAAGACCTTACAAATGCGAGCTGGGTGCTAATTCACAACAGCCATTGGGTTACTCAACGATTTTCGAGTGAGACTGCTCGTCATAGGCCCTTCGCTTGACCATGACAGACACTGGTATCCATTTACAGTTGGTTTAACTAGTGGGGAGTATGCTGGGAGCTATCCAGAAACCTACAAGATTATAGTATAGTGAGATACCACTAAGTTATATGTCCACTTTGGATGGAGGACTACAACTTACATCATTATATATATATATATATATATATATATTATATATATATATATATATATATATATATATATATATATATATATATATATATATATTATATATGTGTTTGTGTATTACAGTCACGAATATAAGTGAAAAAACTTGCTTTGATTCAGTACTTTCGTCTTTTTTAATGACATGGACACATATTTGTGCTCATCTCGTGTTAGGTTTCGTGATTACACACACACAGATATATAATGTGTGTATATATATATATATATATATATATCCCTGTGTTTGTGTAATCACGAAAGCTGACACGAGAGAGAGAGAGAGAGAGAGAGAGAGAGAGAGAGAGAGAGAGAAGAGATGTATTTCATCGCCAACGCCCCAAGTACATTATTAATTCAAGAGATCCTTGTGCCTTTGGGATTACACTCCGTCGAGGTAAATTTCCGGATTACCAGCGTCAGTCTCATATTGGATTTGTCTTCCTTCGGATTTTCCTACATTTTCACCCGGATGCTTCATAGGCCTCATTTTTGAGACTTAGCTTGTCATTGTGCTTTTTATTATTATTATTATTATTATTATTATTATTATTATTATTATTACTTGCTAAGCTACAACCCTAGTTGGAAAAGCAGGATGCTATAAGCCCAGGGGCCCCAAAAGGGAAAATATCCCAGTGAGGAAAGGAAACTAAGGAAAAATAAAATGCTTTAAAAACAGTAATAAGTCTAAAATAAATATTTCCTATATAAACTATAAAAACTTTAACAAAACAAGAAGAGGAGAAATCAGATAGAATAGTGCGTCCGAGTTTACCCTCAAGCAAGAGAATAAGCGTTGCAGCATTTCAGAGGGAAAAGTAGCAATTGAAAAACAGACTTCGTTATGCTGATCTCTATATTATAATTTATATATTCCTTATAGTGGTGTTGGTTGGGATCAAGACTCACATCAAGGAAATCAGTCTCCTTTCGATAGATTATACCAGAAGCTTTGCTTCACCTAAATAAATACTTTAAAACACTAAAGACAGCTAAACTCAATTTCCGATTTTTTCTGCATAATTGCAATTTAGAACACAGTTGAAAATAATCTGGCTTGGCCACCTCCTTCATCCTGTCTTGCAAAGAGGAACTTAAAAGTAACGCATTTACTTGCGACATCAGAATTAGTAAATTAGTACGTGTGCAACTTTCTTGGGAAGAATTAGTACGTGCTCCTTTCTTGGGAAGAATTAGTACCAAGAATTAGTACGTGCTCCTTTCTTGGGAAGAATTAGTACCAAGAATTAGTACGTGCTCCTTTCTTGGGAAGAAGTAGTACGTGCTCCTTTCTTGGGAAGAAGTAGTGCGTGCTCCTTTCTTGGGAAGAATTAGTGCGTGCTCCTTTCTTGGGAAGAAGTAGTGCGTGCTCCTTTCTTGGGAAGAATTAGTGCGTGCTCCTTTCTTGGGAAGAAGTAGTGCGTGCTCCTTTCTTGGGAAGAAGTAGTGCGTGCTCCTTTCTTGGGAAGAAGTAGTGCGTGCTCCTTTCTTGGGAAGAAGTAGTGCGTGCTCCTTTCTTGGGAAGAAGTAGTGCGTGCTCCTTTCTTGGGAAGAAGTAGTGCGTGCTCCTTTCTTGGGAAGAAGTAGTGCGTGCTCCTTTCTTGGGAAGAAGTAGTGCGTGCTCCTTTCTTGGGAAGAATTAGTGCGTGCTCCTTTCTTGGGAAGAATTAGTGCGTGTGTGCGTGCTCCTTTCTTGGGGAAGAATTAGTGCGTGTTCCTTTCTTGGGAAGAATTAGTACGTGCTCCTTTCTTGGGAAGAAGTAGTGCGTGCTCCTTTCTTGGGAAGAAGTAGTGCGTGCTCCTTTCTTGGGAAGAATTAGTACGTGCTCCTTTCTTGGGAAGAAGTAGTGCGTGCTCCTTTCTTGGGAAGAATTAGTACGTGCTCCTTTCTTGGGAAGAATTAGTGCGTGGTCCTTTCTTGGGAAGAAGTAGTGCGTGCTCCTTTCTTGGGAAGAATTAGTGCGTGGTCCTTTCTTGGGAAGAAGTAGTGCGTGCTCCTTTCTTGGGAAGAAGTAGTGCGTGCTCCTTTCTTGGGAAGAATTAGTGCGTGCTCCTTTCTTGGGAAGAATTAGTGCGTGCTCCTTTCTTGGGAAGAATTAGTGCGTGTGTGCGTGCTCCTTTCTTGGGGAAGAATTAGTGCGTGTGTGCGTGCTCCTTTCTTGGGGAAGAATTAGTGCGTGCTCCTTTCTTGGGAAGAAGTAGTGCGTGCTCCTTTCTTGGGAAGAAGTAGTGCGTGCTCCTTTCTTGGGAAGAAGTAGTGCGTGCTCCTTTCTTGGGAAGAAGTAGTGCGTGCTCCTTTCTTGGGAAGAAGTAGTGCGTGCTCCTTTCTTGGGAAGAAGTAGTGCGTGCTCCTTTCTTGGGAAGAATTAGTGCGTGTGTGCGTGCTCCTTTCTTGGGGAAGAATTAGTGCGTGCTCCTTTCTTGGGAAGAATTAGTGCGTGCTCCTTTCTTGGGAAGAATTAGTGCGTGCTCCTTTCTTGGGAAGAAGTAGTGCGTGCTCCTTTCTTGGGAAGAAGTAGTGCGTGCTCCTTTCTTGGGAAGAAGTAGTGCGTGCTCCTTTCTTGGGAAGAAGTAGTGCGTGCTCCTTTCTTGGGAAGAAGTAGTGCGTGCTCCTTTCTTGGGAAGAAGTAGTGCGTGCTCCTTTCTTGGGAAGAAGTAGTGCGTGCTCCTTTCTTGGGAAGAAGTAGTGCGTGCTCCTTTCTTGGGAAGAATTAGTGCGTGCTCCTTTCTTGGGAAGAATTAGTGCGTGTGTGCGTGCTCCTTTCTTGGGGAAGAATTAGTGCGTGTTCCTTTCTTGGGAAGAATTAGTACGTGCTCCTTTCTTGGGAAGAAGTAGTGCGTGCTCCTTTCTTGGGAAGAAGTAGTGCGTGCTCCTTTCTTGGGAAGAATTAGTACGTGCTCCTTTCTTGGGAAGAAGTAGTGCGTGCTCCTTTCTTGGGAAGAAGTAGTGCGTGCTCCTTTCTTGGGAAGAAGTAGTGCGTGCTCCTTTCTTGGGAAGAAGTAGTGCGTGCTCCTTTCTTGGGAAGAATTAGTGCGTGTGTGCGTGCTCCTTTCTTGGGGAAGAATTAGTGCGTGTTCCTTTCTTGGGAAGAATTAGTACGTGCTCCTTTCTTTGGGAAGAATTAGTGCGTGCTCCTTTCTTGGGAAGAATTAGTACGTGCTCCTTTCTTGGGAAGAATTAGTGCGTGGTCCTTTCTTGGGAAGAATTAGTGCGTGGTCCTTTCTTGAGAAGAATTAGTCATTGCTACTTTCTTGGGAAGAATTAGTGCGTGGTCCTTTCTTGAGAAGAATTAGTCATTGCTACTTTCTTTGGAATAATTAGTGATTGCTCCTTTCTTAGGAAGAATTAGTCATTGCTACTTTCTTGGGAAGAATTAGTGATTGCTCCTTTCTTGAGAAGAATTAGTCATTGCTACTTTCTTGGGAAGAATTACTGATTGCTCCTTTCTTGAGAAGAATTAGTCATTGCTACTTTCTTGGGAAGAATTACTGATTGCTCCTTTCTTGAGAAGAATTAGTCATTGCTACTTTCTTGGGAAGAATTACTGATTGCTCCTTTCTTGAGAAGAATTAGTCATTGCTACTTTCTTGGGAAGAATTAGTGATTGCTCCTTTCTGGAGAAGGATTAGTCATTGCTACTTGGGAGGAATTCGTGCGTGCAACTTTCTTGAGAACAATTAGTTATGGCTACTTTCTTGGGAAGAATTAGTGATTGCTCCTTTCTTGGGAAGAATTACTGATTGCTCCTTTCTTGGGAAGAATTGGTGAATGCTCCTTTCTTGAGAACAATTAGTTATTGCTTGTTTCTTGGGAAGAATTAGTCATTGCTCCTTTCTGGAGAAGAATTAGTCATTGCTTCTTTCATAGGAAGAATTAGTCATTGCTACTTTCTTGGGAAGAATTAATGATTGCTCCTTTCTGGAGAAGAATTACTCATTGCTACTTTCTTGGGAAGAATTGGTGATTGCTCCCTTCTTGAGAAGAATTAGTTATTGCTACTTTCTTGGGAAAAATTACTGATTGCTCCTTTCTTGAGAAGAATTAGTTATTGCTACTTTCTTGGGAGGAATTCGTGCGTTCAACTTTCTTAGGAAGCATTATTGTATGCTCCTTTCTTGGGAAGAATTAGTCATTGCTACTTTCTTGGGAAGAATTACTGATTGCTCCTTTCTTGAGAAGAATTAGTCATTGCTACTTTCTTGGGAAGAATTACTGATTGCTCCTTTCTTGAGAAGAATTGGTCATTGCTACTTTCTTGGGAAGAATTAGTGCTACTAGCAGTACCGCAATGTCGGGGTGCCACACTACCGTACACACCACTATAAAAAGCCTTTTTATTCCTTTACTGTGAGCCTGTGGCATACACTGAATGTGTTACCAACCCTTATACTCATGAGTAGCAAGTACCAGCTTATGTAAAAATAAACTGCCTTGTTTCATACCCAGTTTTGTTACTTTATGTAAATTTGTTTGCGTTAAATTGGCCTTTGTTCTAGTGCTGCTAGAACATAATGCATGAATTACATATGAATATTCTGTTCGTTATATACGTGCTGTCCAAACTAATGGCCTTTTACATTTACTCTTTATGAATGGCATAAAAATCTACTGTACCCAAGTTTAATAATAATAATAATGATAATGATAATAATAACAATTATAAAAACAAAAATAATAACAATAATATTAAGAATAACAATAATTCAAATACTATAATATTGAAACTTAAATTCATGTACTCATTCTAAATTTATGTTTACTCTCTCTCTCTCTCTCTCTCTCTCTCTCTCTCTCTCTCTCTCTCAAAAACAAACTTCCTTCGAAATCATATAATTCCAATATCTTTCATCCAAATATATTCTCTCTCTCTCTCTCTCTCTCTCTCTCTCTCTCTCTCTCCTTACCAACCCACTCACAAACTTCCTTATAAATCATATTATTCCAATATCTTTCATCTAAATACTCTCTCTCTCTCTCTCTCTCTCTCTCTCTCTCTCTCCCCCTTACCAACTCACTCAAAAACAAACTTCCTTGTAAATCATATAATTCCAGTATCTTTCATCCAAATATTCTCTCTCTCTCTCTCTCTCTCTCTCTCTCTCTCTAAGTAGATTAAAAGTCTTACCGAAAAGATCCGTAAAAGGAAAATGAAGTTTGGAAAAAGGCTTCAAACTATTTTTCCTCTACAGGTAAAGACATCGAAGTATTACCAAGACTTGTAGTATTTGTAGCTCAAATACTAGAAATAGCCAAGTTCTCTAAATAGGAAATTTAATAGTTGTTCAAGTTCTTTAAATAGTAAATTTAATAGTTGTATAGTGTTATTCTATTATTCGATCCAATCTTCAATGAAGTGACATGAGTCTTTTTATAGTTTGTATATGACATATCTGTTTTTGATGTTGTTAATAGTTTATATAGGACATATCTGTTTTGACGTTGCTGTTTTTAGAATGATTTATTGTTAATTTATTCTCACCATTTATTTATTTCCTTATTTCCTTTCCTCACTGGGCTATTTTTCCCTTATGGGGCCCTTGGGCTTGTAGCATCTTGCTTTTCCAACTAGGGTTGTGGCTTGGCTGGTAATAATAATAATAATAATAATAATAATAATAATAATAATAATAATAATATAATAATAATAATAATACAAATATTAAAGGATCAATGAATCACAGGATTGCTTCAATAATTTTCAGGTACGAGAGAGAGAGAGAGAGAGAGAGAGAGAGAGAGAGAGACTTCGGCTATTGACACTCAATGACACTTTTAAACAGGCAGTCTTGTAGAAGCCATTCTTTCTACTTTGGAATTTTTAGATTTATTGGTACAAAATGTACACTTAATAAGAAAATGTAATCATGCTTCGTGTGCGTATGCTGGCCATTCTTCAGGATTTCAGCTTTGTACTACAAAATCAATCTGTAATAACCACTTAAACATGTGTGCGCGCGTATTTACATAGCACATGCATATAAGAATCATATAAATATAATAAATATAAAATAAATACATAAATAATGCATATATTTGTGAGCCGAGAAACAGCACCGAAAGCAAAAAAAGTGGACATGCAAACGCAGCCATATTTATATAGCACATGTATATAAGAATCATATAAAATTAATAATAAATATAAAATAAATACATAAATAATGCATATATTCGTGAGCCGAGAAACAGCACCGAAAGCAAAAAAGTGGACATGCAAACGCAGCCATATTTATATAGCACATGTATATAAGAATCATATAAAAATAATAATAAATATAAAATAAATACATAAATAATGCATATGTTCGTGAGCTAAGAAACAGCACCGAAAGCAAAAAAGTGGACATGCAAACGCAGCCATATTTATATAGCACATGTATATAAGAATCATATAAAAATAATAATAAATATAAAATAAATACATAAATAATGCATATATTCGTGAGCAAAGAAACAGCACCAAAAGCAAAAAAAAGTGGACATGCAAACGCAGCCATATTTATATAGCACATGTATATAAGAATCATATAAAAATAATAATAAATATAAAATAAATACATAAATAATGCATATATTCGTGAGCAAAGAAACAGCAACCAAAAGCAAAAAAAAGTGGACATGCAAACGCAGCCAAGTCTGACAGAAAGACAGACAGAGAACTCTCATTCGGAAAAAAGAGATGCAAATTCATTTAGCCATTTTGCTCGTCTTGCAGTCGGGGAATAGAGCCAGTCAGCAAAAGCAGTCTCAATAAATTGGGGGGCCGATTTCGCCATTAGTGTCCCGCTCCAAAACAAAGTGACCGTACTTCATTAAGCCTTAAAGATGCCCTGACACTCCCTGTGTGTTAACGCTGCGGTGGAGGTGAGCAGGTGTTGCCTTTCTCTTTTAAAGGTTTAAAGGCCGCTCATGAATGGCAGAGGAGAGGGGCAGTGACACCAACCTTATCAAGCAGGACAATGCCCTAGAGACTGATCAGCCCCAAGCCCACTCTCCACCAGAGCTAGGACCAAGGAGGGCAAGGCAATGGCAGCTGATGACTCAGCAGATAGAACTATAGGCACGCCCAAACCCTGCATCCTTAGCTCACAAAGGTGGTGAGATTCCAGCGATCAAAGGAACTAACGAGTTTGAGCGGGACTCAAACTCCAGTTTTGCGTCTAACAGTCAGGACGTTACCACACTGGCCATCAGAGAGAGAGAGAGAGAGAGAGAGAGAGAGAGAGAAATTTTGTAGGTCATGAGTCTTACTACTCCCAAACGGTTTAAAGATTTAAAGGTTACTCATATATATATATATATATATATACACACACACACTCACAAACACACACACTCACAAACACACACACACACCAAGGTTTGTGTTCTTATACGACGCTGTTTCAAAGTGCGCATTATGTTTTGTATTTTCGACTGGTTTTATATACACACACACACACACACACACAATATATATATATATATATATATATATATTAAGAGTGTAAAATGTTGACTCGTAAGTTCGTAACTACTTTCTACTTAGCTGCGGCAAATTAACAGGCTTCCCCACTCAGAGACTATCTCTCTCTCTCTCTCTCTCTCTCTCTCTCTCTCTCTCTCACCTACCGCACCAATTAGTAGTGGCTAGAACTCCCCTAAACCACGCACCATTTCTTTCTGGAGCTAAATCCTTTTTCCTCTTATCCATCCAATTCATTATATCTTATTTTATCATGAGGTCAGCACCCCCCCCCCCCCGAACTTTTTCCCTTCCCTGTGTTTACCCTACAGAAGCTAATACCTGTCACACACACACACACACACATACACACACTATGTTTTTATGTTGACCAGGCTGTCATGAGTCTTTTTATAGTCTATATATGGA
>NC_090766.1:18325352-18327923 GCF_036898095.1 Palaemon carinicauda
GTACTACTGTATTATATAGACAGACAAAGACACTGCTAAGGTACTATTAGATAGACAGAGACACTGCTGAGGTACTATTAGATAGAGACACTGCTAAGGTACTATTAGATAGACAGAGACACTGCTGAGGTACTATTAGATAGACATACACTGCTAAGGTAATATTATATAGACAGACAGCGACACTGCTAAGGTACCATTAAATAGGCAGAGACACTGCTAAAATACTATTAGACAGAGACACAGCTAAGGAAGGTACTAATAGATAGACAGACGCCCTAACAAGGGGCGTTCACGGCGTTACAAAATGAAGAGTAGTCGTATAATGTATCTATAAATTTTAAAATTCCCCAATATAATAAAGAGCAAGTGTCTGGCTATATATATATATATATATATATAAAAACACATATCTTTCCGTCATGCCTCAGCTTTCCCTTCCCTCAGGTAGAGGGGGGGAGAGGAAGTAGTCACAAATAGGGTTATCAGTGACGCTAATGAGAGAGAGAGAGAGAGAGAGAGAGAGAGAGAGAGAGAGAAAATTACTCCACTCACATGCGAACTAGTCAAAATTAAAAATGAAAAAAAAAATACACGTGACATTACTATATATTTTAAATACATCTAAAACCACAGCATTTATTATAGAAAAGACATAAGGAACCTAGATCACATAGTAAATCAATACCCCCTTGTTTTTCGTCGACCAACGTCACTAGATTTCGTCACCTTTTTAAAGTAAGTTTAGCACAGTGCAATTATCGCTCAACGACGATTGTTCTTCTATTAACGATCGTCAAACAATTCTTCGAACAAAAGTTGTTTTTCTTTAATTGGGCTGTTTTGCTTCAAGCGACTGCAGCTAAGGTTGCAAACGATCAACGATAGTTGCGCGAGCAAAATAACCATATTTCAAAAAGCAAAAAATTAGTGTCTGACGAATGATTGACGATCATCGTGAAAAATCATAGCACGAGCAACACGTACAGTTGGACACATGAATTCCAGGCACTCCTTCATCCAAGGAAGTGCATCCTGTTAAAACCCTTACTACACTGCAAGTAACCAAACAGTATAAGGATAAATGACAGAGATGATGGCCGGAACCTGTTGGGGGAAGTGAAGAGGGAGGCACAGAATTAGATAGCGAGATAAGGTGATATGGAGAGGATAGGTTAGAAGGAAGAGGGTGTTTTTGATAGAAGGCACTGGAGAAGACGCATCAGGCAACCGACCCTTAACGAAGTGATGATAGTGGGATAGAAGAAAAGTGCGTGGGGCTATACATAGAACTCGCCGTGCAGTAAGGGGGTGACAGGGTGAGCTTCCTCAGAGAAAGGTGTACCATGAATTCCTGCGTCCAACTGTACTTTACCCACGTGAAAAGTAACACGTCTTTCTATGGTCTGAGTCATCGTATTCTTCGGATAGTGCATTTTTATAGTTTATATAGGAAAATATTTACTTAATGTTGTTACTGTTCTTAAGATATTTTATTTTTCCTTGCTTCCTTTCCTCACTGGGCTATTTTCCCTGTTGGAGCCCCTGGGCTTATAGCATCCAGCTTTTCCAACTTGGGTTTTAGCTTAGCAAGTAATGATAATGATAACGATGACGTCATGGAAAATGAGTCACACGTTTCTGCCACTCACTTTTAAAAAATGGAATTACTGTCCATTATTATTATCATTATTATTATTATTATTATTATTATTATTTGTTAAGCTATCAGCCCTAGTAAGATTAGCAGAATGCTATAGGGCCAAGGGCTCCAACAAGGAAAGTAGCCCAGTGACGAAAGGAAATAAATAAACTACAACAGACGTAATGACCAATCAAAATAAAATATTTCAAGAACTGTAATAACATTAAATCAATTTTTCATATACAAAGTATAAAAAAAACCTCACTCAATGCTGCTGTAAACATTTATTTGTGAAACCAGTACATCTTGTTGTAACCTAGATATATGTCTACTGTAGGCTCCAGAGCCTTTAAATATGCGTCCCCGAGACTATATAATAAGCTCCCACGAAACGTTCGAATGATTGAAGACATTAAGGCTTTCAAGAGGAAACTGAAGATTTTCTTATTTCATGAGTCTTTTGACAGTGACGAACAGTAAACGAACAATACGCGATATGAAACGTTTAAACACGAAACATTCGAATGATTGAAGACATTAAGGCTTTCAAGATGAAAACTTTAGACTTATTTCATGAGTCTTTTGACAGTGACGATTTAACAGTAAACGAACAATACGCGATATGAAACGTTAAACACGAAACATTCGAATGATTGAAGACATTAAGGCTTTCAAGATGAAACTTTAGACTTATTTCATGAGTTCTTTTGACAGTGACGATTTAACAGTAACGAACAATACGCGATATGAAACGTTAAACACGAAACATTCGAATGATTGATGACATTAAGGCTTTCAAGATGAAACTTTAAGACTTTCTTATTTCATGAGTCTTTTGACAGTGACGATTTAACAGTAAACGAACAATACACGATATGAAACGTTAAATCCTCTGAACGAACAAGGTAAAAACGACAGTGGAGGTC
>NC_090766.1:18338423-18340923 GCF_036898095.1 Palaemon carinicauda
GAACCATGGACCTTTCCATTGACATCCCAACACGCTACTGAGAGAGAGAGAGAGAGAGAGAGAGAGAGAGAGAGAGAGAGAGAGAGAGAGAGAGAGAGAGAGAGAGAGAATTCACCTACTCCCATAAATTAAAATATGAAAACAAGGGCATCAAAGGTAACTCTTAATGTTAAGACTTATCATACGAACTTGCAGACAATGTTAAATGGGATTCCAGCAAAACACTGGAAATTGCAAGATCTATATCACCTAACCGCTTTAAATAAGGCTACAATATATCAACAATTACCAATTGCAATAACAATAGCAGTCCTTAATCCAGTAAATAAGCTTTTATTTAATGTTCTCAAGTTTTTTTTATTCTTTTTTTTATTTATTTATTTTTTTTTTTTTTTGCTATGCAGGTTGACATGAATCTCGTTTCAAAGTTTATATGTGGTGTATATTTTATAAATTGTTACTTTTCTTGAGATATTAGATATTTCGTTATTTCCCTTTCATAGATTATTCTTTAATTCTGTCATTTTTTTCCGGAACAGGTTGCTTTTGCAACTTGACTAATACCAACAACAACAACAACAACAACAACAACAACAATAGCTAGTTTACAGGGTTTACAACAAAATGTCTTTTTTTTTTTTCCTTTTGTCAACATTTAATTTTTTTTTACTAAAAGTTACAAGATGTGAATGAATAACGAACGAAATGGGAGCCATGTCGACAGATCATAAAAATTACATAGTTATCCAATAAAAGTCAATCAGTAGGATTGTGATTCCCAAGTTTAAAGGCTTTAAAGCCGCTCATGAATGGCAGAGGCAAGGGACAGTGACACTTCTATCAAGCAGGATAATGACTTAGAGACTGACCATATATACATATGATCAGCACCTAAGCCCCCTCTCCACCCAGCTAGAGGCTAGGACCAAGGAGGGCCAAGCAATGGCTGCTGATGACTCAACAGATAAACCTATAGGCTCCCTAACCCGTCCCCCCACCATCCTCAGCTCCCAAGGATGGTGAGGTTGCAACGTCCAAAGGAACTAACGAGTTTGAGCGGGACTCGAACCCCAGGCTGTTGTTCACCAGTCAGGGACGTTACCACATCGGCCACCGCAACCCTAAATGAGATATATGGTATATCCAAAATACATATACAAACACACGCACACACACACACACACGTAAAAACGGAAACAGTAGAAATAAAATATTTACACTTCGATATTATAAGTCCTCATCGAAATCCTGATTGTAATATGTAATGAAAGACAGTGGATTAACAATACAAATTTAATTTAATTTTTTTTTTTTATCAGCCACATCTCACGACGTCTCCATTATTACACTCTGCTCTGGCTCAAAATATCTGAGCAGATAAGGCACAAAGAGACTTGAACGAACATTTGTACTGAATTACTAAGTAGTTGACGCGGTATGGGAAGGAAACTTCGGAGAAAGAAACAAGGAACTTGCATAATGCGTGTACATGAATTAAAAAAAAATTTGTAATGGTTAAAGTATTCATAGTATGAATCTCTTTGTGTTCTAAAACAAATGAGAGAGAGAGAGAGAGAGAGAGAGAGAGAGAGAGAGAGAGAGAGAGAGAGAGATGCATAATCTGGAATCATGGACAAGTTGACAACTCAGAGAGAGAGAGAGAGAGAGAGAGAGAGAGAGAGAAGAGAGAGAGAGAGAGAGAGAGAGATGCATAATCTGGATTCATGGACAAGTTGACAACTCAGAGAGAGAGAGAGAGAGAGAGAGAGAGAGAGAGAGAGAGGAGAGAGAGAGAGATGCATAATCTGGAATCATGGACAAGTTGACAACTCAGAGAGAGAGAGAGAGAGAGAGAGAGAGAGAGAGAGAGAGAGAGGCATAATCTAAAATCACAGAATACCTGACAAAGAAACTATATTTTGTTTACCTTTAAAACTCATTCATACGCGATGAACTTCTGATCAAAGGGACTCGAAATTGTAAATAGATGAAAAGACATATATTCTGAAAGTCCTTCAACTCACAAACCCCTTTTCCTTTTCCCCCTCCCTGACTTTTATCATTTCCTGTATCATGACCAGAAGGTGGGGGGGGGAGAGGTATGGCTTCATTACCAGGTAGACGAGGATAGGGGGTGGGGTAGCTTTATAGGGGGGGGGCGCGGTTATTTCTTCCGTCAACAAGCTGACAATTACTTTAACTGTTTTTCCTTTTAG
The DNA here is from genome assembly GCF_036898095.1 of Palaemon carinicauda. NCBI lineage: Eukaryota > Metazoa > Arthropoda > Malacostraca > Decapoda > Palaemonidae > Palaemon > Palaemon carinicauda. The sequence continues at coordinate 18,340,640 of NC_090766.1, forward strand.
AGCAATATGAATAATGCTCTCAAGTCTCAAGGACGTTTCCTCTTCCATATCTCTCTCTCACTTATTCATTAATTCATTTTCCCCAAGTTTTTATATCTTTCATAATACTACGTTCATTAACGAATAATTCTACATGTAAGATAAAGGATTAGATTTTTTTTTTTTCATTTTTTACAAGGACAATGACACTTCCTAATCAAATCCGTGGCCGCATTAATTCATACGAACATTAACACAAAGTTATGGTAACTAATAACAACAGCTATACGGGTAAAAACCTCATT
>NC_090766.1:18348423-18353423 GCF_036898095.1 Palaemon carinicauda
ACCCTAGTTGGGAAAGCAGGATGCTATAAGCCCAGGGGCTCCAACAGGGAAAATAGACCCGTGAGGAAAGGAAACAAGGAAAAATAAAATATTTTAAGAACAGCAAAAACATTGAAATGAATATTGCCTACATAAACTATAAAAACTTAAACAAAACAAGAGGAAGAGAAACTAGATAGAACAGTGTTCCTGAGTGTACCCTCAAGCAAGAGAACTCTAACCCAAGACAGTGGAACACCATGGTACAGAAGCTATGGCACTACCCCAGACTAGAGAACAATGGTTTGATTTTGGTGTGTCCTTCTCCTAGAAAAGCTGTTTACCATATTTTATTTCAATTGTTAATTACTTACTTTGTAGTTTATTTAACTTCCTCATTTTTTCTCTCCTCACTGGGCTGTTTTCCCCATTGGAGAACTTGGATTCAGTGCATGTTGCTTTTCCAACTAAGGTTGTAGCTTAGCAAATAATAATAATAACAAAAATATATTTCACTTAACGAAGATTAGGACTGCACATTACGCTTAGTGTATTAACACAATCAGTATGTTTCTAACTTAAAAACATATTTAGAAAAATAATAAAATAAAAATGTAATTTTATCATATTATATTAGTTGTTATAATGTATATACAAAAATGTAAAATATAATTTGTTAAGGAAATATTTCTTTATAAAAGGAAAAAAAATGTATGTTAAGGAAATGTAATTGTATTTTCATAATAAAACATAAAAAAAAAGTGTATTAACACACAGATGTAGGAAAGCGTGACATTTATAATAAAACTGTCGAAATATGGAATGAAATAAGAAATCTCAACCCAAAGTGTAGCTGGAAAATTATGTTCGTATCAATGATTATTGATACGAACAAACAATGAAGTTTCATCACACAATGGTGAGCTGATCTGCTAGGAGAAGGTCACTCAAAAATCAAACCATTGTTCTTTAGTATTGGGTAGTGCCATAGCTTCTGTACTATGGTCTTCAACTATCTTTCGTTAGAATTTTCTTGCTTGAGGATACACACAAGCACAGTATTTTATGTTTCCTTTTTTCATTACCTCACTGGGCTATTTTTCCAGTTGGAGCTCTTGGGCTTATAGCATCCTACTTTTCCAACTAAGGTTGTAGCATTTTTAATAATAATAATAATAATAATAATAATAATAATAATAAAGGGCAAGATTCTCTTGCAAATAAGATTAAATTTTTAATCAGATAAAAATTTATTCTTTAGTCTTTGAAAAATCGAATGTAAAAGATTGGTGTCTTTGCTTTAACACATCCGCTTTGAATTCTCTTCGTACTCAGTATTTCCTGAATCAATTTATCAAATCAGATTTTTCTTATGATCGAGTTGGATTTTTTTCTGACAAACCGGTCTGTATTTCCTTATGAAGTAACATTCCTAATAAACAATATAAGTAATATTCATATACGACTTAAATACACAAACAGGGGCAATACATACATTCCCGGCCGGCCAGAAGCTATTGTCTTCGAATGGTTCCACCTTGGGTGTGTGTGTGTGTGTGTGTGTGTGTGTGTGTTTACATTGCCTTGAATTATGCAAGGCACGGGCTCTTGCGTTGGCAGCCCGTAAGAGAATGCAAATGTATTGTGTTTGAGTTTAACTTTGAGAGAGGGACTTGGGGCTCTGATCCCGAGGTCGATATAAGAATCAAGACATTAAGGGATTAAAATATATGGCTTATTTAAATATGGAAAACACGTTTAAATGTGCAAAATTTATCATTAATCGAATGCCAAGTATAAACATACTAATTAGCAACGATGGTGAAGATGAGTTGATTTCAATTCTAAGTACAAAAAACCTGAATTCGACAGGTATAAATACAGAAGAATTGTCACCGACTTCTATCTTTCCTCGTGGTTAAATTATATCGTCACTGTCATGCCAGCTTCCTGGACCAGGGTTCGATTCCCGGCCGGTCAGAAGCTATTGTCTTTGAGTGGTTCCGCCTGGGGGCTCTGATCCCGAGGTCAATAAAGAATCAAGACATTAAGGGATTAAAATATATGGCTTATTTGAATATGAAAAACACGTCTAAATGTGCAAAATTTATTACATAAACACATATACTCTTACTGTTAAGACTAGGCAAGGTGCAACCCTAATTGGAAAAAAACAAAATGTTACAAGCCCAAAGGCCACCCCCAGGGGATGCCTTCCAATGTGAAAACTAATGAGGTAGAGAATTAACGATAAAAGAGAAATAACCGCCTAAAGATATATAAAGATAAATAACAATGTAGATTAGTAACATACAAATAACGAACAAAACTTGGCCGATGTGGTAACGTTCCTGACTGGTGAACGCCAGACAGGGGTTCAAGTCTCGCTCAAATTCCTTAGTTTCTTTGGTCGATGCAACCTCACCATCCTTGTTAGCAAAGGATGGGGGGTTTGGGGTAGCTACAGGATTATCTGCCGAGTTATTAGCTACCATTGCCCGGTCCTCCTTGGTCTTAGCTTGGATTGAGAGGGGACTTGGGCGTTGATCATATGTATATATGGTCAGTCTCAAGGGCATTGTCCTGCTTACTAGGGCAATGTCACTGTCCCTTGCCTCTGTCATTCATGAGTGGCCTTTAAACCTTTAAACCAACTCAACAGAGAAACATTTGCACGAAGTTTAAACTTCTTAAGTTCGACTGATTAAACTATTTCAATCAGGAGATTATTTCACAATCTGGTAACAACTGGAATGAAATTACCAGAATACTGTGTAGTAATGAGCCTTGTTTAAGAAAGGCAAGACGGTTATAAATAACAGCGGGTTATGGTTATTCATTATAAATGGTTATTTATCAATTGTCCTTGAAAGGCGATTTTCGGTCTCGCTGTATCCAATGGTATTCAGAGTAACCAATAAAAACTCTCATTACAAAAATAACCATATCACTTTCTCATTGTTATTGAGAAGTAGAAGAGAACATATATTAATAGTTCAATGCAGTGGATACCTGTGCAGAGAAATTGTAATAATAATTCAACGTTGTGAGTACATGTGCGAACCTAAAAGGAATAATATCTGGTTGTCAAGCTGAATTTAATGTAGATTTTTTTTCTTTTATAGTTCTATTCATTTTGACTTTTGGGTAACAAGCTACTTTCCAAGAGTTTTGCACGAGATGTTAGATTTTTTAATTTTGGTACATTTATTATTTGCTAAGCTACAAATATGGAAAGGTAAATAAATAGATAGCAACGCTTTGTACCGACCATTCATTTTGTGTATATATTATGCTTGTATCTTCGCTCTTCCCTCGCACTAAAATGAACCAGAATAAACATGTCTGCTTTTCTCATCTGTAACGGTGTCTGTTTTTGAACATGAAATTTCTTGTTGCTTTGGGCTTTTGTATATAAAGGAGAGTATTCTATAATAAATTTACTCAGTTGCTTTCATATTGTCTTTGAGTCACAACCTTCTCTCGGCCCGTCACAGCTTCGATGTAGAAACAACTTAATATAAAGATTTTCATTCCCATGACTATAAGACTTCATCAAGTATTACTACTTGATAAAATATTACATTATAAATATGATTTTGACCACATGAGGATATTACCTGCTACATTCATGAAGCAAAATGTACTAAGTGGACCCTAGGAAAACCTCTAAAATTTCTGTAATATTTTAAAGAGCACCATATGAGAGAGAGAGAGAGAGAGAGAGAGAGAGAGAGAGAGTTAAAAGAATTTTTGATGTCTCAAAGACTCTTTAGAGAGAGAGAGAGAGAGAGAGAGAGAGAGAGAATTTTTGATGTCTCAAAGACTTTTTAGAGAGAGAGAGAGAGAGAGAGAGAGAGAGAGAGAGAGAGAGAGAGAGTTATAAGAATTTTAGATGTCTCAAAGACTTTTTAGTCCATCCGCGGAGACTCCATTTGCTCTTGGGTAGAGCGATCTATAGTCCATTTCTTTTATGGAGGCATATTTGCACCGACTCGCAGCGGTGCCCTTTTAGCTCGGAAAAGTTTCCTGATCGCTGATTGGTTAGAATTATCTCGTCCAACCAATTAGCGATCAGGAAACTTATCCGAGCTAAAAGGGCACCGCTGCGAGTCGGTGCAAATCTGTATCGCTAAAAAGAAATTGACTATAGTTTAAAAGTTTAGAATTTCTATGATCTTGTCTAACTTATTCTTGAATTCGTTTACCGTGTTACTGTTCACTACATCCGCTCGAAGTCTGTTCCATGAGAGAGAGAGAGAGAGAGAGAGAGAGAGAGAGAGAGAGAGATAAATGCATTACCGCCTATCAGACAAAATCCTCCCAAGACAAATGGGAGAAAGACTTTGAGGGGGATTTGAATGGCATCATTTAGGAGGGGCCTAGGAAACAAACGGTCCCGTGGGATGCCATATCCTAGACGGGGAAGGATACAGACAGTTACAACTCTATCCTAGCGAGAAGCAACTAAACGCCAAAACCTAGAGAAGATTTATAGATTTGGCAAAGTCGAAAAGCGAGTGTTTGTTATTATTATTATTATTATGAAGATGATGATGATGATGATGATGATTTATTTATCTATTTATTATTATTATTACTATTATTCTTATTATCATTATTATTAGCTAAGCTACAAAACTAGTTGGAAAATCAGGATGCTATAAGCCCAAGGGCTCCAACAAGGAAAAAATGGCCCAGTTAGTAATGGAAACAAGGAAATAAATAAACTACAAGAGAAGTAATGAACAATTAAAATAACATATTTTACGAACAGTAACAGCATAAAAATAAAATATTCTAAGAACAATAACAACATTAAAATATATCTTCCATAATATAAACTATGAAATCTTTCCCTGTCTTAGGAAGACCTGATAAAATACTCTATGAAATGTAGTCAGAAATAAAAGATGAATCCAGTTTTTCACCCGAAGGCTCTTCTCGCTACTTAGTGGCTCCATATTTCCCTTTTTTTTTAGTTTTAATTTTTTTTCTTTCGGTAGGATTTCGCTTCCCAA
>NC_090766.1:18358423-18365923 GCF_036898095.1 Palaemon carinicauda
CTTCTATTAATCAGCAACTTTCATTCTTCCACAATCAGTACTAACGTTCATTTCGCTTTCTAGTGACAATCAAAAGATTGCCATAGTATATGTTAAAATTTCCATTTCCCTTCATAAAATTTCCGTATCAAAACATCCCGACAGAATAACTGAATTGGTTACATAATACTCTATTATACCCAACAAATACAAAATAACATTGTAAGAGCATTTACAGAATTTTATAAATTAAACAGCAGCCTTAGTTCACCTGATCACGAAATAAAAATACACTAAACTAATCAGTTTACTGAATCCTATAAGCCTAAGCTTAATATTTCGTCCTTACTCTTTTAGATTCCACTTAGAAGTGAAATTATGTATTAACGGTCTCCCCGGCCCAAACGTTAAACCATAAGGCACAAATTCTATCTGTAAACATTGAAGATATCAAGTACACTTCTATTGTTCCTCTAAAAAAACCTAATTAATAAGTCAATTAACTTGAAATAACTCAATGAAAAATAATTTGCATTAATTTTTTTTTTTATCATCACTTACAGCCATCAATACTAAACTAAACTCAATTTTTTTTTTAAATGTGGCGCATTTGCACGAGTCGCAGCGGTGCCCTTTTAGCTCGGAAAAGTTTCCTGCTCTCTGATTGGTCAGAATTATCTTGTCCAACCAATCAGCGATCAGGAAACTTTTCCGGGCTAAAAGGGCACCTTTGCGAGTCTGTGCAAATCTACCTAACTAAAAAGAATTGACTATAGGTTTCATCGTTTTTAGAAAACTTATGATTGTATCCCTTGGAGTGGGGATACCTTAACGTCGTGAAAGGGTTTGTATATCGCCATGATCAGCAAAGCTGTACTAGTCTCCCATAGCCAATCCGCAATGGCCAGAGTGGTGATGAAACTTGGCCAAACCCCAGACATGAATTGACTTGTCAGGGGCCCTTGTCCTGCAGTAGACTATAAATGACTGCATTTGTATTGTTGTTGTTGTTCGATTTTATACATGTGTAGGTTATTAAAATCAAGCTTCAATAAATACAATGACAGAGAAAATTGAGAGAAAAATATAAAAGCTGGAATTTAATATTTAAATGTACAATAAAATGAACTGGAAAAAAAGTCAAAAAAATTTGGAAGTAAAATAGGAATAAGGAAAATTTTATGAGCTTGAAAACTATACGCAATTTAGAATAAAATAAGCGAAAGCAAAAACAAATTAAAAAAAAAAAAAACTTATGAATTACACTACGAGAACTGATTGATTGATTGATTTTGAGTTTTCTGGCATCCTGACATGGAAGGTCATCGAAGCCGATATCGTTTGTTATAAATAAAGACTAAAAGGAAATTCAATTTAGAACCATAAAAGCTAAAATGTCTATAAAAGTTAAATGGCTTTCAGAAGACCTGAAAACGTAAAATAACTTATACATAAAGTTGAACAAGTTGCAAATGAGAGAAAAGAAGACTGAAAGTAAAAAAAAAAAAAAAAAAAAAAACGCATATCTAATGAATAGCAAATGAACAACTTAGGTTCAATCTAGTAAACCCGATGAGTTTCCTATTACCATTATTGCCTCCCCCACCCCTGGCTCCTACCAATCACTTTTCCTATCAAGAACTAGGCAGGAGAAATGAAAACGGAGTCGAGGGCAAACTTAATCAAAAGAGAAAACCCGGAATAAAATCCACGACATGCAAGTAACAAAGTCAACCGTCTCATATGACAAAAAAAAACCCCAATTGCACGCAAGAGCGAGCACTCCACCGTCAGCCTTTGTATGCACAAGACCAATGCATTATGGAGTAACGAGAAAGGCAGTCGAACATCGCTCTTTCAGATCACATCACTGTTTGCAGACACGAATGAAATTCATCCTAAGGACAATCATCGTTCAGTGAATTTCAATCAGGGATGTAAGCGGGGACCGCTGGCTTTTCAAGAGACTCTTTACCTATGGTAAGCAGCTCTTCTAGGACACTCCAAAATCAAACCATTGTTCTCTAGTCTTGGGTAGTGCCATTGCCTCTGTACCATGGTCTTTCACTGTCTTGGGTTAGAGTTCTCTTGCTTGAGGGTACACTCGGGCACGCTGTTCTGTCTTGTTTCTTTTCCTCTTGTTTTACTATAGTTTTTATAGGATATTTATTTTAATGTTGTTACTCTAACTTCTTAAAAATATGATTTTTCCATGTTTCCTTTCCTCACTGAGCTATTTTCCCTGTTGGAGCCTCAGGGCTTATAGCATCCTGCTTATCCAACTAGGGTTGTAGCTTAGCGAGTAGTAGTAATAATAACAATAAGATTTATAACTGATTCAACTTTGCCATTCCAAAAGCCGCTCATGAATGACAGAGACATAGGACAGTTAAAATGCCCCTCGAATGACCATATAGACATATGATCAGCGCCCAAGCCTCTCTCCACCCAAGCTAGGACTAGGGGGACCAGGCAATGGCTGCTGATGACTTATCAGGTAGCACTATAGGCTCACCCAAACCCCCCATCATTAGCTCACAAGGATGGTGAGGTTACAGACACAAGAAACTATCGAGATCCACTGGGACTGGAACCCCAGTCCGGCAGATCACCAGGCAGGGACGTTTCCCATAGGCCATCACGACCCATTGAAGGCAATATTATTATTATTAAGCTAAAACCCTAGTTGGAAAATCAAAATACTACAAGGCCAAGGGCTCCAACAGGGAAAAATAGCCCAGCGAGGAAAGGAAATAAGGGAATAAATAAACGATATAAGAAGTAAAGAAAAATTAAAATAAAATATTTTAAAAGCATTAATAACATTAAAACAGATATTTGATATATAAAGTATAAAAGGACTTGTGTAAGTATGTTCAACATAAAAACATTTGCTACGAGTTTGAACTTTGAAATTCTACTGATTCAACTACCCGATTAGGAAGACCATTCCACAACTTGGTCACAGCTGGAATAAAACTTCCAGAGTACTGTGTCGTATTGAGCCTCATGGTGGAAAAGGCCTGACTATTAGAATTATATAGGAATAAAGCTATAACCAACAACGTAAAGAAAGCATATATCTAGTGCTTTTTGTACCCATATAAATTACAATAAAGCAAATGAAGCTTCTTATATTTCTTGTATCCATTACCAATAACAGAGTGGTAAGATTATGACTGAATACAAAACCAAGTCCATAAAATCAATAAAAAAAAAAAATCGGAATTAAAAAATACATAAGGAGATATTTGGATTTTGGCAAAAATCGGTTGTATATTAAAAATTAAACGTAGGAGAACTTAGATTTAAAACAGAAAAATTATAGAAAAGTGTAAGAGAAATGTATATATTGAATCAAAAAAGATATCTTACCTCCCTTCCACCTCTTCCCTCACCCTTTCCTATGAGCTTCCCCTTGCTTTCCCCAATAAGAGCTTAAGGGAAACTAGATAGAGAGCAAATTCAGCCAATATGAAAGAAAGAGAATAATATGCAATGCATACATATGATAGTGTTAACCGTTTCATGTAACAAAAAAAATCTGTAATAAAAGGTTTTAAAGGCCGCTCATGAATGGCAGAGGCAAGGGACAGTGTAAATGTTCTAGCTTGCAAGAAATACTGGGCTATTTTCCCTGTTGGGGCCCCTGGGCTTATAGCATCCCGCTTTTCCAACTAGGGTTGTAGTTTAGCAAGTAATAATAATAATAATAATAATAATAATAATAATAATAATAATAATAATAATAATAATAATAACCGGTTCACTAGCTCTAGTAACTAGCGGCAAGTAAACTTTCCAGAATAGTAAGCTTTTGGACAAGGATAGTTTGCTAACGGCAGTAAACTGGCGTCAGCAAACTATCCCTGTGTAAACGGGCCTCTAAGAGATGTGACCATAAATACCTATGATCAGCACCCGAAGCCCTCTACACCCAAGCTAGGACCAGGGAGGGCCAGGAATGGCTGCTGATGACTTAGCAAGTAGACCTATAGGCTTCCCCAAACCATCCATCCTTAGCTCACAAGGATGGTGAGGTTGCAGACACTACATGAAACTATCAAACTTAAGCGGGACTCAAACCCCAGCCGGACGATTGCCAAGCAGGGTCGTTTCCAATAGGCCACCACAACACCAATACCGACCTCTAAATGCCTTACCGTCGTTTCTTTGAATAGTTAAGAATACTGTATTAATAAGTTGACATTATAACAGCCGATCTGTCCCTGACCTCAGATTACATTAACATTTACATCCCATGATAAAATTCAACCAGATTTTTTTTTTTTTTTTTTTTTTTTACAAGAGCGATGATGTATTTATTCGCGAGACGCAATGCCACTTATTTTAACGCCAGTTTGTTATAATGAATAAATACATAAAATAAATAATATCAAGCACAAAAAAAACCGGGTCTTAAAGGAGGCATGAATAACAAAATTTTATTCACTCATGAATTTTAAAATCTTCCTTTTCCAAGACTAGATTATCAAAAACTGATTGGCTGACAAGGATTGCAATGGCCTATAGGAAACGTCCCTGCCTGGCGACAGTCGGACTGGAGTTCCAGTCCAGCTCGAGCTCGTAGAGTCTGCAACCTCACCATCCTTGTGAGCTAAGGATGTGGGGTATGGGAGAGCCTATAGCTCCATCTGTTGATTCATCAGGAGCCATTGCCGGGCAATCCCTGGTTCTACCTTGGGTGGAGAAGGGGCTTGGGCACTAATCATAAGTAGCTGTGATCAATCTCTAGGGTATTGTCGCGCTAGCTAGGGCAATGTCACTGTCCCTTGCTTCAGCTATTCATGAGCAGCCTTTAAAACCTCCTGTTCATTAGGGAAAGCTTGATGGAAAGTCTGCAAGACAAAGGAACGAGGCCTTTCTCATATCGCCTATCTTAGAAGGTTATTCGACTGCCCTGCTTTACTGATAACAGAAATTATTTACTAGGTTTATGGAGAATAAAACTACAAGTTACAAGGCAATTTACGAGTAACAAGAGGAGATCCATTTTACTGACTGAATCGAGTCAAAACTATATATATATATATATATATATATATATATATATATATATATATATATATATATATATATACATATACATATATATACAGTATATATATACACATATATATACAGTATATATATCATCAGTCGTTGCTTGTCTACTGCAGGTCAAAGGCCTCATACATGACCTTCCACTCGCGTCTGTTAATGGTTTTTCTATGCCAGCTTACTGTATTACACGCAAAATTTCTTATATAACACGTCCTGTTCATCTCTCTCTCTCTCTCTCTCTCTCTCTCTCTCTCTCTCTCTCTCTCTCTATATATATATATATATATATATATATAAAATCCCCTTGAAATATAATACAATAACGAGTGATTAAATACGTTAATATGCATAGAACGATAGGGAATACGAGTATGAGATTACGCATTTAGAAAAAAAGGTACCACGTACACACATAGTGGGTAATAATAACCAGCCTTCCACAGCCTTGGATTAGAGTTCTCTACCTTTCCTTACTGGACTATTTTTTAATGTTGGGCTTAGAACATATTGCTTTTCCTCTTGGGGTTATAGCTTAGCTTGTAGTAATAATAATAATAATAATAATAATAATAATAATAATAACAATAATAATAACAATAATAATAATAACTTGGAAAGTTTATTTTTCAAAAAATTAATCACTGATAAAAAATAAAAGGTGCCATTTCAAGCTAATAATACAGCGAATAATACTCCGAGCAGACAACAATACAATTGACAATGTCAAGAGCTTCAAAATAAAAGAAACATTACTACCATCCCTTCGCGACGCATCGTCCTAAGGGGCATAACTCGTGTAGTTTTCCAATCAAAGTAAAATGGAAAACAAGGTTGCATTTTACGAAGTATTTTTGCATAATTCCGAAGTGCTGCGAGGCAACTGTTGCCTGGGAACCCTTGAAGGAGAGAGAGTGAAACAGGATGATCCTTCGGCAGGATGTGAATTATTTACTTCGTTAATGGAAAGGAATATTTTGCTGTATTTATTTCTTTGAAGTGAAGTGAAATGTGTGAGTTTGCGTTTGCGTATGGACAAAGGTATATACATACAAAAATACACATCCATTCATCAACACAAACACGCACATATATGCAGTATGTAAATATATATATATATTATATATATATATATATATATATATATATGTATGTATGTATATATATACAGTATATAAAAAGAGATAATGTGATGGGTGTTGAGGGTCTTGGCGAAGTTGCAAATGAAAATGGGGCACATTTTATACATTTTTGTTCAACAAACTATATTGTTATTATAGGTACTCTTTTCCACCACAAGAATACCCACAAATATACATGGACTTCACCATATACTGTAGAAATTAAAAAAATCAAATAGATCGCATTGCCATCAATAAAGAGAGAAGGAGGACTCTGAGAAATGTAAGAAGCTATAGAGCTGCAGATATTGGTAGTGACCACCGGCTCCTCAATACCTCACTGAAATTAAAACTGAAAGCACCTAACAGAAATGTAGATAGAATACCTAGGTCTGATACAACTAAGCTTCTAGAAAGACAGCACAGAAACTTTAGCAATTAAATGTAGGAATCGATTTGCAGTGTTAAAGACTTTAAGAGACGAGGAACAGACAATTAATGAAAAATGGTGTGATATTAAGAACATATATCAGTCAGTTGGTAGTGAAGTCTTGGGACACGTAGTTACAAGGAGAAAGCCATGGAGATAAAATGATACTTGGGATGCTATAAAAAGCAGACAAACAGTAAATGATTGGTGAAAGTTTTCGAGAAAGTAATGAAAATTACGAGGTAGAGCATGCTAAGTATTCCAGTATTGATAGTGTGGTCAAAAGAAAAGTCAGGAATGACTGGAGAGAATATTTAGAAAGGAGAGCAGATGAAGCTGACAAAGGGAGTGGCTTTTGTGTAAGAACTGCTCACAGAATTATCAATGAATCTCTACTGGGGCAAAGAAGAAGAAGCATATACCCATCAAAAAGAGAGATGGATCTGTTATAACAACAGAAGAGGAAGAAAACCAACGTTGGATGGAACACTTTAGTGAGGTCATGAATAGGAGATATGAAGGGAATAATTTGATTGATATACCTGAAGCTGATGAAGACCTTGGTGTGCCCATGGATGAATCCAGTGTGTTTGAAGTCGAACCTATCATTAAAAAACATAGGAGATGGAAAGGCCGAAAATGAAGTGAGTCCCAGAATATTTACAAGGTTATTTTGTAGAATGTGGCGTGAAGAGGCAAAACCTGATGAATGGGAGCTAGGAGTGTTGGTGAAAAAAAAAAAAAAAAAAAAAAAAGATGTCCGATTGCAATAATTACAGAGATATCACACTTACGTCAGTTGTCATGAAAATATACAGTATGCTCATTCTAAAGAGACTGGAGAGAAAGATTGATGAACAGCTCCCTTGGAATAAAAAATATTGTAAATCTCTAATTCTCTATGTGTAT
>NC_090766.1:18370923-18388423 GCF_036898095.1 Palaemon carinicauda
CCATTGTTCTCTAGAGTTGGGTAGTGCCATAGCCTCTGTACCATGGTCTTCCACTGTCTGTTTGGTTTGAGTTCTCTCGCTTGAGGGTACACTCGGGCACGCTGTTCTGTCTTGTTTCTTTTCCTCTTCTTTTATTATAGTTTTTATAGGATATATGTTTTGATGTTACTCTAACTTCTTAAAAAATGATTTTTCCTTGTTTCCTTTTCTCACTAGGCTATTTTCCCTGTTGGAGCCTCAGGGTTTCTAGCATTCTGCTTATCCAACTAGGGTTGTAGCTTAGCGAGTAGTAGTAATAATAACAATAAGATTAATAACTGATACAACTTTGCCATTCCAAAAGCCGCTCATGAATGGCAGAGACATAGGACAGTTACAATGCACTCGATTGACCATATATACATATGATCAGCGCCCAAGCCTCTCTCCACCCAAGCTAGGACCAGGGACACCAGGCAATGGCTGCTGATGACTCATCAGGTAGCATTATAGGCTCCCACAAAACCCCTCATCATCAGCTCACAAGGATGGTGAGGTTGCGGACACTACAAGGAACTATCGAGATTCACCGGGACTAAAACCCAAGTCCGGCAGATCGCCAGGCAGGGACGTTTCCAATAGGCCACCAAGACCTATTGAAGGCAATACGTATCTATTTAATAATAATGCTATAACCAACGACGTAAAGAAAGCATATATCTAGTACTTTTTGTGCCCAAATAAATTACAATAAAGCAAATGAAGCTTCTTATATTTCTTGTATCCATTATCAATATTAAAATGGTAAGATTATGAGTGAATACAAAACAAGGCAATAAAATCAATAAAAAATAAATTGTAATTCAAAAATACACAAGGAGACATTTGGATTTTGGCAAAGATCGCTTGTATATTAAAAATTAAAAGTAGGAGAACTTGGAATTAAATCAGAAAATTTATAGAAAAATGTAAGAGAAATGTATATATTGAATCAACAAAGATATCTTGCCTCCCTTCCACCTCTTCCCTCACCCTTTCCTATGAGCTTCCCCTTCCTTTCCCAATCAAGAGCTTAAGGGAAACTGGATCGAGAGCAAATTTAGTCAATATGAAAGAAATAGAATAATATGCAATGCATACAAATGATTGTGTTACCGGTTTCATGTAACCAAAAAAATCTGTAATAAAAGGTTTTAAAAGCCACTCAAGAATGGCAGAGGCCAGGGGCAGTGTAAATGCCCTAGCTTGCAAGAAATACTGGGCTATTTTCCCTATTGGGGCCCCTGGGCTTATAGTATCCCGCTTTTCCAGCTAGGGTTGTAGCTTGCAAGACATACCTCATAACCGGTTTACACGGGGATAGTTCACTGACCCCATTAACTAGCGGCAAGAAAACTTTCCAGAATAGTAAGCCTTTGAACGGCGATAGTTTGCTGACGGCAGTAAACTGGCGTCAGTAAACTATCCCCGTGTAAAAGGGCCTTTAAGAGATTGACCTTAAATACCTATGATCAGCACCCGAAGCCCCTCTCCACCCAAGCTAGGACCAGAGAGGGCCAGGAATGGCTGCTGATGACTCAGCAGGTAGACCTATAGGCTTCCCCAAACCCTCCATCCTTAGCTCACAAGGATGGTGAGGTTGCAGACACTACAAGAAACTATCGAACTTGAGCGGAACTCGAACCCCATTCGGGTGATTGCCAAGAGGGTCGTTTACAATAGGCCACCACAACAACAATACCTACCACTAAATGCGTTACCGTCGTTTCTTTGGATAGTTAAGAACACTGTATTATTAAGTTTACATTATAACAGCTGATCTGACCCTGACCTCAGATTACACTAACATTTACATCCCGTGATGAAATTCTACCTCAGGCTTTTTTTTTTTTCTTTTTTTTTTTTTTTACTGGAGCGATGATGTATTTATTCACGCGACGCAATGCCACTTATTTTGATACCAGTTTGTTATAATGAATAAAAATATACTATAAATAATATCAAGCACAAAAAAACCAACTGGGTATTAAACGGGGCATGAATAACAAAATTTTATTCATTTATGAATATTAAAATATTACTTTCCCCAAAACTAGATTATCAAAACATAATTGGCTGATAAGGATTGCAATGGCCTATAGGAAACGTCCCTGCCTGGCGACAGTCGGACTGGAGTTCCAGTCCAGCTCGAGCTCGTAGAGTCTGCAACCTCACCATCCTTGTGAGCTAAGGATGGGGGGCATGGGGGAGCCTATAGCTCTACCTGTTGATTCATCAGCAACCATTGCCTGGCACTCCTGGTTCTACCTTGGGTGGAGAGGGGGTTGGGCACTAATCCTAAGCATTTGTGATCAATCTCTAGGGTATTGTCGTGCTTGATAGGGCATTGTCACTGTCCCTTGCCTCAACCATTCATGAGCGGCCTTTAAACTTTAAAATATACAGTACATTGCTTTTGTTCATTAGGGAAAACCTGATGGAAAGTCTGCAAGACAAAGGAACGGGGCCTTTCTCATATCGCCTATCTTAGAAGGTTATTCGACTGCCCTGCTTTACTGATAACAGAAATTATTTACTAGTTTTATGGAGAGTAAAACTACAAGATACAAGGCAATTTACGAGTAACAAGAGGAGAACCATTCTTACTGACTGAATCGAGTCAAAACACACACACACAATTATATATATATATATATATATATATATATATATATATATATATATATATATATATATATGTGTGTGTGTGTGTGTGTGTGTGTATGTATATATATATATATATATATATATATATATATATATTATATATATATATATATATATATATATACAGTATATATATCATCAGTCGTTGCTTGTCTACTGCAGGTCAAAGGCCTCATACATGACCTTCCACTCGCGTCTATTAATGGCCTTTCTATGCCAGCCTACTGTATTAAACACAAAATTTCTTAAATAACACATACTGTTCATCTCTTAAAAAAAATCCACTTAACAACGAGTGATTAAATACGTAAATTTTCATAGGACAATAGGGAATATGAGTATGAGATTACGCATTCAGAAAAAAAGGTACCACGTACACACATAATGGGTAATAATAACCAGCCTTCCACAGCCTTGGATTAGAGTTCTCTCCCTTTCCTCACTGGGCTATTTTTCCCTGTTGGAGCCCTTGGGCTTAGAGCATCGTGCTCTTCCCCTTGGGGATATAGCTTGGCCTGTAATAATAATAATAATAATAATAATAATAATAATAATAATAATAATAATAATAATAATAAAAACTTGAAGCGTTGATTTTTCAAAAAAATTATCACTGATGAAAAAATAACAAAAGGTGCTATTTCAAGTTAATAATACAGCGAATAATACTCCGAGCAGACAACAAAACAATTGACAATGTCAAGAGCTGCAAAATAAAAGAAACATTACTACCATCCCTGCGAGGCGTATCGTCCTAAGGGGCATAACTCGTGTAGTTTTCCAATCAAAGTAAAATGGAAAACAAAGTTTGCATTTTACGAAGTATTTTTGCATAATTCCGAAGGGCTGCGAGGCAACTGTTGCCTGGGAACCCTTGAAGGGGAGAGACTGAAACAGGATGATCCTTCGGCAGGATGTGAATTATTTACTTCGTTATTGGAAAGGAATATTTTGCTGTATTTATTTCTTTGAAGTGAAGTGAAAGTTGTGTGTTTGTGTTTGCGTATGGACAAAGGTTTATACATACAAAAATACACATCCATTCATCAACACAAACACGCAAATATATACTGTATTTAATATTTAAAGTGTATATGTATATATGTATATGTGTGCATATATATATATATATATATATATATATATATATATATATATATATATATATATATATATGTATGTATATATATATATATATATATATATATATATATATATATATATATATATATATATATAAAGAGAGAGAATGCAATGGGTATTGTGGGTCTCGGCGAAGTTGCAAATGAAAATGGGGCACACTTTATAAGTTTTTGTTCAACAAACTATCTTGTTATTGGAGGTACTCTTTTCCACCACAAGAACATCCACAAATATACATGGACTTCAGTATATGGAGATTACAAAAATCAAATAGATCGCATTGCCATTAATAAAGAGAGAAGGAGGACTCTGAGAAATGTAAAAAGCTATAGAGCTGCGGATATTGGTAGTGACAACCAGCTCCTCAATGCCTCACTGAAATTAAAACTGAAAGCACCCAAGAGAAATGTAGATAGAATACCTAGGTGTGATACAACTAAGCTTCTAGAAAAACAGCACAGAGAAACCTTAGCAATTAAATGTAGAAATAGATTTGCAATCTTAGAGACTTTAAGAGACAAGGAACAGACAATTAATGAAAAATGGTGTGATATTAAGAACATATATCAGTCAGTTGGTAGTGAAGTCTTGGGACATGTAGTTACAAGGAGAAAACCATTGATATCAAATGATACTTGGGATACTATAAAAAGGAGACAAAGGCAGTAAATGATTGGTGAAAGTTTTCGAGAAAGAAATGAAAATTACGAGGTAGAGCATGCTAAGTATTCCAGTATTGATAGTGAAATCAAGAGAAAAGTCAGGAATAAGTGGAGAGAATATCTAGACAGGAAAGCAGATGAAGCTGACAAAGGGAGTGGCTATGGCGTAAGAACTGCTCCCATTATTAATGAATCTCTACTGGGGCAAAGAAGGAGAAGAATATACCCATCAAAAAGAGAGATGGATCCGTTATAACAACAGAAGATGAAGAAAACCAACGTTGGATGAAACACTTTAATGAGGTCAGGAATAGGAAATACGAAAGGAATGATTTGATTGATATACCTGAAGCTGATGAAGACCTTAGTGTGCCCAAGAATGAATTCAGTGTTTTTGAAGTCGAAGCTATCATTAAAAAACTTAGGAGATGGAAAGCCTTTGGATACGATGGAATAACTGCAGAGATGATATTGGCCGAAAATGAAGTGACTCCCAGACTATTTACAAGATTATTCTGTAGAAAGTGGAGTGAAGAGGCAAAACCTGATGAATGGGAGCTAGGAGTGTTGGTGAAAATGCCAAAAAAAAAGGAGATCTGTCTGATTGCAATAATTACAGAGATATCACACTTACGTCAGTTGTTATGAAAATATATAGTATGCTCATTCTAAAGAGAATGGAGAGAAAGATTGATGAACAGCTCCCTTGGAAAAAAAATATTGTAATTCTAAATTCTCGGTGTATCTCTTCTAGGTACTTTTAAGCAAACTAGTTCCTCTCTCTCTCTCTCTCTCTCTCTCTCTCTCTCTCTCTCTCTCTCTCTCTCTCTCTCTCTCTCTCTCTCTCTCTCGTGCCAAGTACCTTCGTCATCCTCATTCATGTCCTAACTTTTCCCAGGTCCCCTATTTCATCATCTTAAAATCGTGACCCAACCCACTAAGTGTGTCTTTGATGTCTTTGTCGAAATGTTCAAGGAGATTAAGCTGTCGATCAAACGAAGAAAAAATCGCAAAACGGAGTAAATGTCCTTTAAAAAGAGAGAGAGAGAGAGAGAGAGAGAGAGAGAGAGAGAGAGAGAGAGAGAGAGAGAGAGAGAGAGAGAGAGAGAGAGATCAGCTACGTGAATTCTAACCCTTATGAGTAGAGCCTTTCAGTGTCATATTGTCTTGCTTTCTAGCCTGGCAATGATGATGATCCCATCCTTAATAGGATCTCAAGATATGTTTTAGTGCTTCGGGATTCATCAAGGCGGTGCTAAATGCGAACGAAAATGAGAATGATTATGGCGCTTGTGAAGGAATAAAAAGAAAGGATAAAAAGAGAAAGGGAAAGTCATTTCCAAGTCGTGGGTTTTTCGAAAGGACGGAATCGATGAACGAAGCTGATAACATTTAAAAAAAGTGAATGACTCCAAATAATACCATTTAATGGATCAAATGATTCGACTTTTCATCACTTATCACAGAAGATTCATCAATGACAATCCATAAGATGTATACCATCTGGAGGACATTACCTGGAGACCGAGAGGTTGTTTGTCGTGCTCATATCTTTTTTTATTATTAGGTAGTAGTTTGAATAACGCACGGGGTTGCCATATGTACGATAATTATAGTACACGTAAGATTATTTTGGGTCCGGTATGATGTACGATACATACCTTAGGTATATATATATATATATATATATATATATATATATATATATATATATATATATATATATATATATATATGTATATATAAAAATAAAATGTGTTAATTAAACAATTATACTAAAATACCTTGAAATAAGTCATTATGTTACTCCTTAATAATCATGTTGAAAGTGTGTACGATAACTTTGGTTAAAAAACGATAATTTTAAGGCTCATGTACGATAATCCAGTGGAAATCATCTGGTAACCCTGTAACGCACCAGCCACTAGTTGAGATACTACCACAAGAGAGTAGGGGGGGGGGGGCTTTGACTGGCCAGACAGTACTACACTGGATTCATCTCTCGTTACAGCTAATTTTTTCTTTGCATACACATACACCGAGTATTCTGGCCTATTCTTTACACATTCTCCTCTTTCCACATACACCTGACAAAGCTAAGATACCCGAAAAAGTCTTCATCAATCAAGAGGTTAACTACTGCGCTGTAATTGTTCAATGGGAGATGGACACTCAATAATCGAACCACTGTTCTTTAGCCTTGGGTAGTGCCATAGCTTCTATGCCATAATCTTCCATTTTCTTGGGTTAGAGTTCTTTTTCTTGAGGGTACACTCAAGCAAGTTGTTCTATCTGTTTCCTTATTTCCTTCCTCACTGGGCTATTTTCCCTGTTGGAGCCCTACAGCTTATAGCTTTCTACTATTCCAACGAGGGTTGTATCATAGTTAATAATAATAATAATAATAATAATAACAACAAAGTATTTAAGTTGTGCTAAGTCTGTGTGTCTGCCTGAAAAACACCGTGTGTCTTCTTTCATAAAAGTCAGTACACATCGCGAAAAATAATAATGATCAAAACCATTCATTCTCCACTAACTTATTCTTCTTGTCTTCTTAAAAGATTAAATAAAAACCAGATTGAAACCGATAAAATACGATAAGAAAACCATTGAGAGAAAAGAGATCTGAAGATAAAAGATAATGTGCTGTCCGCGTGAATCATTAATTATCTTTCACTAATACCCTTCAGAATCACCTTTGATCTTGGTCTTAAGACCTTCGATGAAAATATACAGTAACTTCTTTTGGTGTTTTCTTCATGTTTACGCACATGTGCATGAGGACGTATACACCTACGTTCTGTATATGTACACATCCACACACACAAACATATATATATATATATATATATACATATATAAATGTATATATATATGTGTGTATACATCCCTTATATTATAAAGAACAAGTCTGACTATATATATATATATATATATATATATATATATATATATATATATATATATTTATATATATAATATATATATATATTTATATATATATAATATATATATATATATATATATATATATATATATATATACACATATATATGTGTCACGCTTATGGGGGAGAGGGCGTAGTCATACTCTGGTAAGAAGAGGTACCTCGAGAGGTACACTTGGAAACCACACAAATTGCCCGAAACAGCGGATTGTAGGTAAGAAAGGGGGACGGGGTGGGATGGGTTCAGTCTATGTGTACTTATCTATATAAATATATAGCCATCCTTTTTGACGGCTCGAGTACACTAGTATATACGAGAGAGAGAGAGAGAGAGAGAGAGAGAGAGAGAGAGAGAGAGAGAGAGATAGAGAGAGAGATTCAAATTATGATCAAGTTAAATTTATTATTCAGTGGTAATGCTTCGTCTCTTTTCTCTTATCACAAAAACGGTTTCAATTTACCACCATAAGAACTATTCGGTTCTAATCACGTAATAAGACTACGTACCAATCGCCCTAATCTAACGAGTAAAATCCCCTTGTATTCCCCTTTGGCAAATGGGAATACAAGGGGATTGTAGCGTAGCTAATAATAATAATAATAATAATAATAATAATAATAATAATAATAATTTGATTTTTGTCCAGAAATTTAAGATAACATATATGACAAATCAGTACTCTCGGATGACCAACCCTATAAAAACTTTGATATACGCTTAATAATAAATAAATCTCTCCTCTCATTCGTAAAAGTAAAAATTATATTTGTATAACTTTTCATCTTTTGTTAAGATTGTCTACTGGTCACCCCACCATTCCCTTCAGGAATTTATAAATGTTTTAAGTCTAAACCCAGGATAAGAGGAATAAACTGTCAACCCCCAAATGATGTACCCACAATAACCTTCAAGAAAATGCAAATAGCGATTCAGATTCTCCAAAACAGCAACAATACTTCAATATACAAAATTAATAAACAAAAATAAAACATGTTCCTACCTACCAATACACTACCACCATCGAACTTTATATCTAACACGTGAAACATATGAAAGTCAAGGAAAAAAAGGCGTTGGTGAAATTGTGTTTAATAGCTGACTTTTGCAATATTGATATGTTGAGCGGCACCTTCGGTGTTATGAACTCCTACTCTGATAAAATCCAAACCTAAGGGAGTTTACGTAGACAATTCAACTATTATCGCTTCAGATGCAGAAAAATATGTATATCTGAAGATTCCAGAATTCCAGGTTCGCTTTATACTACGGATATTTTATATTTCCAGGTTTGATTTTGTTAGTTTTTAAGATAAAGCGTCAGAGAAGTTCATCCTTCCTTTATGCACTTTGTAATGATTCCTAAGGTTTATATATTTTTTTTTTTATTATTTATTAATTATTACTTGAAATAGAGCTTGAATGTTTGCTTGACTTTCATCCTACTTTTTTCTTTTATTCTATCAAAATTAATCAATTGCAGTAGAAAACTAGAGGGGCACTCGGTAGAGCGCAGACCTCCGCCGCGGCAGCATATTTCTCAGCTTCTGGTCGCCTTGACCTTACCCTTAATGTGTATAAATTAGCATGGATTTTCATACACTCAAATATGAACCAGGTTTGAAGTGTCTGTGACAACGATGTCCAAACTTATGGCTGATTACGTGAATTGAACATTTTACTTGATCGTGACCTTGACCTTCCAAAATTTAATCATTTCCAGCTTTTTACATAATATTTAATCCCTGCAAGTTTCATTACTCTACGATGAAAATTGTGGTCAGGAAACTGTCCACAAACAAACACATCCGCATACAAAAAAAAAAAAAAAAAAAAAAAAAAAAAGAGTAAAACTTAACCTGCTTCCAACTTCGTTGGCGGAGGTAATAAGAGAAAATAGGACTACTTCTACAACAATTCAGTTCTGACATGACAGAATAATTGCCATCATATTATTGCAACTTTACAATATTAGAAATTTTGAGTAATATCGACATAATGAAATTACGTCCAACTGGAAGTACGTGTTAAAATACCACTTAGAGTCTTAGACAAACAGAAAAATTATGAAATAACAATGAACATAAAACAATGGTTATGACTTCGCCCAAGTTTGATATGGAAACACAAAAGAGGCTATTTAATTCCCGTAAAACTATTTACCTCGGACAATCATAATTACGTAGAATTGAGGCCGTTCGTTTGAATTATCTTGACATAATCAATATTGGAAGGTGTTACTGCTATTCTTGATTATTGGGAAGAAATTTTCAGGCATGAAAACTTCGTATTTATATGTAAAAAGGCAATATTTCAGCCAAGTTTAACTTCATACATAAACAAAGATTCTTTATAATAAAAGATTTTCATCAAAGCTATACTGAAGTTTCTTTAAAGGTTTGAAATGCGGCTCATGAAGAGCAGATGCAAGGGACAGTGACATTGACCTAGCAAGCAGGACAATGCCCTAGAGACTGACCATATATATAAATTAAATAAATAAATAAATAAATATATATATATATATATATATATATATATATATATATATATATACAATGATAAGACCCAAGCCCGCTCTCCACTCAAGATAGGACCATGGAAGGCCAGGCAATGGTTGCTGATATATCAGCAGGTAGACGTATTGGCTCCACCCAAACCCTCCATCCTTAGCTCACAAGGATGATGAGGTTGCAGCTACCAAAGGAATTAACGAGTTTCAGCGGGATTCAAACCCCAAGACTTGAATCATGAACAACAGACATTCCTAGTAAACGTATCAGTATTGTGATACTGCAAAAGCTAGCATAAGTTCCCCAATGGTTTTCTGTGGCTTACTTTATGATGCTTTCCTCTTTCCTGTCCACATAACTAAAATATAAAGCCTATTACCATTATTTCCCCCCCCCCCACCACCACATGGCTCCTACCAATCACTTTTCTTATCAAGAACTGGGCAGGAGAAATGAAAACGGAGTCGAGGGCAAACTTAATCAAAAGAGAAAACCCATAATAAAATCCATGACATGCAAGTAACAAAGTCAACCGTCTCATATGACAAACAAAACCCTCAATTGCACGCAAGAGCGAGCACTCCACCGTCAGCCTCTGTATGCATAAGACCAATGCATTATGGAGTAACGAGAAAGGCAGTCGAACATCGCTCTTTCAGACCACATCACTGTTTGCAGACACGAATGAAATTCGTCCTGAGGACAATCATCGTTCAGTGAATTTCAATCAGGGATGTAAGCGGATATCGCTGGCTTCTCAAGAAGAGACTCTTTAGCTATAGTAAGCAGCTCTTCTAGGAGGACACTCTAAAATCAAACCATTGTTCTCTAGTCTTGGGTAGTGTCATAGCCTCTGTACCATGGTCTTCCACTGTCTCTTGGGTTTGAGTTCTCTTGCTTGAGGGTACACTCGGGGACGCTGTTCTGTCCTGTTTCTTTTCCTCTTGTTTTATTATAGTTTTTATAGTTTATATAGGATATCTATTTTAATGTTGTTACTCTAACTTCTTAAAAAATGATTTTTCCTTATTTCCTTTCCTCACTGGGTTATTTTCCCTGTCGGAGCCTCAGGGCTTATAGCATCCTGCTTATCCAACTAGGGTTGTAGCTTAGCGAGTAGTAGTAATAATAACAATAATATGAATAACTGATTCAACTTTGCCATTCCAAAGGCCGCTCATGACTGGCAGAGACATAGGACAGTTACAATGCCCTCGACTGACCAAGCCTCTCTCCACCCAAGCTAGGACCAGGGAGACCAGGCAATGGGTGCTCACGACTCATCAGGTAGCACTACAGGCTCCCCCAAAACCCCTCATCCTTAGCTCATAAGGATGGTGAGGTTGCGGACACTACAAGAAACTATCGAGATTCACCGGGACTAGAACCCCCAGTCCAGCAGATCGCCAGACAGGTACGTTTCCAATAGACCATCACGACCCATTGAAGGCAATATCATTATTATTATTATTATTATTATTACTAGCTAAGCTACAACCCTAGTTGGAAAATCAAAATACTATATGGCAAAGGGCTCCAAGAGGGAAAAATAGCCCAGTGAAGAAAGGAAATAAGGAAATAAATAAACGATATAAGAAGTAATGAAAAATTAAAATAAAATATTTTCAAAGCATTAATAACATTAAAACAGATATTTGATATATAAAGTATAAATGGACTTATGTAAGCCTGTTCAACATAAAAAACATTTGCTACAAGTTTGAACTTTGAAATTCTACTGATTCAACTACCCGATTAGGAAGACCATTCCACAACTTGGTCACAGCTGGAATAAAACTTCCAGAGTACTGTGTCGTATTGAGCCTCATGATGGAAAAGGCCTGACTATTAGAATTATATAGGAATAAAGTTATAACCAATAACGTAAAGAAAGCATATATCTAGTGCTTTTTGCGCCCACATAAATTACAATAAAGTAAATTAAAGCTTCTAATATTTCTTGTATCCATTATCAATTTTAAAATGGCAAGATTATAAGTGAATACAAAACAAGTCAATAAAATCAATAACATAAAAAAACATCCGTAATTCAAAAATACATAAGGAGATATTTGGATTTTGACAAAGATCGCTAGTATTAAGAATGAAAAGTAGGAGAACTTAGAATTAAATCAGAAAAATTATATAAAATGTAAGAGAAATGTATATATTGTTTTAAAAAAAGGTTCTTACCGCCCTTCCACCTCTGCCCTCACCCTTTCCTATGAGCTTCCCCTTGCTTTCCCCATCAAGAGCTTAAAGAAACTGGATCGAGAGCAAATTCAGTCAATATGAAAGAAATAGAATAATTTGCAATGCATACAAATGATAGTGTTACCGGTTTCATGTAACCAAAAATATTTGTAATAAAAGGTTTTAAAGGCCACTCATGAATGGCAGAGGCAAGGGGCAGTGTAAATGCCCTAGCTTGCAAGAAATACTGGGCTATTTTCCCTGTTGGGGCCCCTGGGCTTATAGCATCCCACTTTTCCAGCTAGGGTTGTAGCTTAGCAAGTAATAATAATAATAACCGGCTTACACGGGGATAGTTCTCTGACCCCAGTAACTAGCAGCAAGTAAACTTTCCAGAATAGTAAGCTTTTGAACGGGGATAGTTTGCTGACGGCAGTAAACTGGCGTCAGTAAACTATCCTTGTGTAAACGGACCTCTCAGAGAGTGACCATATATGATCAGCGCCCGAAGCCCCTCTCCACCCAAGCTAGGACCAGGGAGGGCCAGGAATGGCTGCTGATGACTTAGCAGGTAGACCTATAGGCTTCCCAAACCATCCATCCTTAGCTCACAAGGATGGTGAGGTTGCAGGCACTACAAGTAACTATCGAGCTTAAGCGGGACTCGTACCCCAGTCGGGCGATCGCCAAGCAGGGTCGTTACAAATAGGCCACCACAACACCAATACCTTGCACAAAATGCGTTACCGTCGTTTCTTTGCATAGTTAAGAACACGGCATTATTAAGTTGACATTATAACAGCCGATCTGTCCCTGAACTCAGAGTACACTAACATTTACATACCGTGGTGAAATTCAACCAGATTTTTTTTTCTATCTTTTTTTTTTTTTTTAACTAGAGCGATGATGTTTTTATTCACAAGACGTAATGCCACTTATTTTGACACCAGTTTGTTATAATGAATAAAAATATGCTACAAATAATATCAAGCACAAAAAAAAAAAAACCAACTGGGTCTTAAAAGGGGCATGGATAACAAAATTTCATTCATTCATGTATTTTAAAATCTTACTTTTCCCAAAACTAGATTATCAAAAATTTATTGGCTGACGAGGATTGTGGTGGACTATAGGAACTGTCCTTGCCTGGCGATCGCAGGACTGGAGTTCGAGTCCCCCTCAAGCTCGTAGAGCAGTGGTTCCCAACCTGTGGTACGCGTACCACTAGTGGTACGCGAGGGCCTTCCAGGTGGTACGCGAACACTTTCGGGGTCATGAACGATTTTTAGTTATATTTTACTTCACAAAGATGTGTACTGCCTAACACTTCCCTCCCTTCTTCCCTCCACACCTCCCTTACTTTACTATACCTAACTACTTATACTTTACATACAGTATACTTTATCTATTTCTTGATTGATTAATCTTTTTTTTTCTTTACTTATCCACAGGATTTGACATGCCAAAGAGAAAATATGACCCGGCATACATAAAGTATGGTTTCATTGCAATCGAACATGGAGGAGAAGCTCTTCCGCAGTGTGTGGTCTGTATGAAGTCCCTTTCCAATGCGGCCATGAAACCCAGCCTTCTCAAACGTCATCTTGAGACTAATCACGCGGACAAGAAGGACCGATATCAAAGCTACTTCCAGCGACTTGGCAAGAACGTGAAGCGGCAGCGCATGGACAAGACTGGCCAGATCTACCAGAAGGGAGCAGGAATTGTGAAAGCATCCTATGAAGTCGCTCTCCTGGTGGCTAAAAACATGAAAGCGCATACCATTGCAGTCTCTCTCATCATGCCAGCGGCAAAGATCTTGGTCAGCCACGTGATTGGAGAGAAGGCGGTGGCGAAGTTGGAGTGTGTTTCCGTCTCTAACAACACTGTACAACGCCGTATCGAGGAGATGTCGGTCGACATTGCCGACCAAGTGGTTGAGGGAGTGAAATCCTCAAAGTATGGGTTTGCCATTCAACTCGACGAATCGACGGACATCACCAACTGCTCTCAACTACTTGTCTACGTCCGCTTCACGCAGAGTAATGCTGCGAAGACTGAGTTACTGCTGAGCCAAGATCTGTCCAGTACAACAACAGGAAAGGATATTCTCAACGTTTTGGACAATTTCTTCAAGCAGAATGAACTGGACTGGGGAAAGTTGGTCGGATGCCCGACAGATGGGGCTCCATCGATGCTCGGTTGAAAGTCAGGTTTTCAAGCCCATGTGAAAGCTGTAGCACCAAACGCCACTGCTGTCCACTGTTTCATACACAGATTCACCCTCTGTGCTAAGGTGCTCCCTCCGAAGTTGTTATCATGCTTGAACCGAGTTATCAGAATCGTTAATTTCGTCAAAACATCCGCCCTGAATACTCAACGTAGAGTCTGCAACCTCACCAACCTTGTGAGCTAAGGATGGTGGGTATGGGGGAGCCTATAGCTCTACCTGTTGATTCATCAGCAGCCATTGCCTGGCAATCCCTGGTTCTACCTTGGGTGAAGAGGGGCTTGGGCACTAATCCTAAGTATTTGTGATTAATCTCTAGGGTTTTCTAGTGCAAGCTAGGGCATCGTCACTGTTCCTTGCCTCAGCCATTCATGAGCAGCCTTAAAAACCTTCTCTCCATACGGGAAAACTTGATAGAAAGTCTGCAAGATAAAGGAACGAGGCCTTTCTCAAATCGGCTATCTTAGAAGGTTAATCGACTGCCCTGCTTTACTGATTACAGAAATTACTTACCAGTTTTACGGAGAATAAAACTACAAGTTACAAGGCAATATACGAGTAACAAGAGGAGATTCATTTTACTGAATGAATCGAGTCAAAACTATATATATACATACATATATATATATATATATATATATATATATATATATATATATATATATATATATATATGCAGTATATATATCATCCGCCGTTGCTTGTCCACTGCAGGTCAAAGGCCTCTTACATGACCTTCCATTCACGTCTGTATATGGTCTTTCTATGCCAGCCTACTGTATACCAGCAAAATTTGTTATATACACGTCTTGAAATGAAATACAGTAACGAGTGATTAAATACGTTAATTTGCATAGGACAATAGAGGATACAAGTATGAGAATACGCATTTAAAAAAGGTACTTTTTTAATTTTTTATAGTTCATAAATGAAAGATATAATTTAATGCTGTTACTGTTCTTAGTATATTCTACTTTGATATTACTTCTCTTGAAGTTTTTTATTTCCTTGTTTCCTTTCCTCACTGGGCTATTTTTCCCTGTTGGAGCACTTGGGCTTATGGCATTTTTCTTTTCCACTTGGGGTTATAGCTTGGCTTCTAATAATAATAATAATAATAATAATAATAATAATAATAATAATAAAAACAACAACAACAATAATAATAATAATAATAATAATAATAAAAACTTGAAGCGTTGATTTTTCAAAAAATTAATCACTGATAAATAATAACAAAAGGTGCTATTTCAAGCTCATAATACTGCTTATAATACTCAGAGCAGACAACAATACAATTGACAATGTCAAGAGCTGCAAAATAAAAGAAACATTACTACCATCCCAGCGAGACGTATCACCCTAAGGGGCATAACTCGTGTAGTTTTCCAATCAAAGTAAAATGGAAAACAAAGTTGCATTTTGCGAAGTATTTTTGCATAATTCCGAAGTGCTGCGAGGCAACTGTTGCCTGGGAACCCTTGAAGGGGAGAGACTGAAACAGGATGATCCTTCGGCAGGATGTGAATTATTTACTTCGTTCATGGAAAGGAAGCTTTTGCTGTATTTATTTCTTTGAAGTGAAGTGAAAGTTGTGTGTGTTTGTGTTTACGTATGGACAAAGGTATATACACACAAAAATACACATCCATTCATCAACACAAACACGCAAATATATATGTGTGTATATATATATATATATATATATATATGTGTATATATATATATATATATATATATATATATATATATATATATATATATATATATATATATATATATATATATATAAAGAGAGAATGTGATGGGTGTTGAGGGTCTAGGCGAAGTTGCAAATGAAAATGGGGCACATTTTATAAGTTTTTGTTCAACAAACTATCTTCTTATTGGAGGTACTCTTTTCCACCACAAGAATATCCACAAATATACAGGACTTCACCATGTGGCAATTACAAAAATCAAATAGATCGCATTGCCATTAATAAAGAGAGAAGTAGTGATCACCAGCTCCTCAATGCCACATTTAAATTAAAACTGAAAGCACCCAACAGAAATGTAGATTGAATACCCATGTTTGATACAACTAAGCTTCTAGATGAATAACAGAGAAACTTTTGCAATTTAATGAAGGAATCGATTTGCAATATTAGAGACTTTAAGAGACAAGGAACAGACAGTAATGAAAAATTGTATGATATTAAGAACATGTAACAATCGGTTGGTAGTGAAGTTTTAGGACATGTAGTTACAAGGAGAAAACCATTGATATTAAATGATACTTGGGACACTATAAAAAGGAGACAAAGACAGTAAATAATTGGTGAAAGTTTTCGAGGAAGCAATGAAAATTACGAGGTAGAGCATGCTAAGTATTCCAGTATTGATAGTGTGGTCAAAAGAAAAGTCAGGAATGACTGGAGAGAATATTTACAAAGGAGAGCAGATGAAGCTGACAAAGGGAGTGGCTTTTGTGTAAGAACTGCTCACAGAATTATCAATGAATCTCTACTGGGGCAAAGAAGAAGAAGCATTTAGCCATCAAAAAGAGAGATGGATCCGTTATAACAACAGAAGATGAAGAAAGGCAACGTTGGATGGAACACTTTAGTGAGGTCATGAATAGGAGATACGAAGGGAATATTGAGATTGATATACCCAAGGCTGATGAAGACCTTGGTGTGCCCATGGATGAATCCAGTGTGTTTGAAGTCGAACCTATCATTAAAAAACATAGGAGATGGAAAGTCGAACCTATCATTAAAAAACATAGGAGATGGAAAGGCCGAAAATGAAGTGAGTCCCAGAATATTTACAAGATTATTTTGCATAATGTGGCGTGAAGAGGTAAAACCTGATGAATAGGAGGTAGGAGTGTTGGTGAAAATGCCAAAAAAATAAAGATATCTGACTGATTGCAATAATTACAGAGATATCACACATACGTCAGTTGTCATGAAAATCTACAGTATGCTCACTCTAAAGAGAATGGAGAAAAAGATTGATGAACAGCTCCCTTGGATAAAAAATTGTAAATCTCAATTCTCTGTGTATCTCTTCTAGGTACTTTTAACCAAACTACTACCTCTATCTCTCTCTCTCTCTCTCTCTCTCTCTCTCTCTCTCTCT
>NC_090766.1:18390923-18425923 GCF_036898095.1 Palaemon carinicauda
TACGTTTAATAAAAAATAAATTTCTCATCTCATCCGTAAAAGTAAAAATCATATTTGTAAAACTTTTCATCTTTTTTTAAGATTGTCTACTGGTCATCCAACCATTTCTTTCAGGAATTTATAAATGTTTTAAGTCTAAACCCAGGATAGGAGGAATAAACTGTCAACCCCCAAATGATGTAGCCAGAGTAACCTTCAAGAAAATAGCAACACGCGATGCAGATTTTCTAAATATCAACAATACTTCAATATACAAAATTAATAAACAAAAATAAAACTCTGTTCCTACCTACCAATGCATTACCACCATCGAACTTTATATCTAACACGTGAAACATATGAAAGTCAGGGAAAAAAGGCGTTGGTGAAATTGTGTTTTATAGCTGACTTTTGCAATATTGATACGTTGAGCGGCACCTTCGGTGTTATGAACTCCTACTCTGATAAAATCCAAACCTAAGGGAGTTTACGTAGACAATTCAACTATTATCGCTTCAAATGCAGAAAAATATGTATATCTGAAGATTCCAGAATTCCAGGTTCGCTTTATGCTACGGATATTTTATATTTCCAGGTTTGAATTTGTTGCTTTTTTAAGATGAAACGTCAGACAAGTTCATCCTTCCTCTATGCACTTTGTAATGATTCCCAAGGTTTATATTATTTCTAACATTTATTAATTATTATTTGAAATAGAGGTTGAGTGTTTGCTTGAATTTCATCCCACATTTTTCTTTTATTCTATCAAAGTTAATCAATTGCAGTAGAAAACTTGAGGGGCGCTCGGTAGAGCACAGACCTCCGCCGCAGTAGCTTATTTCTCGACCTTGACCTTTACCTTTACCTTAACATGTATGAATTAGCATGGATTTTCATACACTCAAATATGAACCAGGTTTGAAGTCTCTGTGACAATGATGTCCAAACTTATGGCTGATTACGTGAATTGAACATTTTACTTGACCGTGACCTTGCCCTTCCAAAATTTAATCATTTCCAGCTTTTTACATGACATGTTAATCCTTGCAATTTTCATTACTCTATGATTAAAATTGTGGCCAGGAAGCTGTTCACAAACAAAACACACAAACATACAAAAAGAGTAAAACATAACCTGCTTCTAACTTCGTTGGCGGAGGTAATAAGAGAAAGTAGGACTACTTCTCCAACAATTCAGTTCTGACATGACAGAATAATTGCCATCATATTATTGCAACTTTACAATACTAGAAATTTTGAGTAATATCGACATTATGAAATTGCGTCCAACTGGACATACGTATTAAAATACTACTTAGACAAACAGAAAAATTATGAAAATGACAATGAACATTAAACCATGATTATAACTTCGCCCAAGTATGATATGGAAACACAAAAGAGGCTATCTAATTCCTATAAAACTATTTACCTCGGACAAGAATAATTACGTACACTTTTAAAAAAAAAAATCGTAATTCAAATCGGAAATTCTCCGTAAAAATATAATGTTCTCAGCCGTATTTCAGAAAAATACAAGCGACCGTAATTTTACCATACTTTGTTAAGATCTTATACGGGTTGGTGACCGTAATATTACTTCTTAACATCAATATATTCGTTTTTAAAACGGCAAATGCCAGGCAACATTTATTCCAGGATTTTTACCGTTTTTTATGGCAAATTTTTAACAGTGTAGAATTATGGCCGTTCGAAATGCAACGAATGCTGTATGGAATCTCATTTCACTATCTTAGTATAATCAGTATTGAAGGGTGTTACTGCTATTCTCTATTATTGGGAAGAAATTTTCAGGCATGAAAACTTTGTATTCATAAGTAAAAAAAAAAAAAAAAAAAAAAAAAAAAAAGAGCAATATTTCAGTCAAGTTTAACTTCATACAAAAATTAAGATTCTTTATAATACAAGATTTTCATCAAAGATACAATTTCATTGAAGGTTTTAAAGGCCGCTCATGAATGGCAGATGCAAGGGACAGGACATGCCTAGCAAGCAGGATATATATATATATATATATATATATATATATATATATATATATACAGTATATTTATACAGTATATATATATATATATATATATATATATATATATATATATATATATATATACACAGTATATTTATACAGTATATATATATATATATATATATATATATATATATATATATATATATATATATACAGTATATATAATAAGCCCCCAAGCCCCATCTCCACCCAAGATAGGACCATGGAAGACCAGGCAATGGTTGCTGGTGACTCAGCATGTAGAATTGTAAGCTCCCTCAAACTCTCAATCCTTAGATCACAAGGATGGTGAGGTTGCATCTACCAAAAGAACTAACGAATTTCAGTGGGATTCGAACCCCAGTCAGGGGATTGATCACCAGGCTTTTGAAAAATATTAAGCAAAAATTAATCAAAACCTTGTTTTGATATGAAAAAAAAGACTTGAATCATAAACAAGAGAAATTCCTAGTATGCGAATCAGTATTGTGAGACTGCAAAAACTAGCATAAGTTCATAAAGGTTTTCTGTAGTTTGCTTTATGCTTTCCTCTTTCCTGTCCATATAACTAATGGGAAGAAAGCTTTCCTCATAACTATACAGAATACATCACTAAGTATCCTTGTCTACAAATACTGGGACCAATGAACATTTGAATGCGTAATTTTATCAAAAGTATTTTATCTGAAATTCAAATTACAGTATTACAAAACATAGGTTAAAGTCATCTCTGTAACTTACACATGCACAAGTCGCACTGAAATTGGTTTCGTAGTTCTTGTGTAATGTTGTTCATAAAAAAAAAACAACTAAAGAAATATTTGCTATTTACTTAACATTGCGATTACTTTCAAAGCACTGCTGCGTGCTTGTACTTTGATGTACTTTATCCAAAATGTTACAGATTCATACTTGGGTCATACCCAGTATGAGCTCTAAGTTTGGTCAACATCGGTACAATAGTCTTCGTGTAAAGTTGTTCACAAAGAAATAAATAAAACTAAACATACAGGGGTGGATACATACCCTTTGCAAAATAAGGCAATTATAATCAATAAAATTAAGTTATCATATCTTGAGAATTCCTTAAAATTAAAGTTTTACACCAATTAAAAATATAATTTTCAGAGTCACTTTTTGATAAAAAAAAAAAAAATTACATACCACACACTGGACGCAAACCATTCTTTTTTTATTCTTTCCTTTTGGGGGAAAATCTATCATCAACAATCTTCTGTTGACGTATCGCTTACAAAAAGAAGGAAACTAAAAGCTACCTGGGGTCGTTTATCTTTGATATTTCACAGAAAGGTGACTTTCTCCAACAATTTCCTCGTAGTCTCTCTTGCCGAGCGATATTCTATTTCTTATTCTGGAGCTCAATATTGCTAGCCATGTTCTATTTCTTACTCTAGCGCTCTATTTTGCTAGCGATATTCCTTTTATTTTTATAATGTTCTTAATCAATAAGCCAAGTTGTTATATTTCTTTAATGATTTACTCTTCGCTGGATTTAAAAAAAAATCAATATTGAATAAAAAATAAAACCCTTATTGATATTTGCGTGTTGTTATTCCCATTAATTTATCCCCTTTTAAAAAACGAAGTTACATGTAAATTCTCATTAAAAAGAAAATATAAATTTGCTATGAGTGATTTGACATTATAATTTACAATGATTTGAATTCTATATATATATATATAAAAAAAAAATAAACTTGAAATTAATGGATCATATTCTCATGTGTTTTACTACATATATAAAAGATTCTTATGGTTGTGATTGCCTGTTGGTAAAATCTTTCCCTGGTGATCGCCAGACTGGGGTTCGAGTCCCGCTCAAACTCGTTAGTTCCTTTGGGCGCTGCAACCTCCCCGTCCTTGTGAGCTAATGATGGGGGGATGGGTTTGGGGGAGCCTATAGGTCTACCTGCTGAGTCATCAGCAGCCATTGCCTGACCCTCCCTGGTCCTAGCTTGGATGGAGAGGGGTCTTAGGCGCTGATCATATGTATATATGATCAATCTCTGGGTCATTGTTCTGTTTTTATAGGGCAATGTCACTATCCATTGCCTATGCCATTCATGAGTGGCCTTTAAACCTTTAAGTAATTTACAGTGATGAGGTTACCTAAACCCGGGTCAATAATGAACCTTTAGTTACTTCCTATTATTTTCTAATTATAGCAAAAATTCAACATTTTAATGCTTTCGCCTCAGTTTTCATTTTCCACATTATAAGATATTTGAGCCGAGCGTAGCAGATGAAGGAAAATTAAATTTGTTCGTGTTTGAATTGAACCTGAACTGAAGTGTTTTTCTCTGTGATGTTAAGATCTCCAAATGACCCCTTTTATCGTTCTCTGTTCAATAGCAAGACTCTTTGCTTTTATGGTTTTAATTGAATATTCTTTTATCTTTTATTTACAATAAACGATATCGGCGTCAATGACCTTAGATGTCAGGATGCCAGAAAACCTCAAATTAATCAATCAATAGCAAGAACAATTCAAATATATTTTTCTCACCATAAGAAAATTCAATGAATTCAAGCTGTATGGGAATACAATTCTTATTTCTACATCCAACAAAATTCAAAATAATTTGAATAACCAAAATATGAATGAATCCAATGAACAGGTAAACTAAAACGATTATCGAATAGTGCAGTAACTCTTGCATATTCATCTCCATAAAACTAGAAGACAATATTTAATATATTAATGCACCACAATCACTTTATCACTTATCAAAAACTATGATTCCATTACATTTTAATGTACTTTAATCATTTAGACATCCATCCTTCAAGAAATAATTCTCAAAGATATAGATAACAATTATTCTATCTTTATCCTTAAGAAAGAAGAAATCTTCTAAGAGAATCATTTGATTAAAAATATCAGCATTTGCAAAAAAAAAAAAAAAAAAAAAAAAAAAAATATCGCAATAATTTAGTCTATCCAAACACTGAAGATTTCTTGTTTTTATTTAGTGTGAAAATTTCTCGACCGGAAACAAATAAAAGGATCAAATATTTCGGCTTTTACTCCTAATGTCTGTAGGAGGATCTTACTGAAATTAGTATAGAGCAGAAGGGGTCACTTGCCTTAGTTAGATAGGCACTGCGCATCACAAGGAACTGGCTATCCTTTGATAAATCCAGCCAATGAATCCTTTTGAGGCCCTTTGCGTTAATAGGCGTAGGAGGGATGAGGATGATGATTGTATAATGATTTGAATGAAATTAATCAAGACCAAATCAGGCACTTAAAACAGAACTTTAGCTCTATTCTGGCATTCTAGATTTCGTATATGTTTGTTCCAAAGGGTTATTTTACATTAGGTCAAACATGGTACGTGCACTCCTTTAAAAAAATACAATAGCTTAATAGATATTGCAGTTTTAGTGTCTTCTAATGATTTATCTTTTTCCCTGTATGAAAAAATTACGCCAACAGACATTGAAACGCCATAGAAAGTTTTGGAGTTTTAATGTACTGACATTGTTTCATAATCTACTTATTTTCAAGTTACCGACTTGTAGAATCTCAGGGAGACAACACTAACAACATTTAAAAACAAGTACTAACTATACCGTAGACAGCAATTTCCACTTTTCCTCGTTTACTGCTTTTTATTACCTCCGCCAACGAAGTTGGAAGGTGGTTATGTTTTCGCCCTAGTGTGTGTGCTTGTTTGTTTGTGTGTGAGTTTGTTTGTGAAGAGTTTCCTGGCCACAATTTTAATTGTCGAGTAATGAAACTTGCAAGGCTTAACTACTATGTAAAAAGCTGGAAATTATTAAATTTTGGATGGTCAAGGTCAAATGTCAAGCAAAATGTCCAATTCACGTAATCCGCCATAAGTTTGGACATCGTTGTCACAGAAATTTAAAACTTGGTTCGTATTTAAGTGTATGAAAATCCACTCCAATTAATATAAGTCAAGGTCAAAGGTCAAGATAAAGGTCGAGAAATAAGCTGCGGAGGCGGAGATCTGCGCTCTACTGAGTGCCCTTCTCGTTAATTTTATGCTTTTAGACCCGGAAAACCACTCTCTCTCTCTCTCTCTCTCTCTCTCTCTCTCTCTCTCTGAAAAACAGGTTCTTCTGCCAGTGAATCCACCAGGCCTCGCCCCTGTTTGTAATTAAAAAACGAATGTTTTTTCATTGACCGTAACAGGACTCCCTTCCTCTCTTTCTGTTTTAAAAGGACAAACATCGCTTCTCTCTCTTCCTCTCTGTTTTAAAGATTAAACCCTAATAAAAAAGATATCTGTCATTGGCCACAATAGGTCTCTCTCTCTCTCTCTCTCTCTCTCTCTCTCTCTCTCTCTCTCTAACACGGATATAGAATGAATAAACGTGAAAAAAGGAATAAGCAACGCACATTCACACCTACACCAAATAAAATATACAAAAGAGTTTTATAATTTCGAACTTCCTTAACAAAAGATGCTTCCATTCATAAAAAAAAAGACATATTACGAGGAACTTCCTTTTTATGTTCTAAGAAAGAATTTGTACACGTTTTCACATTGTCATTACAAAGCCAATTAGAATATCAACCTTATTGCATTATCAATCTAAGAACTAATTACTATTACATATTTTACGTATTTTCTATACATCAAACTAATGCCTTTTTTCTTTTAAATATAAGAAATCTTAAATATACATCTCACGTGCTCCCTCTTATATATAGGAAGAAAATTCTATAAAAAAAATGGATTCACAATAAGAAACATTATCTTCCCATATTCCTATTATAATCAAGTTAGTTAACAAACAAAGAAATAAAAAAATCCTTTAATATTTAATATTTATGTAATCTAAAAAAAAAAAAAAATAAAAAAAAAACTTTTAAACGTAACTCCAAGCAAAACCGTATTCACATGTCCATCTCAGTAAAGCCACGTACTCACTAGACTGTGCTTTTGTTAAAGCAACAACTACAAGCAGAGCAATCTGGGAAGTCTGCCTGCAACTCGGCTCACGAAAGCGAATCAGGCAAACCTGATTTGCCATTTAATCAACATGCTTGCTTTCACTTCTCACACGCAACGTTTGTAGTTTTGTAGACTACAATAGCTGGGTAAGAACAGTCTCTCTCTCTCTCGTTTTAAAATTTCTGGAATCTCTTTACCTCCGGTAAGGTTTATTACAGATAAATCAATATACTGTATGCTTTTAGTCTTCTGTTGATGCTAACATAGTCTTTTTTCTGTTTTTTTAATAGCTCAACTGAAATATATGTTTTAATCTGCTCTTTAACCAAATAATCTGTTCTCTCTCTCTCTCTCTCTCTCTCTCTCTCTCTCTCTCTCTCGTTTAAAAATTTTGGGAATCTCTTTAACTGCCATAAGGTTTATTGAGGCTAATATAATGTCTTTTTTTTTTCAAATAATTCAATTAAAATATATTCTTTGACCTGCCCTTGAACTCAATTATCAGCGCTCTCTCTCTCTCTCTCTCTCTCTCTCTCTCTCTCTATCTCAAACAGAAACATAGGATTTTAAGCTGTTAAACCCAGCAACCCTCACTCCTGTCTCTTAATAAAAAACGAATGTTATTTTTTCATCAACCCTCACATACCATCCACTCTCTCTCTCTCTCTCTCTCTCTCTCTCTCTCTCTCTCTCTCTGTTTTAAAAAGGCAAGCCTTGCTTCTATCTCTTGCCGTGTTTTTAAAAATTCAAAACTGATAAATGTGACGTTCCGCCATTGGACAATAGATCTCTCTCTCTCTCTCTCTCTCTCTCTCTCTCTCTCTCTCTCTTTGTTTTAAAAAGGCAAGCCTTGCTTCTATCTCTTGCCGTCTTTTTTAAAATTCAAAACTGATAAATGTGACGTTTCGCTATTGGACACAATATATTCTCTCTCTCTCTCTCTCTCTCTCTCTCTCTCTCTCTCTCTCTCTCTTTGCTCTTTCAACAAAAATATACCAATTTCTAGTATGCTATTTTTCAGATAAGTATGATGAATTCGCTTTGCTTGAGAGAGAGAGAGAGAGAGAGAGAGAGAGAGAGAGAGAGAGAGAGAGAGAGACTGTTCGGTGTATAAATCAAAATTTTCCAGCTGATATCTAAAAGCAAAACTAAAGAAAACCTGAGAGTAGGATGAAAAACTATTACTATCCTAATGATTATTTGGTTAGGAAACAATTCTTCCTAAATCCACTAATTAAAAAATTTGACAAACTCTCATAAAAGCCCTAGGCATTAGGGCCAAATCTATTAGTTTAAGGAAAGAGAAAAATACCAAGTCTGGGCTGGTTACTCTAAGGAAGGAAGACAGAAAAGATTTAATCTACTCTAGCTATGAAAAGAAACTTCCATAAATAAAATAAAACAACAATA
The DNA here is from genome assembly GCF_036898095.1 of Palaemon carinicauda. NCBI lineage: Eukaryota > Metazoa > Arthropoda > Malacostraca > Decapoda > Palaemonidae > Palaemon > Palaemon carinicauda. The sequence continues at coordinate 18,399,291 of NC_090766.1, forward strand.
AAGATACCACAGAAGAAACAAAGAAACAACGTTGAAAAATATCAAAACTATAATTTCTGCATAGCTACCAAAATGCAAGATATTGCAATCATGCACTCTTTGTAACAATTAAACAACCAGAATACTATAGTATGTTAAGTTACATGGGAATTATTATTATTATTATTATTATTATTTGCTAAGCTACAACCCTAGTTGGAAAAGCAGGATGCTATAAGCCCAAGGGCTCCAACAGGGAAAACAGCCCCATGAGGAAAGGGAATAAGGAAAACTAAGAAAGTGGTGTAAAAAAAATAATATTAAAATTACTCTATCATTTATAAACTACAAACTTGAAAATAACGAGGACAAAAACTATAAAATAACAAGAGGAAGAGAAACAAGATAGAATAGTGTGCCCGAGTGTACCCTCAAGCAAGAGATCTCTAACGCAAGACAGTGGAAGACCATGGTACAGATTGCAATAATGGCTTACGCAGGTAACAAAAGGGAGCTCTAATATAGTATTTAAATATTAGATAAATTACTTTCTACTGAGCAAGTCTCCGTAAATGCCTTCAAGGTCGTTATATATTACTCTACATTTGCAAATATACAAATAATATACAGTATAAACACATTATATATACATCATGTTCGTGCGCGTGTGTGTGATTTCACATGCAAATTCTTCGCAACCACCATCTTTAAATTTAAGAATACAAGCTATGCAACATCCCTTACCATACCCTATAACAATCCTCGTATAAACTAGATGTACTAAATACAAAACACAGTGCAAATTGCGTCCGTGCGTGCATGCAAGCAAGCGCACGAGAATACAGTGAACCAGAAGGCGTACGAACTGCAAATTCTCTACCGTTGTAGCACAGAATTTCAGAATTTCGAAGCCAAAAAAAAAAAAAAAAAAAAAAAAAAAAAAAAAAAAAAACACTACTACCCAATCCTTGATCTACTGTAAATTGGATTTCAGAAGGATGCATTTACAGTACATGGATTTGCATTAATGCGAGGCAATCCAAAGGATACGTGGGGTCCCAGAAGCACAGAGCTTAGTTTTGCTTGCCATCTAGTTACCTCACTTCGTTGCTTTTATTGATTGTATACATAAATTGGGACTTGCGACCTGGTGTTGAGGATAGGGAGGCCATTCAGCGTCGATGTGCAACAAGTTAATAGAGGTTAAAAAACAAGGTTGTGGTGGCTTATTGGAAACGTCCCTACCTCGCGTTCTGTTGAACGGGAGGTCGAGTCAGCTCAAACACTTTAGTTCTTTTGGTCGCTGCAACCTCATCATTCTTGTGAGCTAAGGATGGGGGGTTTGAGGGAGCCTATAGGTCTATCTGCTGAGTCATCAGCAGCCATTGTCTGGCCCTCCTGTTCCTAGCTTGGTGGAGAGGGGGCTTCGGGGCTAATCTCCAAGGCATTGTCACTGACCTTTATCTCTGCCATTCATGAGCGACCTTTAAAACCTTTAAACCTTTAAAAAGCCAAGAATAGGAGGTACTGTTGACTTTCTTTCGTCAGGTTTATTTATTTATTCATTTATTTACGTTTCGCCTATCGTTAGGAGAGTTCATTTATAATCTATTTGCTTTCCGAATGCAGAATGCTTTCAAAATTGTTCCTTCTATTTACGTTCTTACAGGATTTGCCCAAGTTTTCTTCCCATTTGCCTCGTACTAAGAGTTTCTTGTCTTCTCTTCCTTTTTATATCTATCTTAACAGAAGAATTATCTAAAATGCCTTATAAATTTTCAAAGAGTTTCATTTTAATTACTATTGATTTTCTGAAATTTCTAGACAACTTTTTTTTTTATGTCCACCGTTCACAATGTTCTCCAAAAAAATTCGATTATTTTTATAAGATTTCAATTAACTTAAAGGTTTATAGTTTTTTTTTTCGCGATAGTCACTTAAAACTCTGAAATAATATATAATATATATATATATATATATATATATGTGTGTGTGTGTGTGTGTATATTACGAAAAAAAATTATAAATCAAAGATAAATAGATCCTAGGAATACATTAAAAGGATTTCAAGATCAGCATTCAGATTATATATTTGATGCTTGTGTAGTTAATTAAATTATAATATGATTAATCTTGTAATTGTAGTCGCCATCGACATAGTATTGCTGGGCATTTGACTGTGATTTTTCTTTTAGTAGTTGAACGTGAAACTGACAACTCACAAACAATCTACGTCATGTGGGCACATGCATGGAAATAAAAACACCCACATGAATTATATATACATATACATATACAAATTTATATGTATACATATATGTTCAAATAAATTTATATGTACACACACTATATATGCATATATATATACAGTATATATATATATATATATACATATATACAGTATATATATATATATATATATATACATATATACAGTATATATATATACATACATACATATATATAAATAATATATATATATATATATATATACACAAACATATACATATATACAGTATATATATATATATATATATATATACAAATATATATATGAACATTTAACCATCAGAACATATATACAAAACTAAAAAAAAATCCACTAATACTAAAAGGAAATAGATGTGCTAAATTTTCTTATCGGCTTCCTTCTCTCTCTCTCTCTCTCTCTCTCTCTCTCTCTCTCCTCGGCGTATGTGCTTCTGGATGCTTTACAGAACCCGAAGGGATAAAAAGGAGATCAGGAAGGATTCGAAAAGGATTCCACCAGATAATAAACGAGAGAGAGAGAGAGAGAGAGAGAGAGAGAGAGAGAGAGAGAGAGAGAGCATTACTCTTTATCTTCAGCTTCCGGCGTTTTTTCCTATAGGAATCTCCTTCGGTATCTATTGACTTAAGGACTCGCTAAAGGTCTTTTTTACCTTCCTTATATTTGTTTAAGGACTCGGAAAAGGTTAATTTCTATTTTTTCCTTAATGTTACTGAGGTCAACCAACAAAAATTTATTCTTTAATTTCTTTCCTTCAGAAACTCGAAAAACTTCTATAATTTTGTTTAGGAATTTGGAGTTCAAAGTTTTATAATTTTGTATATTTATAAATTCCAAGGTTATTGATATTATCATCATTTAATCTACAGATTTAGAAACATCATTTTCTTTTCATCTAATATCTGTTTACCAAATCGAAAAATTATATTTTAAGTGATTCCTTTTATCATTTTTTTTCGTGATACTCATTCACATTCATCTATTCATTCAAAGATTTGTATTTGATTCATAATCAGAAAATGGATGAAAATATAGATTTAATTTCCTTAAAACAACATTGGTCTACAAATAAACTAAAATACTGCAACATATTACAAGTACTAGCTAAGCTAGAATCCTAGTTGGAAAGGCAAGATGCTATAAGCCCGAGGGCTCCAACAGGGAAAAATAAAAAATAGCCCAGTGAGGAAAGGATATAAGGAAATAAACGATATGAGAAATATTTCAAAAACAATAACATCATCAAAACGGATCTTTCATATATAAACTTATTTCAGCCTGATCAACATAAAAAGATTTGCTGCAAGTGTGATGTTTTGAAGTTCTACTGATTCAACTGCTCGATTAGGAAGATCATTCCACAACTTAGTCACAGGTGGAGTAAAACTTCTAGAATACAGTGTAGTATTGAGCCGCATGATGGAGAAGGCCTTGGAAAAGAACGTAGTGAGGATTACATCCGGAGATTAACTTCTAGTTTAGTTAATACCAACAGGAAGGGTTTAAGTACATCAATAAATCTAAATAAAATAATGATTAGATCAGATAAAATACATTTGAGACGTAATCTCTATGTTACTTGTTTTCAGTCCATTGAAATTAAGCAACACTGTGAGCATTGTGAATTTGTGGTGTAGATGTAAGCCTAAAGTCACCGCAAAGATTCCGGACGAAATAAGCCCCTCCCAATAATGACGTCATAGCCAATCACGTTGTCTCCCACGATAGCAGCGGTCACAATACATCCCCTTATTAATTCGTGACCACCGTTAACGTGGGAGACATGATTGGTTATGACGTCATCAAGCGGTGGGGCTTATTTCGCCTGGAATCTTTGCGGTGACTTTAGGTAGGTGGAGTAAGCCTCACCGAAAATATCAAATTGGGAAATCATTCAAGTGAGTGGTTTCCGCATCAGTGGCATAAAGAAGTTTAGAAGTCAGAGAAGGGGTTTACATCATTACAGGATTTTTTTTTTTTTTTTTTTTTTTGGGCGATTGATATAACAACAAATAGGATCAAGATATGGAACATGAGAATCTAACCCTTTTCCTCTGTACGGCGGGAACCGATCGGGTACCCCAAAGGACGATTTAAATTTTTATATAAACGATCTAAATTTATGATGAAATATTAATAAGACGATTGCGTCAATAACAACAAAAGGATCAAATAATTTCATGAGACGTAAATGACAATTGGAGACGTATCCACAAACTATTTCAGACGGATTATGAAACAAGAATCTATCAAAACTTCAATCCAAATTCTAGAACACGACTATGAAAAAAAAAAAATATTAAAACCAAAGACAATCAACGACCAGCAACGGCGACACAGGTTAATAGAGGACTAAACGGTATGGTACAATAAACGACTTCAAAGCTTAATAGAGGACCTAAGACTAAAATCCACACAAAAGCTTGTAAGTGGACAGAAGGCTTTAAAAACGCCCCCCCACACTTGCTTTATTATGTAGGGGAGGGCGAATTAAAAAAAAAACACCCAGTAATATGATTATATCACAAAAAATTACCTGAAAATAACTCGGTAGCTCTTGTTGAACTTGTTAAAACTATTGATAAAAATTGCCATTACAATACCTTGCAAATGAATCTGTAATCTGGTTATGCTGTATTAAATCAACATAGAAAATACTCATAAGTTCTATTAAACTATGCCAGTATAAATATATTTGATAATACTATCAGACATATAATGAACGGAATTTATACAAAAATATTAATTTTCCCGCACAACTCAGGAATATCTAGGATCTTAGCCGTCTTGGTTTCAGCTTTTTTCCCTTAAAAAGAAAAAGAAAAAAAAAAATTTCAAATTGGATAAACTATGACTAATAGCCGGGCAGCCTGGTTACAGGAACCGCCACTATGACTGACTTGAACTAAAGCAAATGTCACTTGAACATTTTTCCAGTCATCTTCTAAAATTTCAACGGCTCCACAATTTCACAGGAGAGAGAGAGAGAGAGAGAGAGAGAGGAGAGAGAGAGAGAGAGAGAGATTATTAAGGCACAAAATGCCTGTAATACGAAGGCAAAATATTTACCAGGTACCAATTCTGACTACGAAAAATAAGACCAATACACAGTTCATTAGAAGTCAAAGCTGTAATAGTGGGTGAAACCTTACACGTAAAAAACGTGTAAATGCTGAAATTAGAGAAGAAGGCTTTAATTAAAGTTGAAACAGTAGCGGGAAGTATCATCCCTGTTAAAGTTACTGTGGTTGTCATACGTTCAGCCTGTGTCTCTCGAACTTTGTCACATAATTATTTTCAACATTGGCCGAAAAATTGAGGTACACGAACGTCAAAGCAGTGCCAATTACCGGAAAGAAATTTGCCCATCAAAATATTGTACGATTTCACCCGTGTCAAATTGAAAGAAAAAAAAATACAAGGGCCAAATTACCAGAGAAAAAATTGCCACCAAAATACTACAACACAATACCAGTACCAAATTATCAGAAAAAATTTGCCCACCAAAATATTGTAACATCTTACCAGTGTCAAATTACCAGAGGAAGATTTGCCACCAAAATATTGCAACATTTTACCTATGCCAAATTACCAGAGGAAAATTTGCCCCCAAAATATTCTAAAATTTTACCTGTGCCAAATAACCGAGCAAGATTTGCCACCAACATGCAACATTTTACCAGTGATAAATTACCAGAGAAAAAATAGCCACTAACATACTATACGACTTTACCAATAACCTAAGCAAAGAATTCAACACTGACGGAAAATTGCGGCTGTATACAAAAGTTAAACCAGTGCCAATTACCACAGAAAAATTTTCCCACCAACATTGGCTATCCTGTCAAAAATTAGCGGCAGTGAGGTGGAAGATTCCAGGAAATGACGTCTTGGAAAGACTTACTGCAAAAGCAATCTGTACTTTCCTTTCCAGTTCAAATGCAATCTTATGAGTATTTAAGCGCAGACAGTTCGCGTAATAACTATATTGAAGTCGTTTTTATATGAATTTTTATATGAAGGAAAAATGTACGATTTTCAAAATGTAAATAATATAGCTTCCATCTTATTTAAATTTCAACGGCAATAATAATAATAATAATAATAATAATAATAATAATAATAATAATAATAATGATAATAGTAATAAGAATGATAACAACAACAACAACAACAATAATAATAATAATAATAATAATGATAATAGTAATAATAAGAATGATAACAACAACAACAACAACAACAATAATAATAATAATGATAATGATAATAATAATAACAATAATGATAATAGTGATAACAACAATAATAATAACAATAATAATGATAAATAAAAAACAAATAATAATAATTAAATACTACTACTAATAATAATAATAAACCAATAATAATAATAATAATAATAATAATAATAATAATGATAATAATAATAATAATAACAAGGCAAAAATAATCACGTTCAAAGAAATGCAAGGGACAAAAACTACAAGATAAATTTTTAAATGCTGTAGATACCTACATCAATAAAAATAAAATAAATCTACGGTAAAAGAATTATTTTTGTTTCCTGGGTGATGATGTTGATGATACCAAAAAATTAAATGAAGAATATCCTACCATATACTGCATACAGAGAACACAAGTCTCACTTCTCGTTAAAATCATAACATGATACAAAAACTAAATATTGCAATTTACAACAAATTAATATATTAACTTTTAAACCTCATCCCGGGTTGCCATTCACCTCTATCTTGATAATGCATTTCCTCTTCCTGGAAACTATTATTTTCTTATTTCCAGTACCTCTTTAAATACAAATAACTACACTACTGTAATTGTTCAGTGGCTACTCTCCTCTTGGTAAGGGTAGAAGAGACTCTTCAGCTATGGTAAGCAGCTCTTCTAGGAGAAGGACACTAAAATCAAACCATTGTTCTCTAGTCTTGAGTAGTGCCATAGCCTCTGTACCATGGTCTTCCACTGCCTTGGGTCAGAGTTCTCTTGCTTGAGGGTACACTCGGGCACACTTCTATCTAGTTTCTCTTCCTCTTGTTTTGTTAAAATTTTTATAGTTTTTATAGGAAATATTTATTTTAATTTTGTTACTATGCTTGAAATATTTTATTTTTCTTTATTTCCTTTCCTCACTGGGCTATTTTCCCTGTTGGGGCCCCCTGGGCTTATAGCATCCTGCTTTTCCAACTAGGGTTGTAGCTGAGCATCTAATAATAATGATAATAATAATAATATAACATCCACCTCTTCCTTCTTCATAACAGTTAATGGTGGCCTACGTGGTAAAGCCCCTGACTGGTGATCGCCAGACTGGGATTCGAGTCTCACTCAAACTAGTTAGTTCCTTTGGTCGCTACAACCATACCATCCTTATGAGCTACTGATGGGGGCTTTGGGGGAGCCTTTAAGTCTATCTGCTGAGTCATCAGTAGCCATTTCTAGTCCTCCTCGGTCCTAGCTTTGGTGGAGAGGGTGGTTGGGCGCTGATCTTATGTATATATAGTCAGTCTCTAGGGCATTGTCCTGCTTGATTGGGCAATGTCACTGTCCCATGCCTCTGCCATTCATGAGAGGCCTTTAAATCTTCAACCTAAACACTACTGAATCATATAGCCCCTTAATAAAATTCATATCACCCATCCTTCTTACTTGATTAAAACATTTCCAAACAGATTTGATCCCTCCTTTCATTATTATTATTATTATTATGATGATGATGATGATGATGATGATGATGATGAATATTATTATTATTATTATTATTATTATTATTATTATTATTATTATTATTATTACTACTTGATAAGCTACAACCCTAGTTGGAAAAGCAGAATGCTATAGATCCAAGGGCTCCAACAGGGAAATAGCCCAGTGAGGAAAAGAAATACGGAAATAAATAAATACAACAATCAAAATAAAACATTTTAAGAACAGTCACCACATTGAAATAAATCTTTCATATATAAAATATAAAAACTAAACAAAAAGGGACTGGTGATGATGGGAAACCTATCATGGGTGGCCCTGAATAGTTAAGCTTTGTTGATCATGGCGATGCGCAAACCTTTCCACCAAGTTAATGTATCCCTATACATACATATATATACACGTACATACACACATATACATGTGTGTATGTGTATACATAAATGCAATAATTGAGTTTTAGCTTCCCATGAAACACAAGGTATCCTAAAATGAAAAAATTTAAGTTTTCAAGTATTCAATTCTCTCTCTCTCTCTCTCTCTCTCTCTCTCTCTCTCTCTCTCTCTCTCTCTCTCTCTCTCTCTCTCTCTCCTCGGCGTATGTGCTTCTGGATGCTTTACAATCGCCGACGGGATAAAAAGGAGATCACGAAGGATTCGAAAAGGATTCCACGAGATAATAAATGAGAGTGTGACAGCATTATTCCTTTTCTTAACTTCCGACGGTTTTTCCTTAAAGGATCCCTGAAGGATTTTCTTTATTTCTTTATTTGCCTAAGGACTCGATTTTTAACTTTTGTTTATTTACCTAAGGACTCTATTTTTAACTTTTGTTTAACTAAGGATTCTATTTTCTTTCAACTTTCGTTTATTTACCTAAGGACACCATTTTTTACCTTTGTTTATTTACCTAAGGATTCGATATTTTTTACTTTTGTTTATTTACCCAAGGATTCGATATCTTTTACTTTTGTTTATTTACCCAAGGATTCGATATTTTTTACTTTTGTTTATTCACCCAAGGATTCGATATTTTTTACTTTTGTTTTTGACCCGAGGACTCCACTTTTCATGTTTGTTTATTTACCTAAGGTCTCAATATTATACTTTTGTTTATTTACCTAAGGACTATTTTTTTTTTTACTTTTGTTTATTTACCTAAGGATTCGATTTTTATTTTATTTACCTATTGATTCTATTTTTTACTTTTGTTTATTCACCTAAGAATTCAATTTTTTACATTTATTTATTTACCTAAGGATTATTTTTTTTTACTTTTGTTTATTTACCTAGGGATTCCATTTATTGTTTATTTACCTAGGGATTCTATTTTTCTACTTTTGTTTAATTACCTGATTAATTCTTTTTTACTTTTGTTTATTTACACAAGGACTCGATTTTTTACTTTGGTTTATTAACCTAAGGATTGGATTTCTTTTACTTTTGTTTATTTACCTAAGGAATCCATTTTTTACTTTTCCTTGTTTACCTAAGGATTTCATTTTTTAACTTTTGTTTATTTAGCTATTTTTTTTTTTTCATTTACCTAAGGATTCTATTTTTTACTTGTGTTTATTTACCGAAGGATTCTATCTTTAATTTCTTTTTACCTAAGGATTCGATATTTCTGCTTGTTTATTTATTTTACAGACTCGGGTTTATTTAGTTAGTTTGTTTTTATGAAAATTTACATTTTGACAGGAGAAAGATTTTTTAACTTTAATATTTTTTTTCAAATACTTAATCTGGGTTTCTTCATTTAAGAAATGAGTAAATATCGGTTTCTATTTCGAACTTAAAATATATCTATTTGATTAGGATTTAAAATGGCGCATATCTTTTTACTTCTTATCTTTCACGAAAAGATTTTTCCTTCTGATTTATCAATTCATATATTTCCGAACTCCTTAAATGATTTTTAGAAGTTTATTTATTTGCTTTTTTTTTTTTTTTTTTTTTTTTTTTTTTACAGTTTATTCACTGGTGAGCTCAAGAAACGTTTTTCATTTTCTCTATTCATCAACAAGATAATTCATTTATTAATTTATGCAATGTCAAGAAAAATATTCTCGAATTAGGGTCCTGTAACTAATTTAATAATCTTGATAATGTCTATTAATAAATATTCTTGCATCACTTTATATATTTTGTTTATCAATTACGATTTCATATTTGAAATCAATTTTGAAAAGTATAAACCTTAAAAAAAAATCTATCCAGGTCGATTTCCTTCTACACTAATTCCCTATCTCAAATTTCTTTCCCTTCATATATAATGTGATTATTGGATCCAGATTTTAACATACATGTCATTTTGTGGATCTTATATCTACAACGTGAAATAAAACCTGCTTGCTTCTAAAGATACAATTCCTTATAATACGTTCATTAAACATACTGCTTTTCGATTAGCATATTTGTAATTTTATCATAATAAATTTAGGAGCAAAAACCGCCACAAATTGCCAGACGGGGGTTCGAGTCCCGCTCAGACTCGTTAGCGCCTTTAATGTCTACAACCTTACCATATTTGTGAGCTAAGGTTGGGGGGTTTGGGGGAGTCTATAGGTCTATCTGCTGAGTCATCAGCAGCTATTGCCTGGCCCTCCCTGGTCCTAGCTTGGGTGGAGATGTTGCTTGGGCGCTGATCATATAATACATTGTCAGTCTCTAGGGCATTGTCCTGCTTTTTAGGGCGATGTTACTATCCCTTGCCTCTGCCATTCATGAGAGAGATTTAAACCTTTAAACATACGATCATGAGGCTTAAAATCACAATCGAACTCATACAAACACTATAAAAACTTATCATGAAATGCAGTAGATTATTATTAAGTCTCTTTTTAGTTTATATAGGAAAGATCTATTTTCATGCTGTTACTGTCCTTACAGTGTTCTATTTTAATTCATTACATCTCTTGTGGTTTGTTTATTTCCTTATTTCCTTTCCTCACTGGGGGATCTTTTCCCTGATAGAGACCTTAGGCTTATAGCTTCCTACTTTTCAAACTAGGCTTGTAGCTTAGCTAGTGGTAGTAATAATAATAATAATAATAATAATAATAATAATAATAATAATAACTACATGGGTACTTAGAGCGCAGACCTCCAACGCTGCACCTTATTTCTCGACCTTTTGATTGACTTTGACCTTAACATGTATTAATTAGCGTGGAGTTTCTTAAAACATAAAATGAACTAAGTTTAAAGTATTTGTGACAACGATGTCCAATCTTATGGCTGATTACGTGAATTGGACATTTTGCTTGACATTGACCTTTGACCTTGACCTTCCAAAATTTAATCATTTCTAACTTTTTACATAACAGTTAATCCCTGCAAGTTTCATTATTCTAAGATTAAAATTGCAGCCAGGAAGCTATTCACAAACAAACACAAAAAACAGGCGGTAAAATATAACCTTCTTCCAACTTCTTTGGCATTAATAATAATAATAACAGTATAAATAATAATAATAATAATAATAATAATAATAATAATAATAATAATAATAATAATAATAACAAAATTGATCATGGAATAATATAGAGAATCCACTCACTTTGATAACTACATGAAAATTACTAGTAACCTTTGGAAAATATATCAGTCCCAACGTTGATAAAATAACCTGAATATTCTGTGACAACGATGTCAAAATTTATGGCTGATTACGTGAATTGGACAATTTGCTTGCTTGACCTTTGACCTTGACCTTCCAAAATTTGATAATTCCAGCTTTTAACATAACAGTTGATACCTGCAAGTTTCATTACTCTACGATTAAATTTGTGGCCAGGAAGCTATTCACAAACACAAAAACAGGACGTAAAACATAACCTCTCAATTTCATTGGCGGTAAAATAATAATAATAATAATAATAATAATAATAATAATAATAATAATAATAATAATAATAATAATAATAATAATAACAAAATTTATCATGGAATAATATAGAGAATCCACTCACTTTGATAACTACATGAAAATTACTAGTAACCTTTGGAAAAAAAATCTGTCCCAATGTTGAGAATGAATAAATGATTTGTAATTATCTGGCATCATAACATCAAAGGTCATTGATGCCAATTTAATCATGCTTGATTAGCAATTCATAACCAAGATAACAAACTAAAAATAAAAACAAATTGATAAAAACCTTAATAATAAATTTTTTAAAATTTAGTGCAATTAAAAACGAGTAAGAAGGACAGCTTCTAATATGAAAATAAACTGATTTTACCAAACTCGAAACTGCAAGCAAACTTTCTGAAGGATCCCCAAGCGTCAACCCTCTTCGCCGACTGTCATCACTGACCACTAAGTTTTATTGAGAACTAAACTCCTAAGGCTTTTGCACCAGACCAAAAGCTAATTTAGTTTAAAAGAAGGATCATATTTTCAGGGAATTGTTATTAACTCATTGGGTTATTTTGCTGTTGGAGTCCTTACAGGTATTTAAAGGCCGCTCATGAATGGCAGAGGCAAGGGACACTGACATTGCCATATCAAGCAGGACAATGCTCTAGAGACTGACCATATATACATATGATCAGCTAGGACCAGGGAGAATCAGGCAATGGCTTTTGATGATTCAGCAGATAGACCTATAGGCTTAGACAGGTAAACCTATAGGCTCCCTCAAACCCCCATTCATTAGCTCACAAGGATGGTGAGGTTGCAGCGACCAATGGAAATAACGAGTTTGAGCGGGACTCGAACCTCAGTCTGGCAATCACCAGTCAAGGACGTTACTAACAGGCCACCACAACCCCTTGGTTTATAATTTATTGTAGCTTAGCAGGTAACAATATTAAAAATAATAATTATAGTTCATCTTATAGCGCTAAAGTTAATGGCATTAATTGCTAAAATACTAATTATTCACCATGGACTAGTAGCAGCTTCTTATTTGTATGGCCCATTCTTTACAGATTCTCCTCTGTCCTCATACACCTGACAACACTGAGATTACAAAACAATTCTTCTTCACCCAAGGGGTTAACTACTGCACTATAATTGCTCAGTGGCCACTTTCTTCTTGATAAGTGTAGAAGACACTTTTTATCTATGGCAAGTAAGTAAGGTAAGGCAACTTTGGACAGAGGCAATTTAGGACAAGTAAGGCAAATATTGGACTGATAGAATATCTCTAAAACTGTTTACAATTTTGGAAAACTATAATGCTATTAGAAATTTCCCAACCTTCTACTTTGTAAATATTAGTATGTCTGGCTTTTAAAAAGTATTAAGTACCCCTACATAAATTGTTGAATATAGGTGTCCAATAATTGCCTCACCTTCATTTTAGGGTTTCTCAGAAATAATACATGAAATGATTTTTTCTAAAAACAAATTAGTGGATGATGCTAAAGGAAGGTTTAAAATAAAAAAAATAAATGAAAAAATATGGAATATCTAGTGTCCAATTTTGCCTCGCCTTGAAAAATGGTAAGGCAATTTTGGACACAATTCAAAAAACCATCAATTCATAACGTTAAGTAATAGATTTTGTAATCTATCTATCTATCTAGATATATATATATATATATATATATATATATATATATATTAATAATCTTAACTAGAAATATAGATAAATGATAGTTCTTTGAAAATATTTTCAATCATTTATTTCAATAGAAAATCATATTGATTTATAAGAAAATAAAAAAGAAAAAGTTTTCTTTTCATTGAAAATGATAATCAAACCTATTACTAATGAGAAAATAGGGACAAGTACAAAATTGGAAATAAAGGTGAACAATTTAATATATACTATAGCCATATACGTGACAATTTAAATGCTTGAATATATGACCGGTCTATTTAGTTTAACCGAATGCTCAAAAAACAGCTTCAGTTCTTTTAAATATGGCACTAAACATTCTCTTTGGGGCATGGGTTCCATAAATAAAGGACCATTAATTCCATCTGTAATTTGAAAAAGGTATGTATCCATTTGGTGCTCTGGATACTCCTCTACTTCTATTGCCCGGCAGTTGATCTTACTGGAATTAGTATGGACCGGCAGGGGTCACTTGCCTTATTTAGATAGGCGCTGCGCATCACTAAGAAACTGGCTATTCTTTGATGAATTTAGCCTATGAATCCTCTATGGATTTAGTCAGTCTATGGAAAGCGAAAATGAAAGAATTGCCCCCAGTCCCGGCCGTAGTGGGTTGCTAAGAAACTCCCGGTTTGTAAATACTAAAGAAAAATTGAAAATTGGTAGTTGAAATGTTAGAACCATGAATCAAACTGGGAAGTTACAGCTAGTAGAGAATGAATTTATGGAATATAGTTTGGATATCTTGGCCCTAAGGCACAGATGGAGTTAGAAGAGAAGGGGTAGGAATAATGATGATGACACCAAGAGCAGAAAAGGCATTAACCAAATGGAGAGTTGTAGGTAGCAGATTGTTACTTACAAAAATTATTATTATTATTATTATTATTATTATTATTATTATTATTATTATTATTATTATTATTATTATTATTATTATTAGGGCCTATTGAAACCAGAGAAAAAGAGAATTTTTCGCGAGCCCTAAACGGCTTTGGAAGAAAATCTTCGTCGATCTCCAAATGGCTTCAGAAGAAATAGCCGTAGACTTAGCATAGAGTTCTAAATGACTCAAGAACGGAATTTTCCCGGAGCAGTAGATCAAATCACGGTTCATTATTATCATTATTATTATTATTATTACTACTACTACTACTGCTACTACTACTACTACTACTACTACTACTACTACTACTACTACTACCATTATTATCATTATTATTATTAATAATATGAGTTAATAGGGCCTATTGAAACCAGAGAAAAAGATAATTTTTTGCGAGTTCTAAATGGCTTCGGAAGAAAATCGTGGTTCTCCAAATGGATTCAGAAGAAATTACCATAGACTTAGCATGGAATTCTGAATGATTCCAGATGCGAATCTGAACGACTTCGAAAGGAAATCCTGAATCTCCAAATGTCTTTTGAAGAAATAGCCGTAGACTTAGCATAGAGTTCTGAATGTGTCCAGAACGGAATCTTCACGGAGCTGTAAATCAAAGCACGTAATTTATTATTATTATTATTATTATTATTATTATTATTATTATTATTATTATTATTATTATTATTATTATTATTATTATTATTATTATCATTATTATTATTATTAGGGCCTATTGAAACCAGAAAAAAAAGAGAATTTTTCGCGAGTCCTAAACGGCTTCGGGAGAAAATCTTCGTGCATCTCCAAAAGTATTCAGAAGAAATTTCCATAGACTTACCATGAAATTCTGAATGATTCCAGAAATCTCTGAATGATTTCGGAAGAAAATATTTCTGAATCTCCTCTCCAAATGACTTCAAAAGAAATAGCCGTAGACTTAGCATAGGGTTCGGAATGACTCCAGAACGGAATCCTCCCGGAGCAGTTCTGAACGACTCCGCCCCGGATTCCAAAAGACTTCTGAAGACCTGATCTCTCTCTCTCTCTCTCTCTCTCTCTCTCTCTCTCTCTCTCTCTCTCTCTCTCTCTCTCTCTCTCTCTCTCTCTCTCTCTCTCTCTTTTTTAAACATACCTTGAAACACTTCACAATCTGTATGTACTGTAGCAATGGAAGTTTATGCAGTGAACATTGGGAGGAGGATTTCACTTTACTCACAGAGCTCACGTTCTGGTGGAACAGGTAACTGACTGTGAGAAATTTGTTACAGCTACAGGATGAACTGGAGGCTATTCGGAACACCTTCATCTACAGATAGTTTGGATAGGTGCTGCCGAAGTTGGCGAGCTTTGAAGATCATAATGTAAGCGCTTTGAAGGATAATTTGCTTGCAGTTTAGCGACGATGTCCTATAATTGGATTGCATTGGTGCAGAGCGGTGAGCGACGTCTGTTTCTTCAAAATTCGGCATTGAAGATGGAACATATCAGGACGGCATTGGTAAATATATTGTGTGCTCTTCGTTGACTTTAGTATGATGGTGTATAGTGTATGCCGAGAAATCAATGGCATCCATGTCTTTACCCATCGCCCTTATAGGTGAAGACATGAAAGCCATCGATTTCTCCGAAGAATCTGACGAACCGAGGACAAACAGCACTGGAATGTCACTTGAAATCTCGAAGGAGACTGGCGAACTAAGCAAAGAAGATCTTGAAAACTATAAAAGACAGAAGAGAATAGAGAAGGAAAGCCTTAATATGAAGAAGTATAAAAAATAGCCTTTAATTATAGAGGTAAGTCACCTAAAAACTGAGGTCAAATAGCCTCTACTATTAGCGGTTAGTCGCCTTAAAATAGAGGTCTCAAAGAGCCTCTAGTGCTGGAAATAAAGCACCCAAAAATAAAGGTCAAAGAGCTTTTAATGTTAGAGATAAGGGGATTAAAATAAAGGTAAAAAAAAAACTCTAATGCTAGAGTATAGCACCTCAAAATATAGGTCAAAGAACCTCTAATGCTAAAAGTAAGGGGCCTCAAAACAGAGGTCAAAGACCCTCTAATGCAAAAAGTAAGGCCCCTAAAAACAAAGGTTAAAGACTCTCTAATGCAAAAAGTAAGGAGCCTCAAAATAGAGGTCAAAGAACCTCTAATACAAAGAGTAAGGAGCCTCAAAACAGAGGTCAAAGACCCTTTAATATTAAACGTAAGAAGCCTCAAAATAGAGGTCAAAGAGCCTCTAATGCTCAAAGTAAGGAGCCTCAAAATAGAGGTCGAAGAGCCTCTAATGCTAAATGTAAGGAGCCTCACAACAGAGGTCAAACAGCCTCTAATGCTAAAAGCAAGGAGCCTCAAAATAGAGGTCAAAGAGCCTCTAATGCTAAAAGTAATGAACCTCAAAATAGAGGTCAAACAGCCTCTACTGCTAAAAGTAAGGAGCCTCAAAATAGAGGTCAACGAGCCTCTAATCCTAAACGTAAGAAGCCTCAAAATAGAGGTCGAAGAGCCTCTAATGCTTAAAGTATGGAGCCTAAAAATAGAGGTGAAAGAGCCTCTAATGCTAAAAGTAAGGAGCCTCAAAATAGAGGTCAAAGAACCTCTAATGCTAAACATAAGCAGCTTCAAAATAAGAGGTCAAAGAGCCTCTAATGCTAAAAGTAAGGAGCCTCAAAATAGAGGTCAAAGAGCCTCTAATGCAGGAGATACTGCACCTCAAAATCGAGGTCAAAGACCCGCTAATGCTAAAAGTAAGGAGCCTCAAAATAGAGGTTAAAGAGCATCTAACGCTAAAAGTAAGGAGCCTCAAAATAGGTCAAAGAGCCTCTAATGTTAAATGTAAGGAGCCTCAAAACCGAGGCAAAGAGCTTCTAATGCTAAAAGTAAAGAGCCTCAGATTAGAGGTCAAAGAGCTTCTAATGCTAAAAGTAAAGAGCCTCAGATTAGAGGTCAAAGAGCCTCTAATGCTAAAAGTAAGTAGCCTCAAAATAGAGGTGAAAGAGCCTCTAACGCTAAAAGTAAGGAGCCTCAAAATAGAGGTCAAACAACCTCTAATGCTGAAAGTAAGGGGCCTCAAAATAGAGTTCAAAGACCCTCTAATGCAAAAAGTAAGGCCCCTCAAAATAAAGGTCAAAGACCCTCTAATGCAAAAAATAAGAAGCCTCAAAATAGAGGTCAAAGAACCTCTAATACTAAGAGTAAGGAGCCTCAAAACAGAGGTCAAAGACCCTTTAATGCTAAACGTAAGAAGCCTCAAAATAGAGGTCAAAGAACCTCTAACGCTAAAAGTAAGAGGCCTCAAAATAGAGGTCAAAGACCCTCTAATGCAAAAAGTAAGGCCCCTCAAAATAAAGGTCAAAGACCCTCTAATGCAAAAAGTAAGGAGCCTCATAATAGAGGTCAAAGAACCTCTAATACTAAGAGTAAGGAGCCTCAAAACAGAGGTCAAAGAGCCTCTTATGCTCAAAGTAAGGAGCCTCAAAATAGAGGTCGAAGACCCTCTAATGTTAAAAGTAAGGAGCCTCAAAATAGAGGTCAAACAGCCTCTAATGCTAAAAGTAAGGAGCCTCAAAATAGAGGTCAAAGAGCCTCTAATGCTAAAAGTAATGAGCCTCAAAATAGAGGTCAAACAGCCTCTACTGCTGAAAAAAATAGAGGTCAAAGAGCCTCTAATGCTTAAAGTATGGAGCCTAAAAATAGAGGCGAAAGAGCCTCTAATGCTAAAAGTAAGGAGCCTTAAAATAGAGGTCAAAGAACCTCTAATGCTAAACATAAGCAGCTTCAAAATAGAGGTCAAAGACCCTCTAATGCTAAAAGTAAGGAACCTCAAAATAGATGTCAAAGAGCCTCTAATGCAGGAGATACTGCACCTCAAAATCGAGGTCAAAGACCCTCTAATGCTAAAAGTAAGGAGCCTCAAAATAAAGGTTAAAGAGCATCTAACGCTAAAAGTAAGGAGCCTCAAAATTGGCCAAAGAGCCTCTAATGTTAAATGTAAGGAGCCTCAAAACCGAGGCAAAGAGCTTCTAATGCTAAAAGTAAAGAGCCTCAGATTAGAGGTCAAAGACCTTCTAATGCTAAAAGTAAAGAGCCTCAAAACAGAGGTCAAACAGCCTCTAATGCTAAAAGTAAGTAGCCTCAAAATAGAGGTGAGAGAGCCTCTAACGCTAAAAGTAAGGAGCCTCAAAATAGAGGTCAAACACCCTCTAATGCTAAAAGTAAGGAGCCTCAAAATAGAGGTCAAACAGCCTCTAATGTTAAAAGTAAGGAGCCTCAAAATAGAGGTGAAAGAGCCTCTAATGCTAAAAGTAAGGAGCCTCAAAATAGAGGTCAAAGAGCCTCTAATGCTAAAAGTAAGGAACCTAAAAAGAGAGGTCAAAGACCCTCTAATGCTAAAAGGAGTCTCAAAATAGAGGTCAAAGAGCCTCTAATGCTAAAAGTAAGGACCCTTAAAATAAGAGGTCAAAGAGCCTCTAATACTAAAAGCAAGGAGCCTCAAAATAGAGGTTAAAGAGAGACTAATGCTAAAAGTGAGCTGTCTCAAAATAGAGGTCAAAGAGCCTTTAATGCTCAAAGTAAGGAGCCTCAAAATAGAGGTCAAAGACCCTCTAATGCTAAACTAAGGAGGCTCGAAATAGATGTCAAAGACCCTCAAATGCTAAAAGTAAGGAGCCTCAAAATAGAGGTCAAAGACCCTATAATGCTAAACGTAAGGAGCCTCAAAATAGAGATCAAAGACCCTCTAATGCTAAAGTCAGGAGCCTCAAAACAGAGATCAAAGAGACTCTAAAGCTAAAAGTAAAGAGCCTCAAAATAGAGGTCAAAGACCCTCTAATGCTAAAAGTAAGGAGCCTTAAAATAGAGGTAAAAAAGACTCTAATGCTAAAAGTGAGCAGTCTCAAAATAGAGATCAAAGACCCTCAAATGCTAAAAGTAGGAGCCTCAAAATAGAGGTCAAAGAGACTCTAATGCTGAAAGTGAGCAGTCTCAAAATAGAGGTCAAAGAGCCTCTAATGCTAAACGTAATGAGCCTCAAAATAGAGGTCAAAGACCCTCCAATGCTAAACGTAAGGAGCCTCAAAATGAGATCAAAGACCCCCTAATGCTAAAAGTAAGGAACCTCAAAATAGAGGTCAAAGAGACTCTAATGCTAAAGTGAGCGGTCTCAAAATAGAGGTCAAAGAGCCTCTAATGCTAAACGTAAGGTGCCTCAAAATAGAGGTAAAAAAAACTCTAATGCTCAAAGTAAAGAGCCACAAAATAGAGGTTAAAGAGACTTTAATGCTAAAAGTGAGCATTCTTAAGATAGAGGTCAAAGAGCCTTCTGATGCTAAACGTAAGGAGCCTCAAAATAGAGGTCAAAGACCGTCTGATGCTCAAAGTAAGGAGCCTGAAAATAGAGGTCAGAGCCTCTAATGCTAAAAGTAATGAGCCTCAAAATAGAGGTCAAAGACCCTCTAATGCTAAAAGTATGGAGCCTCAAAATAGAGGTCAAAGAGACTCTAATACTATAAAAGTGAGCAGTCTCAAAATAGAGGTCAAAGAGCCTCTAATGCTAAACGTAAGGAGCCTTAAAATAGAGGTAAAAAACCCTCTAATGCTCAAAGTAAGGAGCCACAAAATAGAGGTCAAAGAGCCCCCAATGCTAAAAGTAACGAGCCTCAAAATGGAGGTCAAAGACCCTCTAATGCTAAAAGTAAGGATCCTCAAAATAGAGGTCAAAGAGCATCTAATGCTAAAAGTAAGGAACCTCAAAATAGAGGTCAAAGAGCTTCTAATGCTAGAGGCAAAGCACTTCAAATTAGAGATCAAAGAACATATAATGCTAAGATTATAGTACTTCAAAATAGAGGTCATAGAGCCCTAAATACTAAAGGTATGGCACCTCAAAATAAAGCTTAAATATCCTCTAATGTTGGAAGTATGGCACCTCAAAATAAAAGGTCAAAGAGCCTCTAATGCTAGAGGTAAGGTACCTCAAAATAGAGGCCAAATAGTCTGGCCTATTCTTTGTATATTCGCCCTACGCATTGGTTTCCTGCGCGCCAGCACTTTTCTGCACCTTCACCAAAAACTGTGCTTCAGCAGAAACTGAGCACCAGCAGCATCCTGTGCGCCAACGCTCCAGTACTCACCTTCGCACTCGCACGAGAGGCGAAAAGAATGAAAACTTTTTGACAGGTTAAAATTGCCCCGTTCTCCTCCCCGCAAACGCATGACAGCATACCCGCCGGGGAAAAAGGGAAGAGGCTTCACAGAAGGGTTCAAGATCCCGAAGATTCCATCTTCCAAGCCGAATCAAATGATTCCCCTGAAGAAAGGAAAGATGAATACTGTGAAGAACTGCAGAGTATAATAGGTGAGAACCTAGAGAGATATGAAAATTGTGATTAATGACTTAAATGCTAAAGTTGGAAGGAATAATCAAGGGATAGAAAATGTGATGGGTGTTGAGGTTCTTGGTGAAGTTGCAAATGAAAATGGGGCACATTTTCTAAGTTATTGTTCAACAAACAATCTTGTTACTGGAGGTACTCTTTTCCAGCACATGGAGATCCACAAATATACAAGGACTTCACCATGTGGCAATTACAAATATCAAAATGATCACATAGCCATTGATAAAGAGAGAAGGAGGACTTTTGGAAATGTAACAAGCTATAGAGTTGCAGTTATTGGTAGTGATCACCAGCTCCCCATTGCCACACAAATATTAAAACTGAAAGAACCCAACAGAAATGCAGATAGAATACCTAAGTTTGATATAACTAAGCTTCTAGAGGATGAGCACAGAAATCGTTGTAACTGAATGTAGGAATCAATTTACAGTCTTAAGAGACTTTAAGAGACGAAGGTTTGGGACCTGCAGTTACAAGGAGAAAACCATGGATATCAAATGATACTTGGGATACTATAAAAAGAAGACAAAGACAGAAATTGATTTCTTAAAGTTTTCGAGTAAGTAATGAAAATTAAAAGGCAGAGCATGCCAAGTATTTCAGTATTGATAGTGAGGTCAAAAGAAATATCAGGAATGATTGGAGAGAATATTTAGACAGGAAAGCAGATGAGGCTGACAAAGCCATGAATTCAGGGAGTGGCTTTGTTGTATGAAATCTTTACGGGAAAAAAGAAGCATATACCCATCAAAAGGAAAGATGGATCTGTTATAACAAAAGAACATGAAGAAAAGTAACGTTGGATTGAACACTTTAGTGAGGTCATGAATAAGAAATACGAAGAGAATAATTTGGTTGCTATACCTGAAACTGATGAAGACCTCGATGTGCCCATGAATGAATTAGGTGTGTTTGAAGTCGAATCTATTCTTTTAAAAAAACTCAAAAGATGGAAAGCCCCTGGATACGAAGGAATAACTGCTGAGATTATATTGCCTGAAAATGAAGTGACTCCCAGATTACCTACAAGATTATTTTGTAGAATGTGGCGTGAAGAGGCAAAGCCTTATGTATGGGAGCTAGGAGTGCTGGTGAAAATGACAAAAAAAGATCTGACTGATTGCAATCATTACAGAGGCATCACACTTACGTCAGCTGTCATGAAAATATATAGAATGCTCATTCTAAAGAGACTATAGAGAAAGATTGATGAAAAGTTGAGAGATGAACAAGCAGGATTTAGAAAAGGTAGAAGTTGTACTGACCAAATTTTCATTTAAGACATGTGGTACAGCAATATGTAGAATATAGAATTCCACTTTTGATGGTATATATGGGCAATGAAAAAGCTTTTGATTATGTGCTCTGACAAATTTTGTGGAGAGTCCTGCGACATTATGGAGTTCCTCTCAAATATGTAAATTTAATTGTCTGTTCATAAGCATAGCAAATGCAAAGTTAATGTTAGTGGCATTTATCAAACGAATTTCCAGTGAAAAGTGGAGTACTCTAAGGGAATGTGTTGTTACCTATGTTGTTTATCCTCCTCATAGATTTTGTAATGCATAGATCAGTTGGGGATGGTGGAGAAGGATTGGACTGGATTGGTAACAGAAAATTAGGAGACCTAGAGTATGCTGATGACGCTGTCCTAATTAGCAGAACACCACAGGGCTTGGAAAGCTTGCTTACCAGAATGCATGAAAAATCACATGAGGTTGGGCTCGAGATAAATAGAAGAAAGACAGATGATGAGAACGGAATATGCAATATAGATGAAATATCTTTGGAAGGATAAAGAATTAATGAGGTAGAATTATTTAGATATTTAGGAACTATGATATCTAATATAGGAGCTTTAGAATTTGAGTTTAATGAAAGATCGAAAAAAGCAAATCAGAGGATGGCTAGGTTAAGTCAAATTTGGAAATCAGGTCGCCTAAAATTACATATAATAATCAGGGTATATATCAGTTTAGTGAGATCGGTGTTACTGTATGGTCGTGAATCTTGGTATATTAATGAAACTCATTTTGTAGATTTGAGAACAAAGCCCTCAGAAGAATATTGGGTGTTAAATGACAGGACAGGATTAGAAATGAAAATAAGAGAGATTACTCGAGCGCCACATGTGGATGAGATCATGGTGAGGGGTATATGGAGATGGTTTGGGGATGCTCTTTGTTCTCCCTAAGAGACATTAGTTCACCAAACTTTAAACTGGCCTCCACAAGGCACTAGAAGAGTTGGAAGACTCAGGACTATACAGCATGAAGTAGGATATTGTGATTGGAGAAGTATTGAATTAAAAGCTGAAGATAGAGACGACTAGCGAAATCTAATTGAGGCCCTTTGCGTCAATGGGCGTGGGAGGAGGTGGTGATGATGATATGTGGGTAGTGGCTTCAAGCATCTAGCTCACGGCGAGTCACTTAGCCTCCTTCTTCCTCTAAAAACCCTTTTGTTGCTCTACTAATGCAAAATAATGGACGATCCTTAATATCTTCCAAAATAATTTGAATTTCTTTTTTATTTCTTTTATTTTAGGTATAAATAAATCCTTATCATTCACTATCGGGACTATCCTAGCAGTTCAATTATCACTATTTATTACCCTGTCAATTTAGATTTTTTTGTATTTACGTTAGTGTTTGCAGACACATTTTTTTCTTAAAGAATCGAGAGATATTTGGTTGCTTTGTATTTCCATGATTTGTCATGTTTCTATCTCTCTTTGTGTTTTTCTTTTTATTTTTCTTCATTTCATCTTTTTTTCTTAAATCTTCGATTGTATCCCTTTCTTTTGTAGGTAAAAGTATCTCTTTGATGGCTCGTTCATAGTATGAGGTAACAATGATAAGAATAAAATGGATAGGTACAACTTAGGACGAATATTGTTCATGGGATCAGCTTTGCCCCTCCTTGTATCTATCATGCTGTTCACTCTAATGTTGCTCCATTTAACACCATATCAAAAATGCAACATGACAGTTATCAACGTGGAAATTAGCAGGAACAGTGAAAATATATTCTATTTCAATTCCTGAAATTTTCATTTGGATATGTGAATTTTTATAGTAACAATGTATATAGTAGTTTTATTTTTAGATACTTCTAGCATTTGGGTTGACACCCCTCTCGAGGATGTTACCATGTTTTGGTCAATCTTTTTGAAGGTTTCACCTCCTGAGTGTCAACAGCTTTAAGAGTGTCCCCAGTATTAAATAACTTTTTGAAAATCACATCATAACCATCGAGCTAGAAAGAAACTTTTCTCTTTTTTAATGTAACTCTCAGGGTGTCACTCACTTTTAGGGTGTCACCTTGGGCAGACACCCCTTTTACTGCACCCCTTATGTCTTATTTTGAATTTTTATGATTACATATACTGTATGC
The DNA here is from genome assembly GCF_036898095.1 of Palaemon carinicauda. NCBI lineage: Eukaryota > Metazoa > Arthropoda > Malacostraca > Decapoda > Palaemonidae > Palaemon > Palaemon carinicauda. The sequence goes on from NC_090766.1 coordinate 18,423,508, forward strand.
ATATCTATACATAAAAGTATATTTGTGTGCTCGAATACAAACTTTGATTTACATATTCATATAGTAAGGCAAAATTGAACAGTTTTCAAAACCATGGTCAGGCAAAATTGGACAGGCAAACTTCTCACTTTTTTCTTGGCGAGGCAAAATTGGACAATCTTGGATTACGGACACAAAAATTTATGTAAGTCTCGCCTCTAAGATATTTTTTCTATTACTGTAATAAGAGAATTTTTAATTCTTTGATGATTATGAAACAAGCTATTTTTATTGATGAGACCTCCCTCTCTTGAAAACATGTTTGGTATTTGGTCATAAATTATTAATATAGATTTTGTACAAAGGTTACTAAAAAGGTGTCCAAAATTGCCTCACCCTACTATACCTCTTCTAGGAGAAGGACACTCCAAAATCAAACCATTGTTCTCTAGTCTTGGGTAGTGCCATAGGCTCGGTACCAGGGTCTTCCACTGTCTTGGGTTAGAGTTCTCTTACTTGAGGGTTCACTCGGACACGCTATTCTATCTCATTTCTCTTCCTTTGTTATGTTAAAATTTTTAGAGTATATATGGGAAATATTTACTTTAGTGTTGTCACTGTTCTTAAAATATTTCCTTGTTTCCTTTCTTCATTGGGCTATTTTCCCCGTTGGGGCCCCTCGACTTATAGCATCCTGCTTATCCAACTAGGATTGTAGCTTAGCAAGTAATGATAATGATGATAATGATATATATACTGTTCTGCACTTTTTCTGATCTGCTTTTTTTTTTCAATCTCTTCAAGTTTCTGGCATCATTGTGGGCCATTGTCAGTGAGAATCGAATCTATCTTTTTTTTTTTTTTTTTTTTGAGATGAGGCCATTTTTGTTTCTGAGCTCACTGTTGATTCGTTAAATCATTATGAATCTTTGTAAACAATTCTCGAAGATTTTAATTTTGCTTAAACGAGTTTTTCTAAGCTCTTACACATAAAATATCATAATTCACCTTCTAATCCGCTTAAATATATTTGTGGAAGTTTATGAAATATCAAAGTAGCAAGTAAACGTTTCTGCCTTGGCTTTTTGAAAGCTTAACGTTTTATTCTATTCACCAACTGAAGCGAGAAGGGCGAAATTCCTCCCCCCCCCCTTTTTTTTTTGGCTTGGCGTAAACATAAAACTTTTTATTTTACTGTTTTTGTTTGTACTTCAACAATAAAAAATTAAAGGAGTCATGAGTATATGAATAAAGTGTGTGTTTACAGGAAAACTAAATTATCAGAGGTAAAAGCCAAGAGAACTTTTGAAAGTGTTGAAAACTTTTCGTTTGATTCCATTCGTCAACTGAAACGAGAAGTGCGAAATTTCCTTTTTTTTTTTTGGCTTGACGTAAACACCACACTTTTTTTTACTATGTTTTTTGTGTGTACTTCAACAACAAAAATGGAGTCATAAGTATATGAATAAGGTGTGTTTTTACAGGCAACCTATATCATCAGAAGTAATAAGAACTCATTTTCGTAAATATTTTCTCATATATAAAACAAAGTCTCATTACCCAAGTTTTTTTTTTTTTCACAATGGTATTAGGAGGCCCAATCCAAAATACAATACGCTAATCAGTTTAAAAAAAAAAATTCACTATCATTACACAACAAAAATCTTAGGTTAGAAATATATCAAAACCATCAACGAAATCTGTAATTGCTAAATAAGGCAACTAAAAATGTGTACTATTGTCTGTTAAGTCTTTTTCTCTCTACATTCCTTTCATTCTTTCCCCAACCCGCTTTTCAATCCTTCATTTTTCCTTGCTCAACTTTTCAATTTGCATTTAACAAACAATCCTTCTAGGAGAAGAACACTCCAAAATCAAACCTTTGTTCTCTAGTCTTGGATAGTGCCATAGCCTCTGTACCATGTTCTTCCACTGTCTTGGGTTAGAGTTCTCTTGCTTGAGGGTACACTCGGCATACTATTCTATCTTATTTCCCTTCCTCTTGTTTTGTGAAAGTTTTTATAGTTTATATAAGAGATATTTTAATTTTACTATTCTTAAAATATTTTATTTTTACTTGTTTCCTTTCTTCACTGGGCTATTTTCCATGTTGGAGCCCCTGGGCTTATAGCATCCTGCTTTTCTAACTAGGGTTGTAGCTTAATAATAATAATAATAACAATAATAATAATAATAATAATAATAATAATAATAATAATAATAATAATAATAATAATAATAATAATAACAGCTTTACGAGAGTATAAAAATAGCTGTGGATTAGGTACCTAGTAGTTATGTCAAGCTGATCTACAGAACTGAAAGTAACAACAACAACAACAACAACAACAATAACAATAATAATAATAATAATAATAACAATAACAATAATAATAATAATAATAATAATAATAATAATAATATTGTCAACTACAAC
>NC_090766.1:18430588-18438088 GCF_036898095.1 Palaemon carinicauda
TTTTTACCACCAAAGGTGATATAGCCTAATTCTACGCCTTTGCTCTTAAGTATACGACTTACAATCTTCCCCTCTCCCCCTGCCGGAACTTCTGGTGCCAAAACTTTAGCATGTTCCACATATCAGTGAAGCTATTAAAGTAACAAACGTAGGGCCTTAAAAATATTGGACAGAATCCATGAGAATTAGGACTTTGGATGAAAAATTTTTTTTAAGGCGTTGGATTTCTCTATTGTTCTTGCACTCACTAAAATCAAATTTTATAGTTATGTTATCAGCAGGGTGTCCATTGTACCTTTTTAATTTGAAATCTTTAATTTATTTCTTGCAATTATTGCATCCACATGACAATGCATTACAGAAGGCCTTTATCGAATGGAAATATTTGTTAGTTCAGATTCAATAGATTTTTAATATTTTTTTTTATATTAAATTCATATGGAACAACCAAAAAGTCCTATTTCCTTACAAAACAAAAATAAAATGTTATGAAAAAAAGTCCTATGTCTAAGGTTATGAAAATTCTTTAGTTGTAAACTGTCCTTAGATTAAATTTAATACTTGATTGTGACCTGAATATCCTATTATATTTTTGACAACCTAAAATTAAACACTCAAGAACTTGCCGTAGGTGAAAGTGCAGGTTCGCTTAAGCAAAAAAAACAAATGTAGTTATATAAAATCATTCATTTCTTTGTAGGCCTGCAAGATTCCACCAGTACCCGTTACGATTTTATTGCACTTTTCATAATACGACGATGCCTCCCTTTTATCTCGAAAGGTCTTATGGTGAATGATCAAGAAATTCCCCTTTTATAAGTGTTAAAAGGAGAAAATAGTATAGAGGTGGGGAGGTTGAGATCTCCTGCCCCTATGAAGGGGAATATGAGGTGGGGGTAGGTCGATATCTTCCCACCTCCAAGGGTGATAGGTCAAGGGAGGTGCCTGGCACCGGTAGGAAGAGGCCAGGGGCAGGGGGGTGCCTCCATGTTGCACAGGTGAGCGGGCACGCCTAACGAACTGTGCAAGCGGAGCTGTGCCACTTGGACGAACATTGCCACTACCTTCCGTTGGACTGCCACCATCGTCGTCTCAAAATTCGTGGGGGGAAAACAGAGGTGTGGGAACGCCCACGGCTGTGGGTAGGGAGGGTGGATCTCGGGGACAAGGGCTCTCTCTCTCTCTCTCTCTCTCTCTCTCTCTCTCTCTCTCTCTCTCTCTCTCTCTCTCTCTCTCTCTCTCTCTCTCGAATAAGTTTAAACAAGATCATAGGAACTCTAAATGCTTAAAATCGAATCGCTCTGCCAAAGAGCAAATAAAGTCTTTGCGGATGAAGTAAAAAGTCTTTGAGACATCCAAACTCTCTCTCTCTCTCTCTCTCTCTCTCTCTCTCTCTCTCTCTCTCTCTCTCTCTCTCTCTCTCTCTCTCTCAAGAATACGTTAGACAAGATCATAAGAACTCTCTCAATTCTTGAAATGAATCGCTCTACTCAAGAGCTAATGAAGTCTCCGCGGCTGGACTAAAAAGTCTTTGAGACATCCAAAATCCTTGTAACACTCTCTCTCTCTCTCTCTCTCTCTCTCTCTCTCTCTCTCTCTCTCTCTCTCTCTCTCTCTCTCTCAAGAATACGTTAGACCAGATCATAAGAAAACTCTCAATGCTTGAAATGAATCGCTCTACTCAAGAGCTAGTGAAGTCTCCGCGGCTGGACTAAAAAGTCTTTGAGACATCCAAAATCCTTGTAACTCTCTCTCTCTCTCTCTCTCTCTCTCTCTCTCTCTCTCTCTCTCTCTCTCTCTCTCTCTCTCTCTCTCTTTCTCTCTCTCTCTCTCTCTCTCTCTCTCTCTCCTCTCTCTCTCTCTCTCTCTCTCTCTCTCTCTCTCTCAGTGTTGGAGAAGACTAAGGCCAGAAATGAAGGTTGTCTAGGCAAGAATTTTTGGGTCGAGATTTGGAAGAAAACGCTTCGATTAGATTTTTCGGGAAAGTGAAAATAGAACGTGCCTTGAATTCCTCGCCTGGGATCCCGCGATGCATTTTTTAAAGAATTTATTGTAACTAAGGGTATTGTAACGATTGCCGCCGGAGAGAGGACCCCTGATGGTCAGGGAACAAATGATTTTATCAAATAAACGGTTTTTTGGATGCCGTAATAAGAGTCTTGAAACACGTGAGCAGAATTGCTGCATTTTTCAGATGATTATCAGTTGTAATTTTTTTTATTCTATAGATAAATAGTATTATTAATATTGTCATTATTTTAATGTTATCTTTCGATAGTATTACTTATTATCGTTAGATTGTATTGCTTATTATCGATATATAGTATAGCTTATTATCGTTGTATAGTATTGCTTATTATTGTTAGATAGTATTGCTTATTATCGTTAGATAGTGTAGCTTATTATCGTTAGATAGTGTAGCTTATTATCGTTAGATAGTATTGCTTATTATCGTTAGATAGTATTGCTTATTATCGTTAGATAGTATTGCTTATTATCTTTAGATAGTATTGCTTATTACCTTTAGATAGTACTGCTTATTATCGTTAGATAGTACTGCTTATTATCGTTAGATAGTATAGCTTATTATCGTTAGATAGTATAGCTTATTATCGTTAAATAGTATTGCTTATTATCTTTAGATAGTATTGCTTATTATCGTTAGATACTATTGTGAGTATATATCCATTAGACAGGTATAGGAGAGAACATTGCGTTAATTACTACCTACTTTATCACGAAATATTGTCCTAAAAATTCTGTGACAAACGAGAGAGAGAGAGAGAGAGAGAGAGAGAGAGAGAGAGAGAGAGAGAGAGAGAGAGAGAGAGAGAGTCGTTCATCCCTTTCATCAAGAGATGACACACTTTTCGCTGGCGTCTATTACTGATTATAAACTAAAATGCCTTTCTAAAGATGATACCATCTTGAAGGGAAAAATAACCCCTCCCCCCATCTTCCCCACTTCTCTCCAACCCCCCCCCCCTCCCCCATCTTCCCCCACTTCTCTCACAACCCCCCCTCCCCCTCCCCCTCCCGCATTGGACCCACTTGCCGGAGATGAAAGTTTATTAGCCTCTAGTTTACAAGTTTCTTAAGAAAAGGTGGGAAGGAAAATTATTCGTTAAATTGACTTCTTTTTTCAAAAAGCTGCTCCTTCCGCTCTAAATAATAAAAAAAGAATATTCAAAGACGTTCTTTGGAAAAACAGGTATAAAAAGTCTGCTAAAGCTAGTTCTCGGGTGTTGTAAATCTTGGGTGGTTATATTCAAGTGTCGTTTTCTGGTGGTGGAACTTTTTTTTTATTATAGTAATATTCTTTCGTTGTCCTTTTGCTTGAAGTATATATCGTATCGTATAGAGTAATGTATTTATGTATTTTTATTAACAAAATTTACTTTCTTGAGCCTCTAATATGTACTTATGCGTATATATTTATGGATATGCAGAATATATATATATATATATATATATATATATATATATATATATATATATATATACACAGACATAAATATACATATATATAAGTATATATATATATATATGTATGTATATATATATATATATATATATATATATATATATGCAGAATACATATATACATACATAAATATACATACATATATATATATATATATATATATGTGTGTGTATTTATATATATATATGCAGAATACATATATACATACATAATTATACATATATATATATATATATATATATATATATATATGCAGAATACATATATACATACATAAATATACATACATATATATATATATATATATATATATATATATATATATATATATATATATATATGCCCCCTGTGACCGCGGGGGCATAAAACAATTAGAATAGCGCCAACGTTATCCCTGCGTGTCGTAAGAGGCGACTAAAAGGGACGGGACGAGGGGGCTGGGAACCCCCTCTCCTGTAAAAGTATCCTGTGAGACAGCAACAAAGAGATGGAGCTGGGGGGAGAGTGACTGCTCCCCGCACTCTAGTTTTGGGGTGTTTGAATGTGCGTGGATGTAGTACGATAGAGAGTAAAAGATGTGAGATTGGAAGTATGTTTAGAAGTAGAAGGATGGATGTATTGGCCTTGTGTGAGACAAAGATGAAAGGAAAGGGTGAAGTGATGTTTGGTGAAATGTCTGGTAGAGTGTCTGGGATTGAAAGGGGAAGAGCGAGAGAGGGTGTGGCTTTATTGTTGAGTGAATGGATGACAGGCAAAGTAGTGGAATGGAAGGAGATATCATCTAGGTTAATGTGGGTAAGGGTTAGGTTGGGTAGGGAATGTTGGGCGTTTGTCAGTGCGTATGGGCCAGGTAGTGAGAAAAGTGAAGAAGAGCGGAATGAGTTCTGGAATGAATTAACTAGGTGTGTAGAAGGACTGGGTAGAAGGAATTATGTAGTTGTTATGGGTGACTTAAATGCTAGAGTGGGTGCTGGAGAGGTAGAAGGTGTCATTGGGAAATATGGCGTACCAGGTGAAAATGAGAGTGGTGAGAGACTGGTAGATATGTGTGTTGAACAAGAGATGGTAATAAGTGCTAGCTTTTTTAAAAAGAAAGATAAAAATAAGTATACATGGGTAAGAATGGCAAATGGAAGAGTAGTAGAAAGGGCATTAATGGATTATGTGTTGATAACTAAAAGAATGTTTGGAAGATTGAAAGACGTGCACGTGTTTAGGGGTATGGCTAACGGTATGTCTGATCATTTTTTGGTGGAAGGAAAATTAGTTGTAGCAAAAGAGTGGGGGAATAGAGTAGGTGGATGTAAAAGGGAGCTAGTGAGGGTTGAAGAGCTAATAAAACCGGGGGTAAAAAGTAAATATCAGGAAAGGTTGAAAATGGCATATGACGAGGTGAGAGTAAGAGAAACTGGTAATTTAGAGGAGGAGTGGAAGTTAGCAAAAGAAAATTTTGTTGGGATTGCAAGTGATGTATGTGGCAAGAAGGTTGTTGGAGGCAGCATGAGGAAGGGCAGTGAATGGTGGAATGAAGGAGTGAAGGTAAAAGTGGAAGAGAAAAAGAGGGCTTTTGAAGAATGGCTGCAGAGTAATAGTATAGAGAAGTATGAAAAATATAGAGAGCAAAAGGTGGAAGTAAAGCGCAAGGTACGTGAGGCAAAGAGGCAGCTGACCTGAGGTGGGGTCAGGGACTGGGTCAGTCATATGAAGAGAATAAGAAGAAGTTTTGGAAAGAAGTGAAGAGAGTAAGGAAGGCCGGCGCAAGAATTGAAGAGACAGTGAAAGATGGAAATGGAAGGTTGTTAAAAGGAGAGGAGGCAAGGAAAAGGTGGGCGGAATATTTTGAAAGTTTGCTGAATGTTGAGGATGATAGGGAGGCAGATATAATTGCGGTTCCAGGTGTTGAGGTGCCAGTGATGGGAGATGAGAATGAGAGAGAGATTACAATAGAGGAAGTGAGGAGAGGCACTAGATGAAACGAGAGTAGGAAAAGCATCGGGTATGGATGGTGTGAAAGCTGAGATGTTGAAGGAAGGGGGTGTGACTGTACTTGAATGGTTGGTGAGATTGTTTAATGTGTGTTTTGTGTTGTCAATGGTACCAGTAGATTGGGTCTGTGCATGTATTGTACCACTATATAAGGGTAAGGGAGATGTGCATGAAGTGTTGTAATTCAAGAGGTATTAGTTTGTTGAGTGTAGTTGGAAAAGTGTATGGTAGAATACTGATTAATAGGATTAAGGATAAAACAGAGAATGCAATCTTGGAAGTACAGGGTGGTTTTAGAAGAGGTAGGGGTTGTATGAATCAGATTTTTACAGTTAGGCAGATATGCGAGAAATATTTAGCAAAAGGTAAGGAGGTGTATGTTGCGTTTATGGATCTGGAGAAAGCATATGATAGAGTTGATAGGGAAGCAATGTGGAATGTGATGAGGTTATATGGAGTTGGTGGAAGGTTGTTGCAAGCAGTGAAAAGTTTCTACACAGGTAGTAAAGCATGTGTTAGAATAGGAAAGGAGGTGAGCGATTGGTTTCCGGTGAGAGTGGGGCTGAGACAGGGATGCGTGATGTCGCCCTGGTTGTTTAACTTGTATGTTGATGGAGTGGTGAGAGAGGTGAATGCTAGAGTGCTTGGACGAGGATTAAAACTGTTAGGCGAGAATGATCATGAATGGGAGGTAAATCAGTTGTTGTTTGCGGATGATACTGTACTGGTAGCAGACACAGAAGAGAAGCTTGACCGACTAGTGACAGAATTTGGAAGGGTGTGTGAGAGAAGGAAGTTGAGAGTTAATGTGGGTAAGAGTAAGGTTATGAGATGTACGAGAAGGGGAGGTGGTGCAAGGTTGAATGTCATGTTGAATGGAGAGTTACTTGAGGAGGTGGATCAGTTTAAGTACTTGGGGTCTGTTGTTGCAGCAAATGGTGGAGTGGAAGCAGATGTACGTCAGAGAGTGAATGAAGGTTGCAAAGTGTTGGGGGCAGTTAAGGGAGTAGTAAAAAATAGAGGATTGGGCATGAATGTAAAGAGAGTTCTATATGAGAAAGTGATTGTACCAACTGTGATGTATGGATCGGAGTTGTGGGGAATGAAAGTGATGGAGAGACAGAAATTGAATGTGTTTGAGATGAAGTGTCTGAGGAGTATGGCTGGTGTATCTCGAGTAGATAGGGTTAGGAACGAAGTGGTGAGGGTGAGAACGGGTGTAAGAAATGAGTTAGCGGCTAGAGTGGATATGAATGTGTTGAGGTGGTTTGGCCATGTTGAGAGAATGGAGAATGGCTGTCTGCTAAAGAAGGTGATGAATGCAACAGTTGATGGGAGAAGTACAAGAGGAAGGCCAAGGTTTGGGTGGATGGATGGTGTGAAGAAAGCTCTGGGTGATAGGAGGATAGATGTGAGAGAGGCAAGAGAGCGTGCTAGAAATAGGAATGAATGGCGAGCGATTGTGACGCAGTTCCGGTAGGCCCTGCTGCTTCCTCCGGTGCCTTAGATGACCGCGGAGGTAGCAGCAGTAGGGGACTCAGCAGTATGAAGCTTCATCTGTGGTGGAAATGTGGGAGGTTGGGCTGTGGCACCCTAGCAGTACCAGCTGAACTCGGCTGAGTCCCTGGTTAGGCTGGAGGAACGTAGAGAGTAGAGGTCCCCTTTTTGTTTTGTTTCTTGTTGTTGTCGGCTACCCCCCAAAATTGGGGGAAGTGCCTTTGGTATATGTATGTATATATATATATATATATAATATATATATATATATATATATGTGTGTGTGTGTTTGTGTATGTATATTAATGTAAACTTTGCATACCTCTGTGTAACATGCATTTTGGCACATGTATGTTTTTGTTTGCCATTTTATTTTGTAACCCCCCCCACTCTCTCTCTCTCTCTCTCTCTCCTCTCTCTCTCTCTCTCTCTCTCTCTCTCTCTCTCTTCCCGGAAGGAAAATCTCGGGTTCACGTTAACCGCCATGTGAACCACCGGTGGTACATTGTGAATAAGACATAAACGCCACATGT
>NC_090766.1:18443088-18495588 GCF_036898095.1 Palaemon carinicauda
CAATAAGCGACTTTCTGCTCCACACCCTCAAAATCCTTTATTAATTATAATCACAATTTGTTTTATGTTTTTGATCACCACATGAAACATTCTTTTTCATGCCTTTTCTCCATGAATTTTATACTTAGATTTTCTCTTACATTTTTGTATGCCATTGAGTGCTAAAAGTGATTTGAAATCTACTTCTTTGTTATGTGTTTGTGCTTTTTGTGATGGGTTAGGGATATATATATATATATGTATGTATATATATATATATATATATATATATATATATATATATATATATGTATGTATATATATGTATATATATATATATATATATATATATATATATATATATATATATATATATGTATATATATATGAGTGTGTGCATATATATTTATATGTATATGTATATATAAATTGTGTGTACTTTTGTGTGTATACAGTATATATATGTATATATATATATATATATATATATATATATATATATATATGAGTGTGTATATATAATTATATGTGTATGTATATATAAATTGTGTGTACTTGTGTGTGTGTATATATATATATATATATATATATATATATATATATATATATATATATATATATATATATATACCTTCCAGTAAAAAGTCTTGAAACCTTTACGGGACAAATAAGCAAGCCCATCTAATCGACGTCGGCGATGTATGATTGGAAAATTGCTTTATTCCGTTGTGCTGTTGATTGCATTATAAAGTTTTTATTACTTACTTTTTACTCTGGCTTTTCTTGTTTGTATAATCTTTTTTTTAAGTCAAAACAACACCCATCTTTCCCTTTGAATCAAGAGAAGTTAAATGGTCGAAATATTGAGAGTACTGTATTTTGAAATTTATTTTTCATTTTCACTGATGCCTACTTCCAATTTACCTAGAGAACAAAGTTCGTTGAAATATAACAAGTGACTGCGCACGGGCGTGTGTGTGTGTGTGTGTGTGTGTGTGTGTCTGTACGTCCATGCCAGTGCGTGTGTCACTGAATGCGTGCTTGCGCGCGTAGCATTCACCTGCTTTAGACCAAGTGGTGTGACAAGAAGACATATCGTTTTCAGGATCGCTTTTGTTGACGTTATTTCTTGACATTGTAATTCCGTTATCATTTGCCCCCCACCCCCCACCGCCAAACCCCCCCCCCCTCATAAAAAAAATAAAAAAAAAACTGTTCGTTGCTTTGACTTCCAAGAATCATTGTCGTTTTGAGATTTGAGGATAAAAGTCTTGGAATAATTCATTTTGATTGTTCATTTCTTTTTTGTAGTTTATTTCCTAGTTTCTTTTCCTCACTGGTGTACTTTTGCCGGTTGGAGCCCTTCGGCTTATAGCATCATGCTTTTCCTACTAGGGATATAGCCTAGCTTGTAATAATAATAATAATAATAATAATAATAATAATAATAATAATAATAATAACAGTCATTGGAGATGCTTGTTGAGGTGTGCATGAGTAGGGGTGGTGGGGATGACTTTAGAAGCGTAGGGAATACGCCCCTCGCTAGAGGTGGAAGGGATGGGTAGGGGATAGTGCATTGCCAAGGGAGTAAGGGGGGCGGTTGTCCTGGATTTGCTTGCAGTGTGCCAACATCCAAGACATTATGCATTTCTCTGTGGGTCGTCCCTCGTTCACTGCTGGATAGGACGCAGTAGTTGTCGCCTTTGTTTTATCGCCTTCATTTGTTTTTATGGACCTTTGTTTCCAGGATTTGGAATGTCATTTCCATTCCCAGTGGGAATAGGAACAGGAGTTGAAGGTATGCGCTGTTATTATGTCTGGGACTCTGTGATGAATGGCTGGATGTTTAGCTGATGTGGAGAAATGGTTTTAACAACGAATGTTGCCGGAATATGTTGTCTGTCTTCGTTGTTCGCATTGTTGATGTGTCGTGCGTATTTCAGTCCAGTTGCAATAATAGGTTCACTTAGGCTTCACTTTTATATATATATATATATATATATATATATATATATATATATATATATATACACACACATTTACACACAGATGCACATATGTAAGATTATTAGCTTAAAAACAAATTAGAAACGTATATTTATATAATAAAGAAAACTGGTATACGAAATTGTTGGTATATACTGTACATTGAAAATTGTAAATATTAAGCAAAGATTCAGTTAAAGAATTAGTTTTACAAACAGACTATCCTAAACAATGAAATTTATATTTACACTATGGGTAGGCAAATGTAAATATTAAAAAAAAAAAAAAACACAGCTTTAATACCCAGATACCAAGAAATTTGTATACGATTTCTTGAAAGTATTCTAATGTTTAGTACCTTGATATAGATACGCTTCCTCGCATCTATTAATACGCATGAAGGGAAGAGTTAAAATTTAGTTTCTTGAAAGGTTAAATTCTTTTCAGGTATCAATGAATTTGCTTAGAGTCTCTTTTCCTGACTATAATTCAGTTGGAAACTATACTGAACCGTCAATTTATATAACTAACATTCCCTTGTGCTTTTTCGTCTGTAATTAATAAAGTTATCATGTTTTGGAAATACTTAAAAGCCATTATGCTGATTCAGATATTTTTGTTTACAATTATTATCGGACCAATGGTTCGTTTGTTAATTCAGTGAACTTTTTTTTTTTTTTTTCTTTTTATTACCGATATTCATTGGACAGTTTAATCGGGTCGTTTGTCAGTTTAAGTTCCTTTTCTGTGCTTTATTATTATTATTATTATTATTATTATTATTATTATTATTATTATTATTATATGCAATAGCTAAGTGTTTTTCAAGTCGGTTTCTTTTCAGTTTTTAGCTTTACTAAACCCTTACAACATAAGAACTATGGAGAGAATAATGATGGAAATAACGCTAAAGAGTTTTAAAAGTTTAAAGGCCGCTCGTGGATGGCAGAGGCAAGGGACAGTGACATTTCCCTATCGAGCAGGACAATGCCCTAGAGACTGCCTATATATAAATATGATGAGCGCACAAGCTCCCTCTCCACCCAAGCTAAAACCAAGGAGGGCCTGGCAATGGCTGCTGATGACTCAATAGTTAGACCTAAATGCCCCCTCCCCCCATCCTTAGCTCACAAGGATGGTGAGGTTGTAGTGACTAAAGAAACTAACGAGTTTGAGCTGGACTCGAACCACAGTCTGGCGTTCCCCAGTCAGGGACGTTATCACATCAGCCACCATAACCCTAATCATGAGAGACAGAAAAGGAGCAACATGGATACTAGAGAAAAACTAAAGTAGAGGATATTCTAGCAACTTGTTATGAACAGAAATGGACATTGGCAGGACGCATAACGAGAATGACAGAAAAAAAGATGGCATAGAAAGACCATAAATAGACTCGAGTGGAAGGACATGTCTGAGGCCTTTGTTTTGCAGTGAGATAGTAATGGCTGATGATGATACACACACACACACATATATATACATACATATATATATATATATATATATATATATATATATATATATACATATGTATATATATGTATATACATATATATATATATATATATATATATATATATTCTTTCTAAATTATTGGATTTTAATGTACTTTATTATTATTATTATTATTATTATTATTATTATTATTATTATTATTATTAGCTTTGTGAATTCTTACCATGGTTTTATCCAGAATAGGCTTGGTTACTGGCGATAATCGATTGAAAGTAGATAAGAACATTAGCGTGAAATAGGAAGTCCCTTTAATGTTTGGTTGCTCAGACTGAACAAAGATTTGCGTTCGGCGAACTCTCTTCCATTTTTTTCTTTACAAAGGGTAAAATTTTGAACCATCTTCAAATAGAAAGTGTCAATTTACCTTTATGTAATTTTAAGTAAATGCATACCAATTAGTTGAGTAGATCATATCTCTCTCTCTCTCTCTCTCTCTCTCTCTCTCTCTCTCTCTCTCTCGATATGGCAATTCACACGAGGCCTGACCTTAACTCCTCTGTTTGCCTTGAACATTGTTTTTCATTTATGTGTTCGTCTGTTGTTCAAAAGTCCAGTCAGAGCGTTTGCATAAGTTAAAGGAAAATGGACATTTGGTGTACTACAGTTTTACCAATACTTTTCCCCCACAACTCTCTGGGGTAGGAATGTTTTTTCCTCCCTGGAGTGACCGACACTTTTATGCAGACTCCATTTCGGATGTTGTCCTAGGACGAGTGCTCAGTGGCCGGGGGGGGGGGGGTGCGTCTTGGCACTTGGAGTGAGATTGTGGTGTGTTTGCACCTCCAGTTACGCAAATGGGGATCAGCCCCTCGAAGATTCTCTCTCTCTCTCTCTCTCTCTCTCTCTCTCTCTCTCTCTCTCTCTCTCTCTCTCTCTCTCTCGTGTTGGATGAATTTATTTTCCGGATATTTTTGTTGGCGACGAGGAAGAGCGAAGCTCGATTCCCTTTTTTATTATTTTCTGCTTCTTCCTTTGCAAATATTTGTTTCCTATATTACTTTTCTTTCACTTTCGTTTTTCTCTTTTCTACATTCTGTTCGGTTTTTCATGTAAATATTTACTCATTTATTATTTATATAATTAAACGTATATATATATATACTATTTTCCAAGATTATTAAAACTGGTGATCTTTGGATAATCAGCTCCACATAAAGATTTTAAAGTTGCCTTCGGCTAGTTTTTATTAATCATAGATTTTTACATCATAATTTTTTTTTAATCATATATATTTTTCCCTTTTTTTTCTGTTGTTGATATAAATATCTTTTATTTCCGAATTTCTGTAGCTGGTAAATTTCCTCCTTTTAATAAAATAATCGGGGCGTTCGTTCATTTATTTGTTTATGATTGATCTGTGTTATTTAGAACACGGGCTCTTGCTTTAACATCCCGATAAGGGGTCATTCTCTCAAACAACTGGCCATTATCTTTACCTCCGCCAACGAATTTGGAAGTAGGTTATATTTTCGCCCTATTTATATGTTTGTTTGTGAACAACTTCCTGGCCATAATTTTACTCATAGAGTAGTGAAACTTTCAGAGATTAATTGACCCTAACCTTAACCCCAATTCCGCACATGGTTGTCACACAGACTTCAAATACACCTACGGTCTAAATTGAATCTGGGAAAGGCAAGCTGGTTTCCAGAAATAAGCCGCCCTGGCGGAGGTCTGCACTCTCGGAGTGCTTTTCTCATTGGACCTAGTTTCGGGGTTGTACTTAATATTCTCAACCTCTTAACTTTCTTTGTGTTCCCATTTAATAATGATAAATGGTATATCCTTCTAGCATGATCCGTGAGAAAATTATTTTTGAAGCTTTATGCCTTGTGATAATTTTGTTGAATTTGACTGAGTGTTGCTTTGGTCAATACGAAGTCATTTATAAAATTTTATGTTGCTGGAAAAAAGAAAAAACTTCGTCTATCATAATTTCTCAACAGTAATCGTTTTTTTTTTTTTCCTGGTGACTTTATCGTTATTATAGTCATCCTATTCTGTAACTGTTATTTGGTACAAATTATTTTGCAATATTTCACCAAACTTTCAACTGGGTTCCACAAGGCACTAGAAGAGTTGGAAGACCTAGGCCTACATGGCCGAGGACTATGAAACGTGAAGTACATGATGAATGGAGAAACACTGATTTAAAAGATCAATATAGAGACGATTGGCGAAATCTAACCGAGGTCCTTTGCGTAAATAGCCGTAGGAGGAGATGGTGATGATGATGATTATGATGATGATTTCTTACGAATCATTTAGTTCAATTGATTCTATGTTCTTTTTATTCCTTCTTTTATTTCTATTACGGCCATTAATTGATTGATGACCTTTTGATATGCAGTACTCTGGCAAAGGTCGATGTATTACCTCCAGTCAACGAGTCTAATATTATTATTATTATTATTATTATTATTATTATTATTATTATTATTATCATTATTAATATTATTATTATTATTAGCCAAACTACAAGCCTTGTTGAAAAAGCAAGATGCTATAAGCCCGAGGGCTTCAACGGGGAAAAATAGCCCATTGAGGAAAGGAAACAAGGAAATAAACGATATAAGAAGTAATGAAGAATTAAAATAAAATATTTTAAAAAACATTATCAACACTAAAACATTCGTCTATGTATTACCTCCAGTCAACAGGTCTAATATTCGTCTATACATTGCCTACAGTCAACAGGTCTAATATTCGTCTATACATTGCCTACAGTCAACAGGTCTAATATTCGTCTATACATTACCTACAGTCAACAGGCCTAATATTCGTCTATACATCACCTACAGTCTACAGGTCTAATATTCGTCTATATATTACCTCCAGTCAACAGTTCTAATATTCATAATGCGAACTTTCACCAAATCTCTTCCAGTGTTTACATAGTCCAGGAAATCCTTTAATTCTGAAAAGTGGAGAATTCCGGCGCAAGGAATTCTCATCGGAAAATGCTGGTTGGAAGATAGAACAAATAACAAGCAAAGTCCTACTACGTTAGGGATCCATTGCAAGAAAGGACTAAGACATTATTAAAGCCTTTCGAGAAAGAACCGTTGAGTTTCTTAAACAAAGTTTACTTCAGACGAAGTTTTTTATAAAAACAAAGCTGACTAAAAATCAAGTGATTTCAAACGATACTTTCTGCAAGAAATGTTTATACCAAACAGTATTTTAAATAAAGTTTTGTCTTATTCAAACATATTATTTTGAACTGTTTTATTCAAATAAAGTCTTAGGTTAAACAAAGTTGACTTTTTTTCTTTTCAAATGACATGTTCAAGAGAACGGTTACTCGGTTCCGGTTGAGATACTACCACGAGAGAGTTACGGGGTCCTTTGACTGGCCAGACAGTACTACATTGAATCCTTCTCTCTGGTTACGGTTCATTTTCCCTTTATCTACACATACACCGAATAGTCTGGCCTATACTTTACATATACTCCGCTGTCCTCATACACCTAACAACACTGAGATTACCAGACAATCTTTCTTCACCTCAGGGGTTACAACACTGTAATCGTTCAGTGGCCACTTTCCTCTTGGTAAGTTTAGAAGAGACTCTTTAGCTATGGTAAGCAGTTCTTCTAGGAGACGGACACACTAAAATCAAACCATTGTTCTCTGTTCTTGGGTAGTGCCATAACCATGGTCTTCCCCTGTCTTGGGTTAAAGTTCTCTTGCTTGAGGGTACACTCGGGCACACTTTTCTATCTAATTTCTTTTCCTCTTGTTTTGTTAAAGTTTATATAGTTTATATAGGAAATATTTATTTTAATGTTGTTACTCTTATTAAAGTATTTTAGTTTACCTTTCCTCACGGGGCTATTTTTCCTGTTGAAGCCCCTGGGCTTATAGCATCTTGCTTTCCAAATTGGGTTGTAGCTTAGGGAGATTACTTTTATGGTAAGTACTTCGGCCCCGCCAAGGATTCGAACCTTAGCGCTTAGTAGAAATAGAGGTGATATTAACTCTACCATTCTGCCATTCTCTGTTAGGCAGAATGGTAAAGCCTTAATGTCAGTGACATTTCAACTAGGTGCTAAGGTTCTAATCATTGACCGGGCAGATGTACTTACATAAAAGTAATTAACATATGTTTCTGTATTAGGAACATGAAAATCACGTGTTAATAATAAAATGCTTATATGTATATATATATATGATATATATATATATATATATATATATATATATATATACATATATATATATATATATATATATATATATATATATATATATAAAACATACTCCTATTTTGAGTAAACCTATCGAACTTTTCACTCCTTTTAAAGGAAAAAAGGTTTATAGTGTTGTTGAAACCATAGACACTTTCCCATTTTTATCCTCAGGGCATTTTCTCTCTCAGGATGTTCTGTGCTCACTCGAAAGCCACTTTGGGCACTATCCTCAATTACAACCTCTCTTTTGCCGCCTTCCGACTTGAGTGGAGTGTTTGAACAAGTCTAACCCTTTGAGCGAGCCTCGTGTCCTGTTTACGAAAGGAAGCGACCAATGTGGAATGAAAAATAGTTGGAAATGGAAAAGAAAAAATAAGATGTGGGAGAGAGTTTTCTTTAGCGCTTTGGATCCAATTTACTCTGGCCGCGATCGGAAAGGAATGGGGAATGATGCTTTGATTATAGGAGGTCCCTGTTTGCATACCACTACAATCGTGGTAGGAAGGATATCAGGAACGCCTCTGGAAAGGCAAGGAAAGGAAAGGAAAGACTGGCAGGCGGGCTCCCTCTTTCAAGCCGCTAGGTCTTTTTCCGCCAAAATTTCTTTCCCCTGAGAAGTCTTTTCCCTCCAAAATATTCAGCCAAGAATTCTTTTTCACGCCATCAATTGCTGGTGATATGTATGGCGTTGAATATCTTCCTGATATTCCTATGGTTACAGACACAGAGTCATTGATTGATTTTGATATATCTGGCATCCCGAAATCGAAGGTGATTGATGCCTCCAGACACAGGCGACGATACGGACGATTGCGTTGAAGACAGCGATGGAAGTCAATGGGCCAAAGAGGACCAGATGGTACTCAAGTTCAAATCAAAATAGGCAGAATTACTATCATTACATTAACTAAAGACGTTTACTCTCATCTGTCACATTCTCCTCTTTGTGAGAATTTGTTCACAATATTGCTTAGCTACATCATTGTCCTCCTTAAGGATGTCTCGATATTTAATTTTGTTATTTACGGGTAATTTGTTATGATCACCCTGTCGCTTGAAAGCTAAAGTATCGGCTCTGTAATGGTAGAAACATTTTGTCAGGGTTATTGATAATGAGTGATTTATTTTTCAAGTAAAGACTTTGTTTAATAAGGAGGTTATATAGTTAATGTTTTGCCCAATTATGATGAAAAATATTCAGTGATGATAGTTATTATTATTATTATTATTATTATTATGAAACTTTGAAATGTTAATCTCAATCTCCTTGGGTGATTTCTACAATTAAATGCATGAAGAATTATTAAAGCAAAAACTTCCTCAAAAGCAAACAGAAGTTCTCTATTAATTTTCTGATTTTTTTTTTTCTGGAAAATATTTGATATCTTGTTCGCTTTCCAGTAAGGGTTTGGTCAAGATATTTAAATGCTCGAAACTTTTCCTGCTGAATTTTTCAGTCTAAGCGCGTCTAGCTTAAGTTATTCTAGGATTCTTTAGTTAGTTTTGGGGAGTTATATTTTAATATTATTTTGCTAAGGAATATAGAACCTGAAGGAAAGATTCTTTTCTTCACAGGATTTTATGAGTTGTAAATGAAGATGATTTTCTTGGTGAATGTCTCTACAGTTATTTCCTTAACCAGTTCTAATATAAACATTATATATATATATATATATATATATATATATATATATATATACAGTATATATATATATATATATATATATATATGTATATATATACATATGTATATATATATGTTATATATGTGTATATATATAATATATATATATATATATATATATATATATATATATATATATATATATATGTATATATATACATATGTATATATATGTTATATATGTGTATATATATAATATATATACATATATATATACATATATATATATATATGTGTGTGTGTATTTATATATATGTGTGCGTGTGTGTGTGTGTCTGTATGTTTTTTAAAATGGCCAGTATAAGAAAAAATTTAAATGTAAATAAATCACTGTATATTGCAGCCAATACATATTAACCCTCTTCACAATGTGCATTATTTTTACTGTACACCTTGAAGAAGGCCAGTGAATATTTGCAAAAATATTTCTTAATTTATTTTCATTTCCTTTCTTTCTTTTATGAGTTTTTTTTTCAAGAAAAAAATTTAAACTGTTGGATTGCAGTTACAAGTTATACATTATACTGTACATATAAAATTTTCAGTATTTTCAATTTTAGCCATTTTATGGTGGTCTGGTCTTAAATTTGCTCAAGGTCCAGCTCTCTCTTTCCTCACTATAATTCTATAATTCATGTGGAAACTATACGGGGACCGGCTATTTATTTAATGAACCTTTTTGTGTGTATGTGTAATTGATAAAATTAGCATGTTTTGCAATTACTCAAGAGCCACGTGCTGATCCAGAGAGAGATTTTTATTTACAATTATTATCTGACCAATGGTTCGTTTTTTAATTGAGTGAGCTCTATTTTGATTACCGATGTTAATTGGACAGTTTAATTGGCTCATTTGTCAGATTCTGTTGAGGTGTACGTGAGGAGGGGTGGTGTGGGTGTCTTCAGAAGCGTAGGGCATACGCCCATCCCTAGAGGTGGAGGGGAGGGGTAGGGGAAAGTGCATTGCCAGGGGGGGGGGAGTCGGGGGAGGGGTGGTTGTCCTGGATTTGCTTGCAGTGTGCCAACATCTAAGACATTATGCATTTCTCTGTGGGTCGTCCCTCGTTCACTGCTGGATAGGACGCAGTAGTTGTCGCCTTTGTTTTATCGCCTTCATTATTTTTTATGGACCTTTGTTTCCAGGATTGGGAATGTCATTCCCATTCCCAGTGGGAATAGGAACAGGAGTTGAAGGAATGCGCTGTTATTATGTCTGGGACTCTGTGATGAATGGCTGGATGTTTAGCTGATGTGGAGAAATGGTTTTAACAACGAATGTTGTCTTACTGCGTACCAGTTATTTGAGTAGATCAGGTCTCTCTCTCTCTCTCTCTCTCTCTCTCTCTCTCCCTCTCTCTCTCTCTCTCTCCATGGAAATTCACAGAGGCCTGACCTTAACTCCTCTGTTTGCCTTGAACATTGTTTTTCATTTATGTGTTCGTCTGTTGTTCAAAAGTCCAGTCAGAGCGTTTGCATAAGTTAAAGGAAAATGGACATTTGGTGTACTACAGTTTTACCAATACTTTTCCCCCACAACTCTCTGGGGGAGGAATGTTTTTTTCCTCCCTGAAGTGACCGACATTTTTATGCATACTCCATTTCGGATGTTGTCCTAGGACGAGTGCTCAGTGGC
This sequence comes from Palaemon carinicauda, assembly GCF_036898095.1. Classification (NCBI taxonomy): domain Eukaryota; kingdom Metazoa; phylum Arthropoda; class Malacostraca; order Decapoda; family Palaemonidae; genus Palaemon; species Palaemon carinicauda. The sequence goes on from NC_090766.1 coordinate 18,454,085, forward strand.
GGGGGGTGGGGGGGGGGGAGGGTCGGGGGGAGTTGCGTCTTGGCACTTGGAGTGAGATTGTGGTGTGTTTGCACCTCCAGTTAAGCAAATGGGGCTCAGCCCCTCGAAGATTATCTCTCTCTCTCTCTCTCTCTCTCTCTCTCTCTCTCTCTCTCTCTCGTGCTGGATGAATTTATTTTCGGGATATTTTTGTTAGCGACTAGGAAGAGAGAAGCTCGATTCCCTTTTCTATTATTTTCTACTTCTTCCTTTGAAAATATTTGTTTCCTATATTACTTCTCTCTCGCTTTCGTTTTTCCTTTTCTACATTCTATTCTGATTTTTCTTGTAAATATTCACATGTTTAATATTTATGCAAATCAACGTAATATATATAATATAATATAATGTATATACTATATAATTTATAGATATTTAACTCCACATAGAGAATTTAAAGTCACATTTGGCTAGCCTGGGTTTGTTCGTTCGTTTGTTTATGGTTGTCCCACCATATGTGGAACACGGGCTCTTGCGTCAAAGTGTCGTCCTCTCAGATAATTGGTCATTATTTTTGGACCAAGTTTTGGGATAATACCTAATAATCTCAATCTCTGGACATCCTTTTAGTGTACAAGTAATTTTTGGAAAAACATTTTCGTCTAGCATTATAATATTTCAACACTAATCTGTTGTTTTCAATGGTGATCTTATCTTTGTTATAGTCATTCTATTCTTTAACAGTTATTTGGTGCAAATGATTTTGTAATATTTCATCAAACTTTCAACTGGGCTCCAGAATGCATTGGAAGAGTTGGAAGACCCAGGCCTATATAGCCGAGGACTATGAAGCGTGAAGTATATGATGAATGTAGATGTATTGAATTAAAAGTTTAATATATAGAGACGACTGGCGAAATTTCACCGAGGCCCATTGCGTCAGTAGGCGTAGGATGTGATGATTTCGTACGAAACATGCAGTTCGATTGATTTTGTTTTATTTTTATTTCTCCTTCTATTTCTATTACTGCCATGATTGATTGATGACCTTTTGATATGCAGTACTTTAACAAAGGTCGATGTATCACCTCTAGTCAACTTCTTCTTTGTCTGCATTTTTTCCCACTGTTATGTTGGGTCGATGTTTCTGGTCAGATTTCTCCATCTACCTCCAGTCAACAAGTCTAGTACTCGTCTAGGTATTACCTCTAGTCAACAAGTCTAATATTCGTCTATTTATTACCACCAATCAACAGGTCTAATATTCGTCTATTTATTACCACCAGTCAACAAGTATAATATTCGTCTATTTATTACCACCAGTCAACAGGTCTAATATTCGTCTATTTATTACCACCAGTCAACAGGTCTAATAATCGTCTATAAATTACTTCCAGTCAACAGGTCTAATATTCGTCTCTGTATTACCTCCAGTCAACAGGTCTAATATTTATTATGCGAACTTTCACCAAATCTTTTCCAGTGTGTACATAGTCGAGGAAATCCTTTAATTTTGAAAAGTGGAAAATTCCGTCTCAGGGAATTCTCATCTGAAAATGCTGGTTTGGAGAGAGAACAAATAACAAGCAAAGTCGAAATCTGTGAGGGATCCATTGCAAGAAAGAGTAAGACATTATTAAAGCCTTTCCAGAAAGAACCGTTGACTTTCTTAAACAAAGTTTACTTCAGACGAAGTTTTTGTAAAAACAAAGTTGACTAAAAATCAAGTGATTTCAAACAATACTTTCTGCAAGAAATGTTTATACCAAACAGTATTTTAAATAAAGTTTGTTTTATTCAACATTTTATTTTGAACTGTTTTATTCAAATAAAGGTTTAAGTTCAACAAAATTTGACTTTATTTCTCATCAAATGACAAGTTCAAGAGAATGGTTCCTGGGTTCCCGTTGAGATACTACCACGAGAGAGTTATGGAGTCCTTTGACTAGCCAGACAGTACTACATTGGATCCCTCTCTCTGGTTACGTTTCGTTTTCCCCTTGTCTCCACATACACTGAATAGTCTGGAATATTCTTTACATATACTACGCTGTCCTCTTACACCTGACAATACTGAGATTACTAAACAATTTTTCTTCACCAAAATGGTTACAACATTGTAATTGTTCAGTGGCCACTTTCCTCTTGGTAAGGGTAGAAGAGACTCTTTAGCAATGGTAAGCAGCTTTTCTAGGAGACGGACACTCTAAAATCAAACCATTGTTCTCTGGTCTTGGGTAGTGCCATAGCCTCTGTACCATAGTCTTCCCCTGTCTTGGGTTAAAGTTCTCTTGCTCGGGCACACTTTTCTATCTAATTTCTCTTCCTCTTGTTTTGTTAAAGTTTATATAGTTTATATAGGAGATATTTATTTTAATGTTGTTACTCTTCTTAAAGTATTTTAGTTTTCCTTTTTTTCCTTTCCTCACCGGGCTATTTTTCCTGTTGAAGCCCCTGGGCTTATAGCATCCTGCTTTCCAAATAGGGTTGTAGCTTAGGGAGATTACTTTTATGGTAAGTACTTCGGCCAGGCCAAAGATTCGAACCTTAGCGCCTAGTAGAAATAGAGATGATATTAACTCTACCATTCTGCCATTCTCTGTTAGGCAGAATGGAAAAGCCTTAATGTCAGTGACATTTCAACTAGGTGCTAAGGTTCTAATCATTGGCCGGGCAGATGTACTTACTTAAAATGAATTAACATATGTTTCTGTATTAGGAACATGAAAATCACGTGTTAATAATAAAATGCCTATATATATATATATATATATATATATATATATATATATATATATATATATATATATATATATATATATATATATATATATATATATATATATATATATATATATAACATACTCCTATTTTGAGTAAAGCTATCGAACTTCTCACTCTTTTTAAAGGAAAAAAAGTTTATAGTTTTGTTGAAACCATAGACACTTTACCATTTTTATCCTCTGAGCATTATCTCTCTCTGGATGTACTGTGCTCACACGAAAGCCACTTTGGGCACTATCCTGAATTACAACCTCTCTTTTGCCGCCTTCCGACTTGAGTGGAGTGTTTGAACAAGTCTATCCCTTTGAGGGCGCCACGTGTCCTGTTTACGAAAGGAAGCGACCAATGTGCAATGAAAAATAGATGGAAATGGAAAAGATAAAATAAGATGTGGGAGAGAGTTTTCTTTAGCGCGTTGGATCCAATTTACTCTGGCCGCGATCGGAAAGGAATGGGGAATGATGCTTTGATTATTGGAGGTCCCTGTTTGCATACCACTACACTCATGGTAGGAAGGATATCAGGGACGCCACTGGAAAGGGAAGGAAAGGAAAGGCGGGCTGACTTCCCCTTCAAGCCACCAGTTCTTTCCCCGCCAATTCTTTTCCCGCCAAGATTTCTTTCCCGCGAAAATATTCAGCCAAGGAATCTTTTTCACGCCAGTAATGGCGTTGGAGATCTTCCTGATATTCCTATGGCTCCAGACACAGAGTGATTGATTGATTTTTTATTTATCTGGCATCCTGAAATCGAAGGTCATTGACGCCTCCAGACACAGGCGATGATAATTAGGGACTATTGAAGACAGCGAGGGAAATCAATGGGCCAAAGAGGACCTTATGCTACTGAAGTTCAAATCTAAATCGTCAGAATTATTGTCATGTTGTTATGTAAAAATGTTTACTCTCTTCTGTCCCCTTTTCTTTTTTGAGAATTTTTTCACAATATTGCTTAGCTACATCTTTGTCCTCCCTGGGATGTTTCGATGTTCAAATTTGTTATTTCTCGGTGATTTATTAGGTTCACCCTGTCGCTTAAAAGCTAAAGTATCGGCTATGTAATGGTAGAAACATTTTTTTAGGGTTATTGATTATGAGTTATTTATTTTTCAAGTAAAGTCTTTGGTTCAACAAGGAGGCTATATAAATTAGTTAAAGTTTTGCTCACTTATGACAAAAAAAATAATTATTGATAATAGTTATTATTATTATTATTATTATTATTATTATTATGAAACTTTGAAATGTTAATCTCCTTGGGTGACTTCTACAATTAAATTCATGAAGAATTATTAAAGAAAAAGCTCCCTCATAAGCAGATAGAATTTCTACATTAACTTGCTGTTTTTTTCTCTTCTTTTTTTCTGGAAAATAGTGGATATCTTGTTCGCTTTCCAGCAAGGTTTTTAGTCAAGATATTCAAATGCTCAAAACTTTTCCTCCTGAATTGTTCATTCTAAGCGCGTTTAACTTGAGTTATTCTAGGAATGGTTAGTTAGTTTTTTGGGAGTTATTTTTGCATCTTATTTTGTTAGGGAATATAGAACCTTGAGGAAAGATTCTTCTTGAGATTTCATGGAATTGTAAATGAAAATGATTTTCTTGGCGAATGCGTCTACAGTTATTTCCTTAACCAGTTCTAATATATGTATGTATATACTGTAGATATATATTATATATATAAATGTATATATATACTGTATATACATATATATACAGTATATATATATATAAATGTATATATATACTGTATATACATATATATACAGTATATATATATATATATATATATATATATATATATATATATATATATACTGTATATATACAGTATATATATATATATATATATATATATATATATATATATATATATATATATGTATATATATATATATATATACTGTATATACATATATATATATACAGTATGTATATATATATATATATATATATATATATATATATATATATATATATATATATATAATGTGTGTGTGTATCTGTGTGTAAGTGTGTATGTATGTGTTTTAAAAAAGGCCCATAAAAGAAACAAAGGAATTGAAAATAAATCTCTATACATTGCGGCTAATACATATTAGCCCTCTTCACAGTGTGCATTATTTTTACTGTACACCTTGAAGAGGGTTGATTCGCAATTGCCGAAATATTTCGTAATTTATTTTTATTTCTTTTGTTTCTTTTATGGGTTTTTTTTCAAGAAAAAAGTTAAACTGTTGGATTGCAGTTACAAGTAATATATCATCCCATATATATATATATATATATATATATATATATATATATATATATATATATATATATATATATATATATATATATATATATATAAAATTCTCAGGATTTTCAATTTTAACTATTTTATGGCGGTCTGATCTTAAAAGGTTAAACACCTTAAAGGCATCAATGAATTTGCTTAAGGTCCAGCTCTCTCTTTCCTCACTATGATTCATGTGGAAACTATACTGGGACCGGCTATTTATTTAACGAACATCTAGCTTTTTTTTTTTTTTTTTCTTTTTTATTAGTTGATAAAATTAGCATGTCTTGCTAATACTCAAGAGCCTTGTGCTGATTCAGAGAGAGATTTTTGCTTACAATTATTATCTGAACAATGGTTCGTTATTTTATTTAGTGAGCTCTTTTTTAATTACCGATGTTCATTGGACAGTTTAATTGAGTCATTTGTCACTATTAGTTCCTTTTATATGTTCTAATAGTGTATGCGACCCGTCAAAAAGGATGTCTAAATATGTAGATTGATATGCGCGCACGCGTATATACACAGATTCTCCCTTTGCCATACCTTTCCCCTCTCTTAACTACAACCAGTCTTTAAACTCTTGCTTACACATATCCTGGTGTATTAAGTATTACCATATTAAAATAATTCTTTGTCCCCTGAATCGTATTTTCCTTATATAGACATCTTCCACACCCATGTTAATCACTCATATACCACCAACCTTCACGAAATCTTACTTAGTCCAATCAACTGAAGCCTGAGAAGGTTCACTAACATTTTCACTTATTTCATAGCCATCATTCCGTCCAAGACTCTTCACAAGCGTTACTGTATTTGCAATATGGCTACATACAAATTGGCCTTTATTTTAGGCTATTATTTACTGCATTTTATCCCAGATTTTTTTGGTCATTACATCTTACAATTGTGTTCATTTTGAGTGCAAAAAGAGATTTGAAATTATCTTTTTTTATAATTTTGCTAATGTATGTATGTATATAATACAATACAATAAAATATTAGGTAAGGCTTCGGGGAAAAGGAATTGAGACCTTTATCAGAACAAACAAGCAAGTCGACTTAATCGACGTCGACGATTTATGGTTGGAAATTGCATAATTATTGCCTACTTTTATTCTGGCTTTTGTTGTTGATATAACTTAAGTCAAAACAACACTTATCTTTCCCTTTGCACCAAGAGAAGTTGAATGGTCGAAGTATTGAAAGTATTTTGAAGTTTATTTTCCATTTTCAGCGATGCCAACTTCAAATTTACCTAAAGAACCAAGTTCGTTGAAAATAACAAGTGACTGCGCACGGGTGTGTGTGTGTGTAAGAGTCTCTACGCCTATGCCAGTGCAGGGCGTGTGTCACTGAATGCGTGCTTGCACGCGCGTAGCATTCACCGACATTAGACCAAGTGGTGCGACAAGAAGACATATCGTTTTCAGGAACGCTTTTGTTGACGTTAGTTCTTGACATTGTATTTCCATTATCATTTGCCTCCCCCCCCCCCCCAACCGCCAAACACCCCCCCCCTTCCTCAAAAAAAGAAAAAAAAAACTGTACGTTGCTTTGACTTCTGAGAATCATTGTCGTTTTGAGATTTAAGGACTGAAGTCTTGGAATGTCGTAATTTTGATTGTTCATTACTTTTCTTTATGTAGTTTATTTCCTAGTTTATTTTCCTCACTGGGCTACTTTTCCCTGTTGGAGCCCTTAAGCTTATAGCATCTTGCTTTTCCAACTAGTGTTGTGGCTTAGTTTGTAATAATAATAATAATAATAATAATAATAATAATAAGTCATTGGGGATGCTTGTTGAGGTGTGCGTTAGTAGGGGTGGTGGGGATGACTTTAGAAGCGTAGGGAATACGCCCCTCTCTAGAGGTGTAGGGGAAGGGTAGGGGATAGTGCATCACCAGGGGTGGAGTCGAGCGAGGGGGTGGTTACTGATTTTGCTTGCAGTGTGCCAACATCTAAGACATTATGCATTTCTCTGTGGGTCGTCCCTCGTTCACTGCTGGATAGGACGCAGTAGTTGTCGCCTTTGTTTTATCGCCTTCATTTGTTTTTATGGACCTTTGTTTCCAGGATTTGGAATGTCATTCCCATTCCCAGTGGGAATAGGAACAGGAGTTGAAGGTATGCGCTGTTATTATGTCTGGGACTCTGTGATGAATGGCTGGATGTTTAGCTGATGTGGAGAAATGGTTTTAACAACGAATGTTGCCGGAATATGTTGTCTTACTTCGTTGTTCACTTTGCATATGTGTCTTGCGTATTTCAGTCCAGTTGCCATATTAGGTTCACTTAGGCTTCACTATATATATATATATATATATATATATATATATATATATATATATATATATATATATATATATATATATATATATATATATGATAACTTCTGCGCATTTGCAATTTTTGCTCATTTATGTTAGTCTGAGATAATAATAATAATAATAATAATAATAATAATAATGATAATAATAATAATAATAATAATAATAATAATAATAATGTGTATTGAACAAAAAAAAATTACATACACAGATTTACAAGGACTCAGTCCCAGCCCATGTGGAGCAGAGCTCCTCGGTGCAATAATACAACTAAAATAATATCATAAAATAAGAACAAAACATGAAAAATGAAAATTTGGTATACGTATACAGTATATATACATACAATTCACATACATACATATAATCATATACTGTATATATTCACTTATAGATACATATATATATATAAGATTATTAGCCTAAAAAAATGGAAATGTATATTTTTATAATAAAGAAAAGTGGTCTATGAAATTTTTGGAATATACTTCGAAAATTGTAGATATTAAGCAAAGATTCAGTGACATTAGTTTTATAAACAGACTTTCCTAAACAATGAAACTTATATTTTCATTTTGGGTTTGGAGGCAAGTGTTAAAAAAAAAAAAAAAACCGCTTTAATACCCAGATAACAAGAGATTGGAATACGATTTCTTAAAAGATCGAACGCTAAGCAATGCCTTTAGATAAGCGATCAGAGTATTCCAATGTTTAATACTTTGATATAGATGCCATTGCTCGCCTCTAGTAATACGTATGAAGGGACGAGTTAAGTTTGAATTTCTTGAAATTTAAACACATTTCAGGCATCAATGAATTTGCTTAAAGTCTCTTTTCCCGACTATAATTCATTTGGGACCGTCTCTTTATTTAACTTCATATTTACCTGTGTTTGTTCGTCTGTAATTAATAAAATTAACTTGTTTTGCAAATACTCAAAAGCTATTATGCTGATTCAGATATTTTTTTTTACAATTATTATCGGATCAATGGTTCGATTGTTAATTCAGTGAACTTCTTTTTGATTACCGATGTTCATTGGACAGTTTAATTGGGTCGTTTGTCATTTTTAGTTCCTTCTCTGTACTTTATTATTATTATTATTATTATTATTATTATTATTATTATTATTATTATTATTAATGCAACAGCTAATTGTTTCTCAAGTCAGTTTTTTGTTTTTTGTTTATTGCCATACTAAAGCCTTAGAGGATAAGAACTATAGAGAAAATAATGATGGGAATAACACTAAAGGCTTTAAAGGTTTAAAGGCCGCTCATGAATGGCAGAGCCAAGGGACAGTGACATTGCCCTATCGAGCAGGACAATGCCCTAGAGACTGACCATATATACATATGATCAGCGCCCAAGCTCCTTCTCCACCCAAGCTAGGACCAAGGAGGACCAGGCAATGGATGCTGATGACTCATTAGATAGACCTAAATGCCCCCCCCCCCACCCATCCTTAGCTCACGAGGATGATGAGGTTGCAGCGACCAAAGAAACAAACAAGTTTGCGCTGGACTCGAACCACAGGCTGGCGTTCGCCAGTCAGGGACGTTATCACATCAGCCACCATAACCCTAATTATGAGACAAAAGGAGCAACATGGATACGAGAGAAAAACTATATTAGAGGATATTCGAGAAATTTGTAATAAACTGAAATGGATATGAGCAGGAAATATAATGAGAAAGACATGTAATAGATGCCCATTAATAATAACAGAATGGGTCCCTAGAGATTTCCGAAGAAGGGGAAGGATGAGAAGAAGGATTGGCGAACTAAGATAATTTGTGGGTATAAGCTGACATAGAAAGACCATAAACAAACACGAGTGGAAGGATACGTCTGAGAAGAAGGAAGGCTCCATAATGTTTGGTTGCTCAGACTGAACAAAGATTTCCATTCGGAGGTATGCGTACTATTTAGTCGAATCGATTAGATCTCTCTCTCTCTCTCTCTCTCTCTCTCTCTCTCTCTCTCTCTCTCTCTCTCTCTCCATGGCAATTCACACTTAGGCCTGACCTTAACTCCTAAGTTTGCAGTGTACATAGTTTTTCATTTATGTGTTCGTCTGTTGTTCAAAAGTTCCGTCAGAGCGTTTGCATAAGGTAAAGGAAAATGGACATTTGGTGTACTACAGTTTTACCAATACTTTTCCCCCACAACTCTCTGGGGGAGGAAATTTTTTCCTCCCTGAAGTGACCGACATTTTTATGCATACTCCATTTTGGATGTTGTCCTAGGACGAGTGCCTAGTGGCCCGGGGGGGGGGGGGGGGGGGGTTTGCGTCTTGGCACTTGGAGTGAGATTGTGGTGTGTTTGCACCTCCAGTTAAGCAAATGGGGCTTAGCCCCTCGAAGATCTCTCTCTCTCTCTCTCTCTCTCTCTCTCTCTCTCTCTCTCTCTCTCTCTCTCTCTCTCTCTCTCTCTCTCTCTCTCTCTCTCTCTCTCTCGTGTTGGCTGAATTTATTTTCAGGTTATTTTTTTTGGCGACGAGGAAGAGTGAAGCTCGATTCCCTTTTCTATTATTTTCTGCTTCTTTCTTTGCAAATATTTGTTTCCTATATTACTTCTCTCTCACTTTCGTTTTTCTTTTTCTACATTCTATTCTGATTTTTCTTGTAAATATTCACAGGTATAATATGTATGCAAATCAACGTAATATATATAATATAATATAATGTATATATATAATTATTAGATAATTAACTCCACATACAGAATTTCAAGTCACCTTCACCCAGCCTGGGTTTGTTCGTTCGTTTGTTAATAGTTTTCCCATCTTATTTGGAACACAGGCTCTTGTTTCAAAGGGTCGTCCTCTCAAATAACTGGCCATTATTTTTGGACCAAGTTTCGGGATAGTACCTAATGTTCTCAATCTCTGGACATTCTTTGGGTTCACAAATAATAATGATAAATGTTATATCCTTCTAGTATGATCCGTCGGCAAATTTTTAAGCTATAAGCCCTTCGATAATTTTGTAGAATTTGAGTGAGTGTTGCTTTAGTCATTATGGAGTCCTTCATAAGATTGTTTTTTTTTTTTTATAATACTTTTTTTTTTCAATTCTTGATTTTTTCTCAGATTGGATTATTGTTTTTGCTAATTTTTTGGAAATACATTTTCATCCACCATTATAATTTTTCAACAGTAATCGGTTGTTTTGTCTGGTGACTCAAGCTTTGTTATAGTCATCCTATTCTGTGACAGTTATTTGGTACAAATGATTTTGTAATATTTCGCCAAACTTTCAACTGGGCTCCAGAATGCGCTAGAAGAGTTGGAAGACCCAGGCCTACATGGGCGAGGACTATGAAACGTGAAGTAGATGATGAATGGAGAAGTATTGATTTAAAATGTCAATATAGAGACGACTGGCGAAATCTAAACGAGACCCTTTGCGTCAAGAGGCGTAGGAGGAGATGGTGATGGTGATGATGATGATTTCGTACGAATCATTTAGTTCAATTAATTCTATTTTCTTTTCATTTCTTCTATTTCTAATAACGCCATGATTGATTGATGACCTTTTGATATGCAGTACTCTGGCAAAGGTTGTTGTATTACCTACAGTCAACGTGTCTATTATTATTATTATTATTATTATTATTATTATTATTAGCCAAACTACAACCCTTGTTGAAAAAGCAAGATGCTATAAGCCCAAGGGCTTCAACAGGGAAAAATAGCCCATTGAGGCAAGGAAACAAGGAAATAAATAAACGATATAAGAAGTAATGAATTAAAATAAAATATTTTAAAAAACATTATCAACACTAAAACATTCGTCTATGTATTACCTCCAGTCAACAAGTCTAACATTTGTCTATTTATTACCACCAGTCAACAGGTCTGATAATCGTCTATAAATTACTTCCAGTCAACAGGTCTAATATTCGTCTATGTATTACCTCCAGTCTACAGGTCTAATATTTGTTAAGCGAACTTTCACCAAATCTTTTCCAGTGTGTACATAGTCGACGAAATCCTTTAATTCTGAAAAGTGGAAAATTCCGTCTCAGGGAATTCTCATCTGAAAATGCTGTTTTGGGAAGAGAACAAATAACAAGCAAAGTCGAACTCGGTGAAGGATCCATTGCAAGAAAGAGTAAGACATTATTAAAGCCTTTAAAGAAAGAACAGTTGAGTTTCTTAAACAAAGTTTACTTCAGACGAAGTTTTTGTAAAAAAAAAAGCTGACTAAAAATCAAGTGATTTCAAACAATACTTTCTGCAAGAAATGTTTATACCAAACAGTATTTTAAATAAAGTTTGTTTTATTGAAACATTTTATTTTGAACTGTTTTATTCAAATAAAGGTTTAAGTTCAACAAAATTTGACTTTATTTCTCTTCAAATGACAAGTTCAAGAGAATGGTTCCTGGGTTCCCGTTGAGATACTACCACGAGAGAGTTATGGAGTCCTTTGACTAGCCAGACAGTACTACATTGGATCCCTCTCTCTGGTTACGTTTCGTTTTCCCCTTGTCTCCACATACACCGAATAGTCTGGAATATTCTTTACATATACTACGCTGTCCTCTTACACCTGACAATACTGAGATTACTAAACAATTTTTCTTCACCAAAATGGTTACAACATTGTAATTGTTCAGTGGCCACTTTCCTCTTGGTAAGGGTAGAAGAGACTCTTTAGCAATGGTAAGCAGCTTTTCTAGGAGACGGACACTCTAAAATCAAACCATTGTTCTCTGGTCTTGGGTAGTGCCATAGCCTCTGTACCATAGTCTTCCCCTGTCTTGGGTTAAAGTTCTCTTGCTCGGGCACACTTTTCTATCTAATTTCTCTTCCTCTTGTTTTGTTAAAGTTAATAAAGTTTATATAGGCAATATTTATTTTAATGTTGTTACTCTTCTTAAAGTATTTTAGTTTTCATTTTTTCCTTTCCTCACGGGGCTATTTTTCCTGTTGAAGCCCCTGGGCTTATAGCATCCTGCTTTCCAAATAGGGTTGTAGCTTAGGGAGATTACTTTTATGGTAAGTACTTTGGCCCGTCCAAGGATTCGAACCTTAGCGCCTAGTAGAAATAGAGGTGATATTAACTCTACCATTCTGCCATTCTCTGTTAGGCAGAATGGAAAAGCCAAATGTCAGTGCCATTTCAACTAGGTGCTAAGGTTCTAATCATTGGCCGGGCAAATGTACTTCGATAAAAGCAATTAACATATGTTTCTTTATTAGGAACATGAAAATCACGTGTTAATAGTAAAATGCCTATATATATATATATATATATATATATATATATATATATATATATATATATATATATATATATATATATATATATTGTGTGTGTGTATGTATGTATGTATGTATATATATATATATATATATATATGTATATATATGTATATATAACATACTCCTATTTTGAGTAAAGCTATCGAACTTCTCACTCCTTTTAAGGGGAAAAAGGTTTATAGTTTTGTTGAAAGTATCCATAGACACTTTCCCATTTTCCTCCTCTGGGCATTTTCTCTCTCTGGATGTTCTGTGCTCACACGAAAGCCACTTTGGGCACTATCCTCAATTACAACCTCTCTTTTGCCGCCTTCCGACTTGAGTGGAGTGTTTGAACTCTATATTGGCCTTGAACAAGTCTAACCCTTTGAGCGAGCCACGTGTCCTGTTTACGAAAGGAAACGACCAATGTGGAATGAAAAATAGATGGAAATGGAAAAGATAAAATAAGATGTGGGAGAGAGTTTTCTTTAGCGCGTTGGATCCAATTTACTTTGGCCGCTATCGGAAAGGAATGGGGAATGATGCTTTGATTATTGGAGGTCCCTGTTTGCATACCACTACACTCATGGTAGGAAGGATATCAGGGACGCCACTGGAAAGGGAAGGAAAGGAAAGGCGGGCTGACTTCCCCTTCAAGCCACCAGTTCTTTCCCCGCCAATTCTTTTCCCGCCAAGATTTCTTTCCCGCGAAAATATTCAGCCAAGGAATCTTTTTCACGCCAGTAATGGCGTTGGAGATCTTCCTGATATTCCTATGGCTCCAGACACAGAGTGATTGATTGATTTTTTATTTATCTGGCATCCTGAAATCGAAGGTCATTGACGCCTCCAGACACAGGCGATGATAATTAGGGACTATTGAAGACAGCGAGGGAAATCAATGGGCCAAAGAGGACCTTATGCTACTGAAGTTCAAATCTAAATCGTCAGAATTATTGTCATGTTGTTATGTAAAAATGTTTACTCTCTTCTGTCCCCTTTTCTTTTTTGAGAATTTTTTCACAATATTGCTTAGCTACATCTTTGTCCTCCCTGGGATGTTTCGATGTTCAAATTTGTTATTTCTCGGTGATTTATTAGGTTCACCCTGTCGCTTAAAAGCTAAAGTATCGGCTATGTAATGGTAGAAACATTTTTTTAGGGTTATTGATTATGAGTTATTTATTTTTCAAGTAAAGTCTTTGGTTTAACAAGGAGGCTATATAAATTAGTTAAAGTTTTGCTCACTTATGACAAAAAAAATAATTATTGATAATAGTTATTATTATTATTATTATTATTATTATTATTATTATTATTATTATTATGAAACTTTGAAATGTTAATCTCCTTGGGTGACTTCTACAATTAAATTCATGAAGAATTATTAAAGAAAAAGCTCCCTCATAAGCAGATAGAATTTCTACATTAACTTGCTGTTTTTTTCTCTTCTTTTTTTCTGGAAAATAGTGGATATCTTGTTCGCTTTCCAGCAAGGTTTTTAGTCAAGATATTCAAATGCTCAAAACTTTTCCTCCTGAATTGTTCATTCTAAGCGCGTTTAACTTGAGTTATTCTAGGAATGGTTAGTTAGTTTTTTGGGAGTTATTTTTGCATCTTATTTTGTTAGGGAATATAGAACCTTGAGGAAAGATTCTTCTTGAGATTTCATGGAATTGTAAATGAAAATGATTTTCTTGGCGAATGCGTCTACAGTTATTTCCTTAACCAGTTCTAATATATGTATGTATATACTGTATATATATAGATATATATATATATATATATATAAATGTATATATATACTGTATATACATATATATACAGTATATATATATATATATATATATATATATATATATATATATATACTGTATATATACAGTATATATATATATATATATATATATGTATATATATATATATATATATACTGTATATACATATATATATATAGTATATATATATATATATATATATATATATATATATATATATATATATATATATATATATATATATATATATAATGTGTGTGTGTATCTGTGTGTAAGTGTGTATGTATGTGTTTTAAAAAAGGCCCATAAAAGAAACAAAGGAATTGAAAATAAATCTCTATACATTGCGGCTAATACATATTAGCCCTCTTCACAGTGTGCATTATTTTTACTGTACACCTTGAAGAGGGTTGATTCGCAATTGCCGAAATATTTCGTAATTTATTTTTATTTCTTTTGTTTCTTTTATGGGTTTTTTTCAAGAAAAAAGTTAAACTGTTGGATTGCAGTTACAAGTAATATATCATCCCATATATATATATATATATATATATATATATATATATATATATATATATATATATATATATATATATATATATATATATATATATATAAAATTCTCAGGATTTTCAATTTTAACTATTTTATGGCGGTCTGATCTTAAAAGGTTAAACACCTTAAAGGCATCAATGAATTTGCTTAAGGTCCAGCTCTCTCTTTCCTCACTATGATTCATGTGGAAACTATACTGGGACCGGCTATTTATTTAACGAACATCTAGCTTTTTTTTTTTTTTTTTCTTTTTTATTAGTTGATAAAATTAGCATGTCTTGCTAATACTCAAGAGCCTTGTGCTGATTCAGAGAGAGATTTTTGCTTACAATTATTATCTGAACAATGGTTCGTTATTTTATTTAGTGAGCTCTTTTTTAATTACCGATGTTCATTGGACAGTTTAATTGAGTCATTTGTCACTATTAGTTCCTTTTATATGTTCTAATAGTGTATGCGACCCGTCAAAAAGGATGTCTAAATATGTAGATTGATATGCGCGCACGCGTATATACACAGATTCTCCCTTTGCCATACCTTTCCCCTCTCTTAACTACAACCAGTCTTTAAACTCTTGCTTACACATATCCTGGTGTATTAAGTATTACCATATTAAAATAATTCTTTGTCCCCTGAATCGTATTTTCCTTATATAGACATCTTCCACACCCATGTTAATCACTCATATACCACCAACCTTCACGAAATCTTACTTAGTCCAATCAACTGAAGCCTGAGAAGGTTCACTAACATTTTCACTTATTTCATAGCCATCATTCCGTCCAAGACTCTTCACAAGCGTTACTGTATTTGCAATATGGCTACATACAAATTGGCCTTTATTTTAGGCTATTATTTACTGCATTTTATCCCAGATTTTTTTGGTCATTACATCTTACAATTGTGTTCATTTTGAGTGCAAAAAGAGATTTGAAATTATCTTTTTTTATAATTTTGCTAATGTATGTATGTATATAATACAATACAATAAAATATTAGGTAAGGCTTCGGGGAAAAGGAATTGAGACCTTTATCAGAACAAACAAGCAAGTCGACTTAATCGACGTCGACGATTTATGGTTGGAAATTGCATAATTATTGCCTACTTTTATTCTGGCTTTTGTTGTTGATATAACTTAAGTCAAAACAACACTTATCTTTCCCTTTGCACCAAGAGAAGTTGAATGGTCGAAGTATTGAAAGTATTTTGAAGTTTATTTTCCATTTTCAGCGATGCCAACTTCAAATTTACCTAAAGAACCAAGTTCGTTGAAAATAACAAGTGACTGCGCACGGGTGTGTGTGTGTGTAAGAGTCTCTACGCCTATGCCAGTGCAGGGCGTGTGTCACTGAATGCGTGCTTGCACGCGCGTAGCATTCACCGACATTAGACCAAGTGGTGCGACAAGAAGACATATCGTTTTCAGGAACGCTTTTGTTGACGTTAGTTCTTGACATTGTATTTCCATTATCATTTGCCCCCCCCCCCCCCCCCAACCGCCAAACACCCCCCCCCCTTCCTCAAAAAAAGAAAAAAAAACTGTACGTTGCTTTGACTTCTGAGAATCATTGTCGTTTTGAGATTTAAGGACTGAAGTCTTGGAATGTCGTAATTTTGATTGTTCATTACTTTTCTTTATGTAGTTTATTTCCTAGTTTATTTTCCTCACTGGGCTACTTTTCCCTGTTGGAGCCCTTAAGCTTATAGCATCTTGCTTTTCCAACTAGTGTTGTGGCTTAGTTTGTAATAATAATAATAATAATAATAATAATAATAATAATAAGTCATTGGGGATGCTTGTTGAGGTGTGCGTTAGTAGGGGTGGTGGGATGACTTTAGAAGCGTAGGGAATACGCCCCTCTCTAGAGGTGTAGGGGAAGGGTAGGGGATAGTGCATCACCAGGGGTGGAGTCGAGCGAGGGGGTGGTTACTGATTTTGCTTGTAGTGTGCCAACATCTAAGACATCTAATGCATTTCTCTGTGGGTCGTCCCTCGTTCACTGCTGGATAGGACGCAGTAGTTGTCGCCTTTGTTTTATCGCCTTCATTTGTTTTTATGGACCTTTGTTTCCAGGATTTGGAATGTCATTCCCATTCCCAGTGGGAATAGGAACAGGAGTTGAAGGTATGCGCTGTTATTATGTCTGGGACTCTGTGATGAATGGCTGGATGTTCAGCTTATGTGGAGAAATGGTTTTAACAACGAATGTTGCCGGAATATGTTGTCTTACTTCGTTGTTCACTTTGCATATGTGTCTTGCGTATTTCAGTTCAGTTGCCATATTAGGTTCACTTAGGCTTCACTTGTATATATATATATATATATATATATATATATATATATATATATATATATATATATATATATATATGATAACTTCTGCGCATTTGCAATTTTTGCTCATTTATGTTAGTCTGAGATAATAATAATAATAATAATAATAATAATAATGATAATAATAATAATAATAATAATAATAATAATAATAATAATAATAATAATAATAATGTGTATTGAACAAAAAAAAATTACATACACAGATTTACAAGGACTCAGTCCCAGCCCATGTGGAGCAGAGCTCCTCGGTGCAATAATACAACTAAAATAATATCATAAAATAAGAACAAAACATGAAAAATGAAAATTTGGTATACGTATACAGTATATATACATACAATTCACATACATACATATAATCATATACTGTATATATTCACTTATAGATACATATATATATATATAAGATTATTAGCCTAAAAAATGGAAATGTATATTTTTATAATAAAGAAAAGTGGTCTATGAAATTTTTGGAATAGACATCGAAAATTATAAATATTAAGCAAAGATAGAACCCAGATAACAAGAGATTGGAATATGATGCCTTAAGAGTATTCCAATGTTTAATACTTTGATAAAGATGCGATTGCTCGCCTCTGGTAATACGTATAAAGGGACGAGTTAAGTTTGAATTTCTTGAAATTTAAACACATTTCAGGCATCAATGAATTTGCTTAAAGTCTCTTTTCCCGACTATAATTCATTTGGGACCGTCTCTTTATTTAACTTCATATTTACCTGTGTTTGTTCGTCTGTAATTAATAAAATTAACTTGTTTTGCAAATACTCAAAAGCTATTATGCTGATTCAGATATTTTTTTTTACAATTATTATCGGATCAATGGTTCGATTGTTAATTCAGTGAACTTCTTTTTGATTACCGATGTTCATTGGACAGTTTAATTGGGTCGTTTGTCATTTTTAGTTCCTTCTCTGTACTTTATTATTATTATTATTATTATTATTATTATTATTATTATTATTATTATTATTATTATTAATGCAACAGCTAATTGTTTCTCAAGTCAGTTTTTTGTTTTTTGTTTATTGCCATACTAAAGCCTTAGAGGATAAGAACTATAGAGAAAATAATGATGGGAATAACACTAAAGGCTTTAAAGGTTTAAAGGCCGCTCATGAATGGCAGAGCCAAGGGACAGTGACATTGCCCTATCGAGCAGGACAATGCCCTAGAGACTGACCATATATACATATGATCAGCGCCCAAGCTCCTTCTCCACCCAGGCTAGGACCAAGGAGGACCAGGCAATGGATGCTGATGACTCATTAGATAGACCTAAATGGCCCCCCCCCCCACCCATCCTTAGCTCACAAGGATGATGAGGTTGCAGCGACCAAATAAACAAACAAGTTTGCGCTGGACTCGAACCACAGGCTGGCGTTCGCCAGTCAGGGACGTTATCACATCAGCCACCATAACCCTAATTATGAGACAAAAGGAGCAACATGGATACGGGAGAAAAACTATATTAGAGGATATTCGAGAAATTTGTAATAAACTGAAATGGATATGAGCAGGAAATATAATGAGAAAGACATGTAATAGATGCCCATTAATAATAACAGAATGGGTCCCTAGAGATTTCCGAAGAAGGGGAAGGATGAGAAGAAGGATTGGCGAACTAAGATAATTTGTGGGTATAAGCTGACATATAAAGACCATAAACAAACACGAGTGGAAGGATACGTCTGAGAAGAAGGAAGGCTCCATAATGTTTGGTTGCTCAGACTGAACAAAGATTTCCATTCGGAGGTATGCGTACTATTTAGTCGAATCGATTAGATCTCTCTCTCTCTCTCTCTCTCTCTCTCTCTCTCTCTCTCTCTCTCTCTCTCTCTCTCTCTCCATGGCAATTCACACTTAGGCCTGACCTTAACTCCTAAGTTTGCAGTGTACATAGTTTTTCATTTATGTGTTCGTCTGTTGTTCAAAAGTTCCGTCAGAGCGTTTGCATAAGGTAAAGGAAAATGGACATTTGGTGTACTACAGTTTTACCAATACTTTTCCCCCACAACTCTCTGGGGGAGGAAATTTTTTCCTCCCTGAAGTGACCGACATTTTTATGCATACTCCATTTCGGATGTTGTCCTAGGACGAGTGCCTAGTGGCCCGGGGGGGGGGGGGTTTGCGTCTTGGCACTTGGAGTGAGATTGTGGTGTGTTTGCACCTCCAGTTAAGCAAATGGGGCTCAGCCCCTCGAAGATTCTCTCTCTCTCTCTCTCTCTCTCTCTCTCTCTCTCTCTCTCTCTCTCTCTCTCTCTCTCTCTCTCTCTCTCTCTCTCTCGTGTTGGCTGAATTTATTTTCAGGTTATTTTTTTGGCGACGAGGAAGAGTGAAGCTCGATTCCCTTTTCTATTATTTTCTGCTTCTTTCTTTGCAAATATTTGTTTCCTATATTACTTCTCTCTCACTTTCGTTTTTCCTTTTCTACATTCTATTCTGATTTTTCTTGTAAATATTCACAGGTATAATATGTATGCAAATCAACGTAATATATATAATATAATATAATGTATATATATAATTATTAGATAATTAACTCCACATACAGAATTTCAAGTCACCTTCACCCAGCCTGGGTTTGTTCGTTCGTTTGTTAATAGTTTTCCCATCTTATTTGGAACACAGGCTCTTGTTTCAAAGGGTCGTCCTCTCAAATAACTGGCCATTATTTTTGGACCAAGTTTCGGGATAGTACCTAATGTTCTCAATCTCTGGACATTCTTTGGGTTCACAAATAATAATGATAAATGTTATATCCTTCTAGTATGATCCGTCGGCAAATTTTTAAGCTATAAGCCCTTTGATAATTTTGTAGAATTTGAGTGAGTGTTGCTTTAGTCATTACGGAGTCCTTCATAAGATTGTTTTTTTTTTTTTATAATACTTTTTTTTTTCAATTCTTGATTTTTTCTCAGATTGGATTATTGTTTTTGCTAATTTTTTGGAAATACATTTTCATCCACCATTATAATTTTTCAACAGTAATCGGTTGTTTTGTCTGGTGACTCAAGCTTTGTTATAGTCATCCTATTCTGTGACAGTTATTTGGTACAAATGATTTTGTAATATTTCGCCAAACTTTCAACTGGGCTCCAGAATGCGCTAGAAGAGTTGGAAGACCCAGGCCTACATGGGCGAGGACTATGAAACGTGAAGTAGATGATGGATGGAGAAGTATTGATTTACAATGTCAATATAGAGACTACAGGCGAAATCTAACCGAGGCCCTTTGCGTCAATAGGTGTAGGAGGAGATGGTGATAATGATGATGATAATTTCGTATGAATCATTTAGTTTAATTGATTCTATGTTTTTTTGTATTTCTTCTTTTATCTCTATTACCGCCATGATTGATTGATGACCTTTAGATATGCAGTATGTATTACCTGCAATCAACGTGTCTAATATTATTATTATTATTATTATTATTATTATTATTATTATTATTATTATTATTATTTCTTAGCCAAACTACAACCCTTGTTGAAAAAGCAAGATGCTATAAGCCCAAGGGCTTCAACAGGGAAAAATAGCCCATTGAGGCAAGGAAACAAGGAAATAAATAAACGATATAAGAAGTAATGAATTAAAATAAAATATTTTAAAAAACATTAACAACACTAAAACATTCGTCTATGTATTACCTCCAGTCAACAAGTCTAACATTCGTCTATTTATTACCACCAGTCAACAGGTCTGATAATCGTCTATAAATTACTTCCAGTCAACAGGTCTAATATTCGTCTATGTATTACCTCCAGTCTACAGGTCTAATATTTGTTAAGCGAACTTTCACCAAATCTTTTCCAGTGTGTACATAGTCCAGGAAATCCTTTAATTTTGAAAACCCGAAAATTCCGTCTCAGGGAATTCTCATCTGAAAATGCTGGTTGGGAGAGAGAACAAATAACAAGCAAAGTCGAAATCTGTGAGGGATCCATTGCAAGAAAGAGTAAGACATTATTAAAGCCTTTCGAGGAAGAACCGTTGACTTCCTTAAACAATGTTTACTTCTGACGAAGTTTTTGTAAAAACAAAGTTGACTAAAAATCAAGTGATTTCAAGTGATACTTTCTAAAAGAGAGGTTTATTCCAAACAGTATTTTAAATAAAGTTTTATTTTATTCAAACATTTTATTTTGAACGTTTTATTCAAATAAAGGTTTAAGTTAAACAAAATTTGACTTTATTTCTCTTCAAATGTCAAGTTCAAGAGAATGGTTCCTGGGTTCCCGTTGAGATACTACCACTAGAGAGTTATGGGGTCCCTTGACTGGCCAGACAGTATTACATTGATTCCTTCTCTCTGGTTATGGTTCATTTTCCCTTTATCTACACATACACAGAATAGTCTGGCCTATTCTTTACATATACTCCGCTGTCCTCATACACCTGACAACACTGAGATTACCAAACAATTTTTCTTCACCCCAGGGGTTACAACACTGTAATTGTTCAGTGGCCACTTATCTCTTGCTAAGAGTAGAAGAGAGACTTTAGCTATGGTAAGCTGCTTTTCTAGGAGACGGACACTCTAAAATCAAACCAATGTTCTCTGGTCTTGGGTAGTGCCATAGCCACTGTACCATAGTCTTACCCTGTCTTGGGTTAAAGTTCTCTTGCTTGAGAGTACACTCGGGCACACTTTTCTATCTAATTTCTCTTCCTCTTGTTTTGTTAAAGTTTATATAGTTTATATAGGAGATATTTATTTTTATGTTGTTATTCTCCTTAAAGTATTTTAGTTTTCCTTATTTTCCTTTCCTCACTGGGCTATTTTTCCTGTTGAAGCCCCTGGGCTTATAGCATCCTGCTTTCCAAATAGGGTTGTAGCTTAGGGAGATTACTTTTATGGTAAGTACTTCGGCCCGGCCAAGGATTCGAACCTTAGCGCCAAATAGAAATAGAGGTGATATTAACTCTACCATTCTGCCATTCTCTGTTAGGCAGAATGGTAAAGCCAAATGTCAGTGCCATTTCAACTAGGTGCTAAGGTTCTAATCATTGACCGGGCAGAGGTACTTAGATAAAAGGAATTAACATATGTTTCTGTATTAGGGACATAAAAATCACGTGTTAATAATAAAATGCCTATATGTATGTATGTATGTGTATATATATATATATATATATATATATATATATATATATATATATATATATATATATATATATGTATATATATATATATATATATATGTATATATATATATATATATATATATATATATATATATATATATATATATATATATATAAAACATACTTCTATTTCGAGTAAAGCCATCGAATTTTTCACTCTTTTTAAAGGCAAAAGAGTTTATAGTTTTGTTGAAACTATCCATAGGCACTTTCTCATTTTTATCCTCTGGGCATTTTCTCTCTCAGGATGTTCTGTGCTCACACGAAAGCCACTTTGGGCACTATCCTCAATTACAACATCTCTTTTGCCGCCTTCCGACTTGAGTGGAGTGTTTGAACAAGTCTAACCCTTTGAGGGCGCCACGTGTCCTGTTTACGAAAGGAAGCGACCAATGTGCAATGAAAAATAGATGGAAATGGAAAAGAAAAAATAAGATGTGGGAGAGAGTTTTCTTTATCGCTTTGGATCCAATTTACTCTGGCCGCGATCGGAAAGGAATGGGGAATGATGCTTTGATTATAGGAGGTCCCTGTTTGCATACCACTACAGTCGTGGTAGGAAGGATATCAGGGACGCTACTGGAAAGGCAAGGAAAGGAAAGGAAAGGCTGGCTGGCAGGCTTCCTCTTTCAAGCCACCAGTTTCTTCCCGCCAATTCTTTTCCCGCCAAGATTTCTTTCCCCCGAGAAGTGTTTTCCCGCCAAAATATTCAGCCAAGGATTCTTTTTCACGCCAGCAATTGCTGGCGATATCTATGGCGTTGGAGATCTTCCTGATATACATATGGCTCCAGACAGAGTGATTGATTGCTTTTTTATTTATCTGGCATCCTGAAATCGAAGGTCATTGACGCCTCAAAACACTGGCGACAATAATTATGGAATATTGAAGGCAGCGATGGAAATCAATGGGCCAAAGAGGACCAGATGGTACTGAAGTTCAAATATAAAAGTTTGCTCTCTTCCGTCCCCTTTTCTTCTCTGAGAATTTGTTCACAATATAGCATAGCTACATCATTGTCTTACCTTATGATGCCTTGATATTTAAATTTGTTATTTCCGGGTAATTTATTATGTTCACCCCGTCGAAAGAGCTAAAGTATCGGCTACGGTGGAAACTTTTTGTCGGGGTTATTGAATGCGAGGGATTTATTTTCAAGTAAAGACTTGGTTCAACAAGGAGGTTATGTAGTTAATGTTTTGCCCACTATAGACAAAAAGTAACCAATGATAATAGGTATCATCATCATTATTATTATTATTATTATTATTATTATTATTATTATTATTATAAAACTTTGAAATGCTAATCTACTTGGGGGAATTTTGCAATTATTTGCATGAACAATTATTAAATAAAAAACTTCCTCAAAAGCAAATACAAATTCTACATTAACTAGAGGTTTTTTATCTGGAAAATAGTGGATATATTGTTCGCTTTCCAGTAAGGTTTTTGGTCAAGATATTCAAAACTTTTCCTCCTGAATTTTTCAGTCTAAGTGCGTCTAGCTTAAGTTGTTCTAGAAATCATTAGTTAGTTTTTGGGAGTTATTTTTGCATCTTATTTTGCTAAGGAATATAGAACCTCAAGAAAAATTTTTCTTGATGAATGTGTCTACAGTTATTTCCCTAACCAGTTCGCACACACACAAAATCACACACACACACACACACACACACATTATATATATATATATATATATATATATATATATATATATATATATATATATATATATATATATATGTGTGTGTGTGTGTGTGTGTGTGTATATATATATATATATATATATATATATATATATATATATATATATATATATATATATATATATATATATATATATATTATCATATGTGTGTATGTATGTTATTTTCAAAAAGGCCCATTAAAGAAACAAAGGAAATGAAAATAAATCACTATATATTACAGCCAATACATATTAGTCCTCTTCACAGTGTGCATTATTTTTACTGTACAGCTTGAAGAGGACCAATGAGTATTTGCAGAAATATTTCGTAATTTATTTTTATTTCTTTTGTGTCTTTTTTTTTTTCAAGAAAAACGTTAAACCTTTTGGATTGCAGTTACAAGTAATACATTATACAGTACATTAAAAATTTCCCCTTTCCTAACTACAACCCGTCTTTAAACCCCTGCTTACACATATCCTTATGTATTAGGGATTATCATGTTCAAATAGTTCTTTGTCCCCTGAATAGCATTTTCCTTATATAGACACCTTCCACACCCATGTTAGTCAATTAACTACCACCAACCTTCACCCAATCTTACTTAGTCCCATCAACTGAAGCCTGAATTTCACTAACATTTCCATGTATTTCATAGCCTTCATTCCTTCCAAGACGCCTCACAAGCGTTACTGTATTTATAATGTGGCTGCATGCAAATAGGCCTTTATTTTAGGCTATTATTTATTGCATTTTATTCCTGAAGTTCTCGCTCATTACCTCTTACCATTTTGTGTCGCTTTAAGTGCAAAAAGTTATTTGAAATTATTTTATTTTTATGATTTTGCTTATTTTGTGATAGATTATAAATGTATGTATGTATATAATATAATACAATACAATAAAATATGAGGTAGAGCTTTAGGGAAAAGTTATTGAGACCTTTATCAGAACAAACGAGCAAGTTCACTTGATAGACAACGACGATGTATGAATGGAAAATACTTTATTATGTTGTATTGGCGATTACGTTATAAAGTTTCGATTACCTACTTTTTACTCTGACGTATCTTGTTTATATAACTTGCTCTAAGTCAAAACAACACATACAGTATCTTTCCCTTTGAATCAAGAGAAGTTGAATGGTCGAAGTATTGAAAGTATTTTGAAGAATATTTTTCAGTTTCACCGATGCCAACTTCCAATCAACCTAGAGAACAAAGTTCGTTGAAATATAACAAGTGACTGCGCACGGGCATGTGTGTGTGTGTGAGTGTCTGTACATCCATGCCAGTGCGTGTGTGTCACTGAATGCGTGCTTGCGCGCGTAGCATTCACCTTCTTTAGACCAAGTGGTGTAACAAGAAGACATATCGTTTTCAGGATCCCTTTTGTTGACGTTAGTTCTTGACATTGTATTTCCATTATCATTTGCCCCCCCCCCCCCTCAAAAAAAAAAAAAAAAAAAAAAAAAAAAAAAAAAACTGTACGTAGCTTTGACTTCCAAGAATCATTGTCGTTTTGAGATTTAAGGATCAAAGTCTTGGAATAATTCATTTTGATTGTTCATTACTTTTTTGTAGTTTATTTCCTAGTTTCTTTTCCTCACTGGTGTACTTTTGCCGGTTGGAGTCCTTGGACTTATAGCATCATGCTTTTACTACTAGGGTTATAGCCTAGCTTGTAATAATAATAATAATAATAATAATAATAATAATAATAATAATAATAATAATAATAATAACAGTCATTGGGGATGCTTTTTGAGGTATGCGTGAGGAGGGGTGGTGTGGGTGTTTAGATGTGTAGGGCATACGCCCATCCCTAGAGATGGAGGGGAGGGGTAGGGGATAGGGCACTGCCAAGGGTAGTGGGGGACGGTTGTCCCGGATTTGCTTGTAGTGTGCAAACATCTAAGACATTATGCATTTCTCTGTGGGTCGTCCCTCTTTCACGGCTGGATAGGACGCAGTAGTCGTCTCCTTTGTTTTGTGACGATGCCGAGAGAAAGGTTGTGACTCAAAGGCAGGAAGCAATCAACTGAGTAACTTTATTAAAGAACACTCTCCTTTATATACAAAACCTCAAGACAACAGGAATTTTCATGTTCGAGAAACAGACAATGTTGCAGAGGAAACACGCAGACATGTTTATTCTGGTTCTTTTTAGTGCGGGGGAAGAGCGCAGATACAAGCATAATATATACAAAATAATTTATGTACGATCGTATGACACACGGTTGGTACATGGCTCCCCCCCTAAAAATGACATACTGTACATGTTAAATAGGGCGCCCTGATCTAGAGAGGCGAACTGCAGGCGGGTCATCTGGCAGGAGATAAGCAGGAATGCTTTTGGACTGCGTCGGATCACAAGGAAAGGGCCCGTGTAAGGGGGCGTTAGCGGTGGCTTGCTAGTGTCGTTGCGCAGGAAGACGTGTGTTGCAGAGTGCAAGTCTGTTGGTATGTGATGCTTTGCAGGGGGCTTGTAAGTCTGGCGGCATGGAGTAAATTTTCCCATGATGTGACGTATGCACTGGAGATCGTCGGAGGAGGTTGTAGAAGGAAAAAATTCGGCAGGGACGACCAACGGGTCGCCATACACCATTTCAGCTGCCGAGACGTCGAGGGCGTCTTTAGGAGTGGTCCTTAGTCCCAGGAGGACCCAGGGAAGCTGAGTAAACCAATTGCAATCCTTGCAGCCGGACATCAAAGCTGTTTTGAGGGTGCGATGAAAACGTTCAACCATTCCATTGGCAGCGGGGTTGTAGGCCGTTGTCTGGTGTAGGGTGATGCCCAGGAGATTCGCTAATGATGTTCACAATTGAGAGGTGAAAGTGGTTCCCCTGTCAGAAGTAATATGCTCAGGGATACCGAATCTTGAAATCCATCCAGAGAGTAAGGCAGATGTACATGAGGCTGACGTTGCAGTTTCCATGGGAATGGCTTCAGGCCAACGAGTGGAGCGGTCGATGACGGTAAACAGGTAACGATGTCCTTGTGATGTGGATAGGGGGCCTACAACGTCGACGTGAATATGTGCGAAACGACGCTGAGGTTGGGGAAAGGTGCCCACTCCTGAATCCGTGTGTCGATGTACTTTGGAAGTTTGGCAAAAAGTACAGGCGTGGACCCAATCCTTAGCCTCCTTAGAAATGCCGTGCCAAATGAACTTTGCCTTCAGCAGCTGTGCAGTAGAACGGCACGAGGGATGTGAAAGGCCGTGAATGAAATCAAACACCTGTCGGCGCATGGGAACAGGAATCCAAGGTCGCGGTCTGCCAGTACTGACGTCACAGAGGAGGGTGGTGTTGGAGTCTTCGAGGGGGAAGTCTTCCCAATGGAGGGACGTGCAGGATGTCCTACATGCTTGATACTCTGGATCCTGTCGTTGGGCTTCAGCCAGGGCGTTGTAATCCAATCCCAGTTGAACGGCAGCCAATGTGTTTCTTGACAGGGCATTGGCAACGGGATTCATTTTCCCAGGGACGTATTGAAGGGTGCAATTGTATTCAGCCACGGCAGAGAGATGTCGGCATTGCCTGGCAGACCAGGCATCAGACTGTCGAGTAAAGGCGTGCACCAGAGGCATGCGGTCTGTGCAAATGATGACGGGCGTACCTTGTAAGAAATGGCGAAAGTGACGGACAGCCAAGTGCACCGCCAGCAATTCTCGATCGAAGGTAGAATAACCCGATTCTGCCTTGGACAGTTTTCTGCTGAAGAAGGCCAATGGGCGGGGCGAGCCGTTGACCTCCTGCTCCAGTACTGCACCAATAGCGACGCTGCTGGCATCGGTGGAGAGAAGGAGAGGGGCATGTGGGATAGGAAAAGTGAGAGCCACAGCAGTTGATAGGGCCTTCTTTGCATTGCAGAAGGCTGCTTCTTGAAGGGGACCCCACTTCAGGTCCTTTGGCTTGCCCTTGAGGGAGGCGTAGAGGGGAGCAAGAGTGGCGGCAATGGCTGGCAGAAAACGGTGATAATAGTTGATCATGCCTAAGAACTCCTGCAGAGCTTAGACGGTCGAGGGTGCGGGGAAGTTCTGAATGGCTGCTACCTTCTCAGGGAGGGGTGGACTCCTTCAGGAGTGATGCGGTGCCCTAAGAACGACACTTCGTTGGCGCCAAAGGTACACTTGTCGTACCGGACTACAAGGCCGTTTTGTTGCAGGCGGTCGAGCACGATGCGCAGGTGACGGAGGTGTTCCTCTTTTGAGGAGAACACAAGTATGTCGTCCACATAACATAATCAGAAAGGGAGTTCCCCTAAGATGCCATCCATGAGACGTTGAAACGTGGCCCCAGCATTACGAAGGCCAAAACAGGAGTAATTGAAGGTCTATGTACCAAACGGAGTGGTGATGGCGGTCTTGGGGATGTCTTCTGGGTTCATAGGCACCTGATAATACCCCTTCAGGAGGCCGAGCATAGAGAAAGCCTTCGCTTTGTGCAGGTAGGAGGTCACGTCGGCAATGTTTGGGAGGGGATAGTGATCCGGTTCTGTTTGCATGTTCAGGTGCCTGTAATCCCCGCTCGGACGGAGGGAGCCGTCTTTCTTCAGAACGATGTGTAAGGGTGACGACCATGGGCTGGAGGCCTTTTGGCAAAGGCCCATTTCCTCCATTTCGGCGAACGTCTGTTTGGCGGCTGCCAGTCGTTCCGGCGTCAGACGTCTGAAATTTGCAAAGACTGGGGGTCCCGTCGTCTTGATATGGTGATAAATACCGGGCTTGGCAGGAACCGCGGGCGTTTGGCGAAGTTCTGAACGGAAAACTTCCGGGTATGACGTGAGGAGGTGGGCGTAGGCATCCATGGGTGCGTTGATGTGGATAGCGAGGTTAGAGGGGGCGGGTTGAAGAGGTGTCGACAAGTACGAGTCTGCGTTGACCAATTGTCGGTGGGCGACATCGACCAGAAGGTGGAAATGAGAGAGGAAATCTGCACCGAGGTTTGGCAATGTGACGTCAGCAACGCGAAACTTCCAATTGAATTTACCGTTTCCGAACGATAATGTGAGGTTCTCGTAACCGTAGGTGGGTATCGCAGATCCGTTGGCAGCTACCAAGCGGACGTCGGCAGATGTAGACAGACTACGTCGTTTCTTGAAGAGTTTCCTTGGCAAAAGAGAACGACAGGCACCCGTGTCTACCAAAAATCGCACGCCCGTTCCTGCATCATGTAAAAAGAAAAGATTAGAAACACGGGAGGCCACCGCCACGAGCGATGGCCTACTCCACGTTTGTTGGCTACTGACAATCCTCGGCACATTTCTTCGCGTTTGTCCCGAATCTGAAGTGGTAGTAGCAAAACTGTGGCGGATGGGAGGTAGTAAGTGGCTGTAGAAGTCGTTTGTTGGGGCGCGAGCGATTGGTGGGTGGTGGGCGGCTTTTTCGCTGCTTCGGCACGTCACGGGGTAGGCGTGTATGTCCTACGGCATTCATGTCAGCTTCAGTTGACGTTGAATAGGCATCCTCTTCGTCAGGGGTGGAGGCGTTGATGGAGGTCTTGAAGTGACTGTTCATAAGGGCGTCGGCTTTGGTCATCAAGTCCTTTATGGGTAAACTATCGACATCGGGTGTGGCAGCGCGTATAGGTCCAGGTAAACGGCGTATCCAAAGGGCACGATGTAGGTTCACCTCACAAGGAGAGCCGTCTGTGGCAGGTTGAAGGCGAGCGATACTGGTCATTTCCCTGAGGGCAAGCAAAGCCCTTTGGTCCCCCAATGGTTGTTGCGAGAGCTGAAAAAGGTTTGCTATACGGGCGGCTTGCGACGGCGAGTACTGCTGCAGAAGGTATGTTTTGAGGACGTCATACGCTATTGGGGTGTCTCCTTGTTCACAAAGCCAGTCGGATATTTCTGGGAAGGTGTCCTCGGGTATCGCCGTGAGAACATAATCTGCTTTGGTGGTTGAGCGAGTCACGCCCTTGATGCGAAACTGGACTTCTGCGCGCTGAGACCAAGCAAACGCCTCTCCGCTGGCAAACGATGAAAGTTTCAATGAGGCAGCCGCAGCGCCAACTTCCGTAGAGTCCGCCATAGTACCAACGATGGAGGGGCGAGGGGGGTGGGGGTGTAAAGCGGTGGGAGTGAGTCGACTTCCGGGGTTACCAATGTGACGATGCCGAGAGAAAGGTTGTGACTCAAAGGCAGGAAGCAATCAAATGAGTAACTTTATTAAAGAACACTCTCCTTTATATGCAAAACCTCAAGGCAACAGGAATTTTCATGTTCGAGAAACAGACAATGTTACAGAGGAAACACGCAGACATGTTTATTCTGGTTCTTTTTAGTGCGAGGGAAGAGCGCAGATACATTAATTATGTTCACCCCGTCGCTTAAGAGATAAAATATCGGCTATGTAATTATGGAAATATTTTGTCAGGATTATTGAAAGTGAATGATTCATTTTCAAGAAAAGGCAAGGAGGTTATGTAACAAACTTTTGCCCACTGGTGTAAACAATAATCAATGATGATAATTTTTATTATTATTATTATTATTATTATTATTATTATTATTATTATTATTTTTAATTTTATTATTATTATTATTATTATTATTATTATTATTATTATTAGTATTATTATTTTTAATATTATTATTATTATGAAACTTTGAAATGTTAATCTCCTTTGGTGACTTCTACAATTAAATGCATGAAGAATTATTAAAGAAAAAGCTTCTTCATAAGCAGATAGAATTTCTACATTAACTTGCTGTTTTTTCTTTTCTTTTTTTTTCTGGAAAATAGTGGATACCTTGTTCGCTTTCCAGTAAGGTTTTTGGTCAAGATATTCAAATGCTCAAAACTTTTCCTCCTGATTTTTTCAGTCTAAGCGCGTCTAACTTGAGTTATTCTATGAATCTTTAGTTAGTTTTTTGGGAGTTATTTTTGCATCTTATTTTGCTATGGAATATAGAACCTTGAGGAAAGATTCTCCTCGAGATTTCACTGAAATTGTAAATGAAAATTATTTTCTTGGCGAATGCGTCTACAGTTATTTCCTTAACCAGTTCTAATATATGTATATATATACTGTAGATACATATTATATTATATATATATATATATATATATATATATATATATATATATATATATATACTGTATATACATATATATATATATATATATATATATATATATACAGTATATATATATTATATATATATACTGTATATACATATATATACAGTATATATATATATATATATATATATATATATATATATATATATATATATATATATATATATATATATATATATATATATAGGTGTGTGTGCTTGTGTGTGTATCTGTGTGTAAGTGTGTATGTATGTTTTAAAAAAGGCCCATAAAAGAAACAAAGGAAATGAAAATAAATCTCTATACATTACGGCCAGTACATACTAGGGCTCTTCACAGTGTGCATTATTTTTACTGTACACCTTGAAGAGGGCCGATTCGAAATTGCCGATATATTTTGTAATTTGTTTTTATTTCCTTTGTTTCTTTTATGGGTTTTGTTCCAAGAAAAAAGTTAAACTGTTGGATTGCAGTTACAAGTAATACATTATACCGTATGTATATAAAATTCTCAGGATTTTCAATTTTAACCATTTTATGGTGGTCTGGTCTTAAAAGGTTAAACTTTTTAAAGGCATCAACGAATCTGCTTAAGGTCCAGCTCTCTCTTCCCTCACTATGATTCATGTTGAAACTATACTGGGACCGGCTATTTATTTAATGAACATTTTAGTGTGTTTTTTCGTCTGTGATTGATAAAATTAGCATGTTTTGCAATTACTCAAGAGTCATGTGCTAATTCAGAGAGAAATTTTTGTTTACAATTATTATCGGACCAATGGTTCGTTTTTTAATTGAGTGAGCTCTTTTTTGATTACCGATGTTAATTGGACAGTTTAGTTGGGTCGTTTGTCAGTTTTAGTTCCTTTTATATGTTTTATTAGCGTCCGCAACCCGTCAAAAATGACAACTAAATGTCTAGATAGATATGCACACACACGCATACACACAGATTCAACTCTGGCCATCCCCTCCCCCTTTCCTAACTATAATTGGATGTAAACCCCTGCTTACTCCTATCCTTGTATATTAAGCATTATCATATTCAAATAATTCTTTGTCCCCTGAATTGCATTTTCCTTATATAGATAATTTCCACACCCATGTTAATTACTTAAGTATCCCCACCATTCATTTCATCTTACTTAGTCCCATCAATTGAACCCTGAAGGTTTATAAACATCTTCATATTTCATAGCTATCATTCCTTCCAGCGTTACTGTGTTTACAATATGCCTGCATGCGATTTGGCCTTTACTTTAGGCTATTATTATTTACTGCATTTTATGCTTGAAGTTTTTGCTCATTAACTCTTACAATTCTGTTGCACTTAAAGTGCAAAAAGTTATTTGAAATTATATAATACAATACAATACAATATGAGGTAAGGCTTCGGGAAAAGGTATTGAGACCTTTATCAGAAAAACCAGCAAGTCGACATTATCGACTTCGACGATGTATGATTGGAAAATGCTTTATTCTGTTGTGCTGTTGATTGCATTATAAAGTTTTTATTACTTACTTTTTACTCCGGCTTTTCTTGTTTATATAACCTTTTTTTTAAGTCAAATCAACACATATCTTTCCCTTAGAACCAAGAGAAGTTGAATGGTCAAAGTATTGAAAGTATTTTGAAGTTTATTTTTCATTTTCATGGACGCCAAATTCCAATTTACCTAGAGAACAAAGTTCGTGTAGATATAACAAATGACTGCGCACGGGCGTGTGTGTGAGTGTCTGTATGCCCATGCCAGTGCATGTGTGTGTGTCATTGAATGCGTGATTGCGTGCGCGTAGCCTTCACCTCCTAGACCAAGTGGTGCGACAAGAAGACATATCGTTTTCAGGAACGCTTTTGTTGACGTTAGTTCTTGACATTGTATTTCCATTATCATTTGCCTCCCCCCTCCCTCCCCCCCCCGAAAAAAAAGTACGTTGTTTTGACTTCCGAGAATCATTGTCGTTTTGAGATTTAAGGATTAAGGTCTTGGAATAATTTATTTTGATTGCTCATTACTTTCTTTTAGTCTATTTCCTTGTATCTTTTCCTCTCGGAGCTACTTTTCCCTGTTGGAGTCCTTGGGCTTATAGCATCATGCTTTTCCTACTAGGGTTATAGCCTAGCTTGTAATAATAATAATAATGATAATAATAATAATAATAATAACAGTCATTGGCGATGCTTGTTGAGGTATGCGTGAGGAGGGGTGGTGTGGGTGTTTAGATGTGTAGGGGATATGCCCATCCCTAGAGGTGGAGGGGAGGGGTAGGGGAAAGTGCATTGCCAGGGGGTGGGGGAGTCAGGGTAGGGGTGGTTGTCCTGGATTTGCTTGCAGTGTGCAAACATCTGAGACATTATGCATTTCTCTGTGGGTCGTCCCTCGTTCACTGCTGGATAGGACGCAGTAGTTGTTGCCTTTGTTTTATTGCCTTCATTTGTTTTTATGGACCTTTGTTTCCAGGATTTGGAATGTCATTCCCATTCCCAGTGGGAATAGGAGCAGGAGTTGAAGGTATGCGCTGTTATTATGTCTGGGAAATCTGTGATGAATGGCTGGATGTTTAGCTGATGTGGAGAAATGGTTTTAACAACGAATGTTGCCCGAATATGTTGTCTTACTTCGTTGTTCACTTATTAGGTTCACTAAGGCTTCACTTTTATGTGTATATATATATATATATATATATATATATATATATATATATATATATATATGTATGTATATATATATATATATATATATATATATATATATATATATATATATATTCAGTATATATATATATATATATATATATATATATATACTGAATATATATATATATATATATATATATATATATATATATACATACATATATATATATATATATATATATATATATATATATATATACTGAATATATATATATATATATATATACATACATATATATATATATATATATATATATATATATATATATATATATATATATATATATATATATATATATAGGTATATGAAATTATTTGTATATATATTGAAAATTATAAATATTAAGTAAGGATTCGGTGAAAGAAATAGTTTTACAAACAGACTATCCTAAACAATGAAACTTGTACTTACATTTTGGGTAGGTACGCTAGTATAAATAATACAAAAAAAAAAAACACAGCTTTAATACCCAGATAACAAGAGATTTGTATACGATTTCTTAAAAGCTCGAACGCTAAGCAATGCCTTTAGATAAGCGTTCAGAGTATTCCGATGTTTAATACTGACATTGCCAAACAATTCTTCTTCATCCAAGGGGTTAACGCACTGAAATTGTTCAGTGGCCACTTTCCTCTTGTTATGGGTAGAAGAGAATCTTTAGCTATGGTAAGCAGCTCTTCTAGGATAAGGACACTCCAAAATCAAACCATTGTTCTCTAGTCTTGGGTAGTGACATAGCCTCTGTGCCATGGTCTTCCACTTTCTTAGTCTCTTGCTTGAGGGTACACTCGGGCACGCTGTTCTGTCTTGTTTCTCTTCCTCTTGTTTTGTTCAAGTTTTTATAGTTTATATAGGAGATATTTATTTTAATGTTACTTTTCTTAAAAATTTTATTTTTCCTTGTTTCCTTTCCTTGCTGGGCTATTTTCCCTGTTGGAGCCCCTGCGCTTATAGCATCTGATTTTCCAACTGGGGTTGTAGCTTAGCAAGTAATAATAATATAGATACGATTGCTCGTATCTATTAATACGTATGAAGGGAAGAGTTAATTTGGAGTTTCTTAAAAGGTTAAACAGTTTTTAGGCTTTAATGAGTTTGCTTAAAGTCTCTTTTCCTGACTAGAATTCATTTGGAAACTATACTGGGACCGTCTGTTTATTTAAGTAACATTCCCTTGTGTTTTTTCGTCTGTAATTAATAAAATTATCATGTTTTGCAAATACTCAAAAGCCATTATGCTGATTCAAATATTTTTGTTTACAATTATGATCGGACCAATGGTTTGTTTGTTAATTCAGTGAACTCTTTTTTGATTACCGATGTTCATTGGACAGTTTAATTGGGTCGTTTGTCATTTTAGTTCCTTTTCTGTGGTTATTATTATTATTATTATTATTATTATTATTTTCAGTTTTTAGCCTTACTAAAGCCTTAGAACATAAGAACTATGGAGAGAATAATGATGGAAGTTTAAAGGCCGCTCGTGAATGGCAGAGGCAAGGGACAGTGACATTGTCCTATCAAGCAGTACAATGCGCTAGAGACTGACCATATATACATATGATGGGCGCCCAAGCCCCCTCTCCACCCAAGCTAGGACCAAGGAGGGCCAGGCAATGGCTGCTGATGACTCAATAGTTAGACCTAAATGCCCCCTCCCCCCATCCTTTGCTCACAAGGATGGTGAGGTTGCAGTGACTAAAGAAACTAACGAGTTTGAGTTGGACTCGAACTACAGTCTGGCGTTCGCCAGTCAGGGACGTTATCACCTCAGCCACCATAACCCTAATCATGAGACAGAAAAGGAGTAACATGGATACGAGAGTAAAACTAAAGTAGAGGATATTCTAGCAACTTTTAAGAATACGAAATGGACATGGGTAGGATACATAATGAGAATGGCAGATAAAAGATGAACATAAATAATAACAGAATGGGTCCCTAGAGATTTCCGAAAAAGGGGAAGGATGAGAAGAAGATGGATTGGCGAACTAAGATAATTTGCTGGTATAAACTGGCATAGAAAAACCATAAACAGACACGATTGGAAGGATACTTCTGAGAAGAAAGAAGGCCTATAGTGTTTGGTTGCTCAGACTGAACAAGATTTGCGTTTGGACAACTCTTGTTCATTTTTTTTTTTTACAAAGGGTAGAATTTTTAATGATCTTAAAATAGCAAGTGTCAATATATCTCTATGTAATCTTAAGTAAATGATATGCGTATCAATTAGTTAAGTAGATCAGATCTCTCTCTCTCCCTCTCTCTCTCTCTCTCTCTCTCTCGACATGGCAATTCACACGAGGCCTGACCTTAACTCCTCTGTTTGCCGTGAACATTGTTTTTCATTTATGTGTTCGTCTGTTGTTCAAAAGTCCAGTCAGAGCGTTTGCATAAGTTAAAGGAAAATGGACATTTGGTGTACTACAGTTTTACTAATACTTTTCCCTCACAACTCTCTGGGGTAGGAATGTTTTTTCCTCCCTGAAGTGACCGACATTTTTATGCATACTCCATTTCGGATGTTGTCCTAGGACGAGTGCTCAGTGGTATGGGGGGGGGGGTGCGTCTTGGCACTTGGAGTGATATTGTGGTGTGTTTGCACCTCGAGTTAAGCAAATGGGGCTCAGCCCCTCGAAGATTCCCTCTCTCTCTCTCTCTCTCTCTCTCTCTCTCTCTCTCTCTCTCTCTCTCTCTCTCTCTCTCTCTCTCTCGTGTTGGCTGAATTTATTTCCCGGTTATTTTTGTTGGCGACGAGGAAGTGAGAAGCTCGATTCCCTTTTCTATTATTTTCTGCTTCTTGCTCTGCTAATATTTGTTTCCTATATTACTTCTCTCTCACTTTCGTTTTTCTCTTATCTACATTGTTATATATTTCATGTGAATATTCACACATTCAATATTTATAAAATTGGATGTATATATATATATATATATATATATATATATATATATATATATATATATATATATATATATATATATATATACACACATATATGTATATATATATATATATATATATATATATATATATATATATATATATATATATATATATATATATATACTATCTTCCATTATTATTAAAACTGGTAATCTTTGGATAATCAACTCCACATATAGAATTAAGAGTTGCCTTCGGCTAGTTTAAATTTATCATAGATTTTTAAATATTTTATTTTTTTTATTTCTGAAAAAAAAAACTTCTAGCATTATAATTTCTCAATATTAATCGTTTCTCTTTTCTGGTGACTATCATTGTTAAAGTCGTACTCTTCTGTAGCAGTTATTTAGTACGAATTATTTTGTAATATTTCACCAAAGTTTCAACTGGGCTCCAAAATACACTAGAAGAGTTGGAAGACCCAGGCCTACATAGCCGATGACTATGAAGTGTGAAATAGATGATGAGTGGAGAAGTATTGATTTAAAAGCTCAATATAGAGACGACGGGCGAAATCTAACTGAGGCCCTTTGCGTCAATAGGTGTTGGAGGAGATGGTGATGTTGATGATGATGATGATTTCGTACAAATCATTTAGTTCAATTGATTCTATGTTCTTTTTATTCCTTCTTTTATTTCTATTACCGCCATTAATTGATTGATGACCTTTTGATATGCAGTACTCTGGCAAAGGTCGACGTATTACCTCCAGTCAACAAGTCTAATATTATTATTATTATTATTATTATTATTATTATTATTATTATTATTATTATTATTATTATGATTAGCCTAGCTACAACCCTTGTTGGAAAAACAAGGTGCTATAAGCCCAAGAGCTCCAACAGGGAAAAATAGCCCATTGAAGAAAGGAAATTAGAAAATAAATAAACGATATAAGAAGTGACATTGCTTGAGGGTACACTCGGTCACACTATTCTATCTAATTTCTATTCCTATTGTTTTGTTAAAGTATTTATAGTTTATATAGGAAATTTTTATTTTAATGTTGTTGCTATTTTTAAAATATTTAATTTTTCCTTGTTTCCTTTCCTTTCTGGGCTATTTTCACTTTTCGGGCCCCTGGGCTTATAGCATCTTGCTTTCCCAACTAGGGTTATAGCTTAGCAAATAATAATAATAATAATAATAATAATAATAATAATAATAATAATAATAATAATGAAAAATTAAAATAAAATATTTCAAAGAACATTATCAACACTAAAACATTCGTCTATGTATTACCTCCAGTCAACAAGTCTAATATTCGTCTATTTATTACCACCAGTCAACAGGTCTAATAATCGTCTATAAATTACTTCCAGTCAACAGGTCTAATATTCGTCTATGTATTACTTCCAGTCAACAGGTCTAATATTCGTCTATGTATTACCTCCAGTCAACAGGTCTAATATTCATAATGCGAACTTTCACCAAATCTATTCCAGTGTGAACATAGTCGACGAAATCCTTTAATTCTGAAAAGCGGAAAATTCCGGCTCAGGGAATTCTCATCTGAAAATGCTGGTTTGGGAAGAGAACAAATAACAAGCAAAGTCAAACTCCGTGAGGGATCCATTGCAAGAAAGGTCTAGGATATTATTAAAACCTTTAGAGAAAAAAACGTTGAGTTTCTTAAACAAAGTTTACTTCAGACGAAGTTTTTGTAAAAACAAAGCTGACTAAAAATCAAGTGATTTCAAACGATACTTTCTGCAAGAAAAGTTTATACCAAACAGTATTTTGAATAAAGTTTTGTTCTATTCGAACATTTTATTTTGAACTGTTTTATTCAAATGAAGGTTACCTCAAACAAAGTTGACTTTAATTCTCTTCAAAAACATGTTTAAAAGAATGGTTCCCATTTAGAATATAATCTCCCATATTTAATGAAGAGGAAGTTTGTGTGTGTGTGTATACTATATATATATATATATATATATATATATATATATATATATATATATATATATATATATATATATATATATATATAATGTATATATATATATATATATGTATATATATATATATATATATATATATATATATATATATATATATATATATAATGTATATATATATATATATATATATATATATATATATATATATATATATGTATATATATATATATATATATATATATATATATATATATATATATATATATAAACACACACATAAATACACCCAGTATACTCCATGTATGTGTGTTTGCAGAAATTATCTACTACATCAAAATGACATCCACCATATTTTCGAGAAAATACCGGTAAAGAGTTATGGGGTCCTTTTGGGTGGCCAGACAGTGTTACATTGAATCCTTCTCTCTGGTTACAGTTAATTTTCCATTTGCCTACCCATACACAGAATAGTCTGACCTATTCTTTACATACTCTCCTCTGTCCTCATACACCTGACAACTCTAAGATTACCAAATAATTCTTCTTCTCCGTAGGGGTTAACTACTGCACTGTCATTGTTCAGTGGGCACTTTCCTCTTGGTAAGGGTAGAAGAGGCTCTTTAGCTATGGTAAGCATCTCTTCTAGGAGAAGGACACTCCAAAATCAAACCATTGTTCTCTAGTCGTGGGTAGTGCCACAGCCTCTGTACCATTGTCTTCCACTGTCTTGGGTTAAAGTTCTCTTGCTCGAGGGTTCACTCGGACACACTATTCTATCAAATTTCTCTTCCTATTGTTTCCTTTCCTCACTGAGCTATTTTCCCTGTTGGAGCCCTTGGGATTATAGCATCCTTCTTTTCCAACTATGTTTGTAGCTTAGCAAGTAATAATAATAATAATAATAATAATAATAATAATAATAATAATAAAACGAACTCCAACTAATTTTCTTTTCTAAAGGGTGTTATTTAAATTCCAAGGATTTCTTATTTTTATAGTGTATTTTTTTTTTAAATAAAAGGTTCGATAGATGTGAATTCTGTTTAAAATGTATGTTCTTTTTTAGAATAGTCCCAATCAAAATTATGCTTAAAAATTAGTTCTTCTAATGGTGCTTTACCAGGTTTCTATCCCCATTTCATATATATATATATATATATATATATATATATATATATATATATATATATATATATATATATATATATATATATATATATATATATATGTGTGTGTGTGTGTGTTTTCGATCACGCTCAGTAGCATTGCCAGACGTATAACTACTCTGTCTCTACTCGTCCCTCTGGTAGGGGGAGAGGGAATAGTCATACCCAAGTTGAAGGTGGTTCGTGTATGTACGTATTTGAATATTTAGCAGTCATTTTTGACGATTTGCGTACACTAGAGTGTGTGTGTGTATATATATATATATATATATATATATATATATATATATATATATATATATATAACATATGTATATTTTGAGTAAAGCTATCGAACTTTTCACTCCTTTAAAGGAAAAAAGGTTTATAGTTTTGTTGAAACCATAGACACTTTCCCATTTCCATCCTCTGGGCATTTTCTCTCTCAGGATGTTCTGTGCTCACACGAAAGCCACTTTGGGCACTATCCTCAATTACAACCTCTCTTTTGCCGCCTTCCGACTTGAGTGGAGTGTTTGAACAAGTCTAACCCTTTGAGGGCGCCACGTGTCCTGTTTACGAAGGGAAGCGACCAATGTGCAATGAAAAATAGATGGAAATGGAAAAGAAAAAATAAGATGTGGGAGAGAGTTTTCTTTATCGCTTTGGATCCAATTTACTCTGGCCGCGATCGGAAAGGAATGGGGAATGATGCTTTGATTATAGGAGGTCCCTGTTTGCATACCACTACACTCGTGGTAGGAAGGATATCACGGACGCCACTGGAAAGGCAAGGAAAGGAAAGGCGGGCTGACTTCCCCCTTCAAGCCACCAGTTCTTTCCCCGCCAATTCTTTTCCCGCCAAGATTTCTTTCACCCAAGAAGTGTTTTCCCGCCAAAATATTCAGCCAAGGATTCTTTTTCACGCCAGCAATTGCTGGTGATATCTATGGCGTTGGAGATCTTCCTGATATTCCTATGGCTCCAGACACAGAGTGATTGATTGATTTTTTATTTATCTGGCATCCTGAAATCGAAGGTCATTGACGCCTCCAGACACAGGCGATGATAATTAGGGACTATTGAAGACAGCGATGGAAACCAATGGGCCAAAGAGGACCAGATGGTACTGAAGTTCAAATCTAAACGTTTGCTCTCTTCTGTCCCCTTTTCTCCTTTGAGAATTAGTTCAAAATATAGCTTAGCTACATCATTGTCCTCTCTTAGGATGTGTCGATATTTAAATTTGTTATTTCCTGGTAATTAATTATGTTCACCCCGTCGCTTAAAGAGATAAAGTATCGGCTATGTAATTATGGAAACATGTTGTCAGGATTATTGAATGTCAGTGATTCATTTTCAAGAAAAGACAAGGAGGTTCTATAACAAAGTTTTGCCCACTTGTGATAAACAATAATCAATGATGATAATTATTATTATTATCATTATTATTATTATTATTATTATTATTATTATTATGAAACTTTGAAATGTTTATCTCCTTGGGTGACTTCTACAATTAAATGCACGAAGAATTATTTAAAAAAAAAAACTTCCTCAAAAGCAAATTTA
>NC_090766.1:18498088-18541120 GCF_036898095.1 Palaemon carinicauda
GAGTGCTCAGTGGCCAGGGGGGCGGGGGGGGGGGGGGGAGGCTGCGTCTTGGCACTTGGAGTGAGATTGTGGTGTGTTTGCACCTCCAGTTAAGCAAATGGGGCTCAGCCTCTCGAAGATCTCTCTCTCTCTCTCTCTCTCTCTCTCTCTCTCTCTCTCTCTCTCTCTCTCTCTCTCTCTCTCTCTCTCTCTCTCCTGTTGGCTGAATTTATTTCCCGGTTATTTTTGTTGGCGACGAGGAAGAGTGAAGCTTGATTCCTTTTCTATTATTTGATACTTCTTTCTTTACAAATATTT
This sequence comes from Palaemon carinicauda, assembly GCF_036898095.1. Lineage (NCBI taxonomy): Eukaryota > Metazoa > Arthropoda > Malacostraca > Decapoda > Palaemonidae > Palaemon > Palaemon carinicauda. The sequence continues at coordinate 18,498,386 of NC_090766.1, forward strand.
GTTTCCTATATCACTTCTCTCTCACTTTCGTTTTTCCTTTTCTACATTCTATTCTGATTTTTCTTGTAAATATTCACATGTTTAATATTTATGCAAATCAACGTAATATAGATAATATAATATAATGTATATATTATATAATTTATAGATAATTAACTCCACATACAGAATTTAAAGTCACATTTAGCTAGCATGGGTTCGTCCGTTCGTTTGTTTATGGTTGTCCCACCATACGTGGAACACGGGCTCTTGCGTCAAAGTGTCGTCCTCTCAGATAACTCGTCATTATTTTTGGACCAGGGTTTGGGATAGTACCTAATAATCTCAATCTCTGGACATTCTTTCAGTTTACAATTAATTTTTGGAAAAACATTTTCGTCTAGCATTATAATATTTCAACACTAATCTGGTGATTTTATCTTTGTTATAGTCATTCTATTCTTTAACAGTTATTTGGTGCAAATAATTTTGTAATATTTCACCAAACTTTCAACTGGGCTCCAGAATGCATTGGAAGAGTTGGAAGACCCAGGCCTATATGGCCGAGGACTATGAAGCGTGAAGTATATGATGAATGTAGATGTATTGATTTAAAAGATTAATATATAGAGACGACTGACGAAATTTAACCGAGGCCCATTGCGTCAGTAGGCGTAGGATGTGATGATTTCGTACGAAACATGCAGTTCGATTGATTTTGTTTTATTTTTATTTCTCCTTCTATTTCTATTACTGCCATGATTGATTGATGACCTTTTGATATGCAGTACTTTAACAAAGGTCGATGTATCACCTCTAGTCAACTTCTTCTTTGTCTGCATTTTTTCCCACTGTTATGTTGGGTCGATGTTTCTGGTCAGATTTCTCCATCTACCTCCAGTCAACAAGTCTAGTACTCGTCTAGGTATTACCTCTAGTCAACAAGTCTAATATTCGTCTATTTATTACCACCAATCAACAGGTCTAATATTCGTCTATTTATTACCACCAGTCAACAAGTATAATATTCGTCTATTTATTACCACCAGTCAACAGGTCTAATATTCGTCTATTTATTACCACCAGTCAACAAGTATAATATTCGTCTATTTATTACCACCAGTCAACAGGTCTAATAATCGTCTATAAATTACTTCCAGTCAACAGGTCTAATATTCGTCTCTGTATTACCTCCAGTCAACAGGTCTAATATTTATTATGCGAACTTTCACCAAATCTTTTCCAGTGTGTACATAGTCGAGGAAATCCTTTAATTTTGAAAAGTGGAAAATTCCGTCTCAGGGAATTCTCATCTGAAAATGCTGGTTTGGAGAGAGAACAAATAACAAGCAAAGTCGAAATCTGTGAGGGATCCATTGCAAGAAAGAGTAAGACATCATTAAAGCCTTTCCAGAAAGAACCGTTGACTTTCTTAAACAAAGTTTACTTCAGACGAAGTTTTTGTAAAAACAAAGTTGACTAAAAATCAAGTGATTTCAAACAATACTTTCTGCAAGAAATGTTTATACCAAACAGTATTTTAAATAAAGTTTGTTTTATTCAACATTTTATTTTGAACTGTTTTATTCAAATAAAGGTTTAAGTTCAACAAAATTTGACTTTATTTCTCATCAAATGACAAGTTCAAGAGAATGGTTCCTGGGTTCCCGTTGAGATACTACCACGAGAGAGTTATGGAGTCCTTTGACTAGCCAGACAGTACTACATTGGATCCCTCTCTCTGGTTACGTTTCGTTTTCCCCTTGTCTCCTCATACACCGAATAGTCTGGAATATTCTTTACATATACTACGCTGTCCTCTTACACCTGACAATACTGAGATTACTAAACAATTTTTCTTCACCAAAATGGTTACAACCTTGTAATTGTTCAGTGGCCACTTTCCTCTTGGTAAGTTTAGAAGAGACTCTTTATCTATGGTAAGCAGCTTTTCTAGGAGACGGACACTCTAAAATCAAACCATTGTTCTCTGGTCTTGGGTAGTGCCATAACCATGGTCTTCCCCTGTCTTGGGTTAAAGTTCTCTTGATTGAGGGTACACTCGGGCACACTTTTCTATCAAAATTTCTCTTCCTCTTGTTTTGTTAAAGTTTATAAAGTTTATATAGGCGATATTTATTTTAATGTTGTTACTCTTCTTAGGGTATTTTAGTTTCCCTTTTTTTCCTTTCCTCACGGGGCTATTTTTCCTGTTGAAGCCCCTGGGCTGATAGCATCCTGCTTTCCAAATAGGGTTGTAGCTTAGGGAGATTACTTTTATGGTAAGTACTTCGGCCCCGCCAAGGATTCGAACCTTAGCGCCTAGTAGAAATAGAGATGATATTAACTCTACCATTCTGCCATTCTCTGTTAGGCAGAATGGTAAAGCCTTAATGTCAGTGACATTTCAACTAGGTGCTAAGGTTCTAATCATTGGCCGGGCAGATGTACTTACTTAAAATGAATTAACATATGTTTCTGTATTAGGAACATGAAAATCACGTGTTAATAATAAAATGCCTATATGTATATATATATATATATATATATATATATATATATATATATATATATATATATATATATATATATATATATATATATATATATGTATGTGTGTGTATGTATATATATATATGTATATATATAAAATATATATATATATATATATATATATATATATATATATATATATATATATATATATATATATTTATATATATATATATATAACATACTCCTATTTTGAGTAAGGCTATCGAACTTCTCACTCCTTTTAAGGGAAAAAAAGTTTGTTTTGTTGAAAGTATCCATAGACACTTTCCCATTTTCATCCTCTGGGCATTTTATCTCTCAGGATGTTCTGTGCTCCCACGAAAGCCACTTTTAGCACTATCCTCAATTACAACCTCTCTTTTGCCGCCTTCCGACTTGAGTGGAGTGTTTGAACAAGTCTAACCCTTTGAGGGCGCCACGTGTCCTGTTTACGAAAGGAAGCGACCAATGTGGAATGAAAAATAGATGGAAATGGAAAAGAAAAAATAAGATGTGGGAGAGAGTTTTCTTTAGCGCTTTGGATCCAATTTACTTTGGCCGCGATCGGAAAGGAATGGGGAATGATGCTTTGATTATAGGAGGTCCCTGTTTGCATACCACTACACTCGTGGTAGGAAGGATATCGGGAACGCCACTGGAAAGGCAAGGAAAGGAAAGGCGGGCTGACTTCCTCCTTCAAGCCACCAGTTCTTTCCCCGCCAATTCTTTTCCCGCCAAGATTTCTTTCCCGCGAAAATATTCAGCCAAGGATTCTTTTTTCACGCCATCAATTGCTGGTGATATCTATGGCGTTGGAGATCTTCCTGATATTCCTATGTCTCCAGACACAGAGTCATTGATTGATTTTTTATTTATCTGGTATCCCGAAATCGAAGGTGAGTGACGCCTCCAGACACAGTCGACGATAATGGACTATTTTTTGTTGAAGACAGCGATGGAAATCAATGGGCCAAAGAGGACCAGATGATACTGAAGCTCAAATCTAAATCGTCAGAATTACTGTCATATTGTTATGTAAAAACGTTTACTCTCTCCTGTCCCCTTTTCTTCTTTGATAATTTCTTCACAATATTGCTTAGCTACATCATTGTCCTCCCTGGGATGTTTCGATGTTCAAATTTGTTATTTCTCGGTGATTTATTAGGTTCACCCTGTCGCTTAAAAGCTAAAGTATCGGCTATGTAATGGTAGAAACATTTTTTTAGGGTTATTGATTATGAGTTATTTATTTTTCAAGTAAAGTCTTTGGTTCAACAAGGAGGCTATATAAATTAGTTAAAGTTTTGCTCACTTATGACAAAAAAAATAATTATTGATAATAGTTATTATTATTATTATTATTATTATTATTATTATTATTATTATTATTATGAAACTTTGAAATGTTAATCTCCTTGGGTGACTTCTACAATTAAATTCATGAAGAATTATTAAAGAAAAAGCTCCCTCATAAGCAGATAGAATTTCTACATTAACTTGCTGTTTTTTCTCTTCTTTTTTTCTGGAAAATAGCGGATATCTTGTTCGCTTTCCAGCAAGGTTTTTAGTCAAGATATTCAAATGCTCAAAACTTTTCCTCCTGAATTGTTCATTCTAAGCGCGTTTAACTTGAGTTATTCTAGGAATGGTTAGTTAGTTTTTTGGGAGTTATTTTTGCATCTTATTTTGTTAGGGAATATAGAACCTTGAGGAAAGATTCTTCTTGAGATTTCATGGAATTGTAAATGAAAATGATTTTCTTGGCGAATGCGTCTACAGTTATTTCCTTAACCAGTTCTAATATATGTATGTATATACTGTAGATATATATTATATATATAAATGTATATATATATACTGTATATACATATATATACAGTATATATATATATAAATGTATATATATACTGTATATACATATATATACAGTATATATATATATATATATATATATATATATATATATATATATATATATATATATACTGTATATATACAGTATATATATATATATATATATATATATATATATATGTATATATATATATATATATATATATATATATATATATATATATATATATACTGTATATACATATATATATACAGTATGTATATATATATATATATATATATATATATATATATATATATATATATATATATATATATATAATGTGTGTGTGTGTGTATCTGTGTGTAAGTGTGTATGTATGTGTTTTAAAAAAGGCCCATAAAAGAAACAAAGGAATTGAAAATAAATCTCTATACATTGCGGCTAATACATATTAGCCCTCTTCACAGTGTGCATTATTTTTACTGTACACCTTGAAGAGGGTTGATTCGCAATTGCCGAAATATTTCGTAATTTATTTTTATTTCTTTTGTTTCTTTTATGGGTTTTTTTTCAAGAAAAAAGTTAAACTGTTGGATTGCAGTTACAAGTAATATATCATCCCATATATATATATATATATATATATATATATATATATATATATATATATATATATATATATATATATATATATATATATAAAATTCTCAGGATTTTCAATTTTAACTATTTTATGGCGGTCTGATCTTAAAAGGTTAAACACCTTAAAGGCATCAATGAATTTGCTTAAGGTCCAGCTCTCTCTTTCCTCACTATGATTCATGTGGAAACTATACTGGGACCGGCTATTTATTTAACGAACATCTAGCTTTTTTTTTTTTTTTTTCTTTTTTATTAGTTGATAAAATTAGCATGTCTTGCTAATACTCAAGAGCCTTGTGCTGATTCAGAGAGAGATTTTTGCTTACAATTATTATCTGAACAATGGTTCGTTATTTTATTTAGTGAGCTCTTTTTTAATTACCGATGTTCATTGGACAGTTTAATTGAGTCATTTGTCACTATTAGTTCCTTTTATATGTTCTAATAGTGTATGCGACCCGTCAAAAAGGATGTCTAAATATGTAGATTGATATGCGCGCACGCGTATATACACAGATTCTCCCTTTGCCATACCTTTCCCCTCTCTTAACTACAACCAGTCTTTAAACTCTTGCTTACACATATCCTGGTGTATTAAGTATTACCATATTAAAATAATTCTTTGTCCCCTGAATCGTATTTTCCTTATATAGACATCTTCCACACCCATGTTAATCACTCATATACCACCAACCTTCACGAAATCTTACTTAGTCCAATCAACTGAAGCCTGAGAAGGTTCACTAACATTTTCACTTATTTCATAGCCATCATTCCGTCCAAGACTCTTCACAAGCGTTACTGTATTTGCAATATGGCTACATACAAATTGGCCTTTATTTTAGGCTATTATTTACTGCATTTTATCCCAGATTTTTTTGGTCATTACATCTTACAATTGTGTTCATTTTGAGTGCAAAAAGAGATTTGAAATTATCTTTTTTTATAATTTTGCTAATGTATGTATGTATATAATACAATACAATAAAATATTAGGTAAGGCTTCGGGGAAAAGGAATTGAGACCTTTATCAGAACAAACAAGCAAGTCGACTTAATCGACGTCGACGATTTATGGTTGGAAATTGCATAATTATTGCCTACTTTTATTCTGGCTTTTGTTGTTGATATAACTTAAGTCAAAACAACACTTATCTTTCCCTTTGCACCAAGAGAAGTTGAATGGTCGAAGTATTGAAAGTATTTTGAAGTTTATTTTCCATTTTCAGCGATGCCAACTTCAAATTTACCTAAAGAACCAAGTTCGTTGAAAATAACAAGTGACTGCGCACGGGTGTGTGTGTGTGTAAGAGTCTCTACGCCTATGCCAGTGCAGGGCGTGTGTCACTGAATGCGTGCTTGCACGCGCGTAGCATTCACCGACATTAGACCAAGTGGTGCGACAAGAAGACATATCGTTTTCAGGAACGCTTTTGTTGACGTTAGTTCTTGACATTGTATTTCCATTATCATTTGCCTCCCCCCCCCCCCAACCGCCAAACACCCCCCCCCCCCTTCCTCAAAAAAAGAAAAAAAAACTGTACGTTGCTTTGACTTCTGAGAATCATTGTCGTTTTGAGATTTAAGGACTGAAGTCTTGGAATGTCGTAATTTTGATTGTTCATTACTTTTCTTTATGTAGTTTATTTCCTAGTTTATTTTCCTCACTGGGCTACTTTTCCCTGTTGGAGCCCTTAAGCTTATAGCATCTTGCTTTTCCAACTAGTGTTGTGGCTTAGTTTGTAATAATAATAATAATAATAATAATAATAAGTCATTGGGGATGCTTGTTGAGGTGTGCGTTAGTAGGGGTGGCGGGATGACTTTAGAAGCGTAGGGAATACGCCCCTCTCTAGAGGTGTAGGGGAAGGGTAGGGGATAGTGCATCACCAGGGGTGGAGTCGAGCGAGGGGGTGGTTACTGATTTTGCTTGTAGTGTGCCAACATCTAAGACATCTAATGCATTTCTCTGTGGGTCGTCCCTCGTTCACTGCTGGATAGGACGCAGTAGTTGTCGCCTTTGTTTTATCGCCTTCATTTGTTTTTATGGACCTTTGTTTCCAGGATTTGGAATGTCATTCCCATTCCCAGTGGGAATAGGAACAGGAGTTGAAGGTATGCGCTGTTATTATGTCTGGGACTCTGTGATGAATGGCTGGATGTTCAGCTTATGTGGAGAAATGGTTTTAACAACGAATGTTGCCGGAATATGTTGTCTTACTTCGTTGTTCACTTTGCATATGTGTCTTGCGTATTTCAGTTCAGTTGCCATATTAGGTTCACTTAGGCTTCACTTGTATATATATATATATATATATATATATATATATATATATATATATATATATATATATATATATATATATATATATATATGATAACTTCTGCGCATTTGCAATTTTTGCTCATTTATGTTAGTCTGAGATAATAATAATAATAATAATAATAATAATAATAATAATAATAATGATAATAATAATAATAATAATAATAATAATAATAATAATAATAATAATAATGTGTATTGAACAAAAAAAAATTACATACACAGATTTACAAGGACTCAGTCCCAGCCCATGTGGAGCAGAGCTCCTCGGTGCAATAATACAACTAAAATAATATCATAAAATAAGAACAAAACATGAAAAATGAAAATTTGGTATACGTATACAGTATATATACATACAATTCACATACATACATATAATCATATACTGTATATATTCACTTATAGATACATATATATATATATAAGATTATTAGCCTAAAAAATGGAAATGTATATTTTTATAATAAAGAAAAGTGGTCTATGAAATTTTTGGAATAGACATCGAAAATTATAAATATTAAGCAAAGATAGAACCCAGATAACAAGAGATTGGAATATGATGCCTTAAGAGTATTCCAATGTTTAATACTTTGATAAAGATGCGATTGCTCGCCTCTGGTAATACGTATAAAGGGACGAGTTAAGTTTGAATTTCTTGAAATTTAAACACATTTCAGGCATCAATGAATTTGCTTAAAGTCTCTTTTCCCGACTATAATTCATTTGGGACCGTCTCTTTATTTAACTTCATATTTACCTGTGTTTGTTCGTCTGTAATTAATAAAATTAACTTGTTTTGCAAATACTCAAAAGCTATTATGCTGATTCAGATATTTTTTTTTACAATTATTATCGGATCAATGGTTCGATTGTTAATTCAGTGAACTTCTTTTTGATTACCGATGTTCATTGGACAGTTTAATTGGGTCGTTTGTCATTTTTAGTTCCTTCTCTGTACTTTATTATTATTATTATTATTATTATTATTATTATTATTATTATTATTATTATTATTATTAATGCAACAGCTAATTGTTTCTCAAGTCAGTTTTTTGTTTTTTGTTTATTGCCATACTAAAGCCTTAGAGGATAAGAACTATAGAGAAAATAATGATGGGAATAACACTAAAGGCTTTAAAGGTTTAAAGGCCGCTCATGAATGGCAGAGCCAAGGGACAGTGACATTGCCCTATCGAGCAGGACAATGCCCTAGAGACTGACCATATATACATATGATCAGCGCCCAAGCTCCTTCTCCACCCAGGCTAGGACCAAGGAGGACCAGGCAATGGATGCTGATGACTCATTAGATAGACCTAAATGGCCCCCCCCCCCCCCACCCATCCTTAGCTCACAAGGATGATGAGGTTGCAGCGACCAAATAAACAAACAAGTTTGCGCTGGACTCGAACCACAGGCTGGCGTTCGCCAGTCAGGGACGTTATCACATCAGCCACCATAACCCTAATTATGAGACAAAAGGAGCAACATGGATACGGGAGAAAAACTATATTAGAGGATATTCGAGAAATTTGTAATAAACTGAAATGGATATGAGCAGGAAATATAATGAGAAAGACATGTAATAGATGCCCATTAATAATAACAGAATGGGTCCCTAGAGATTTCCGAAGAAGGGGAAGGATGAGAAGAAGGATTGGCGAACTAAGATAATTTGTGGGTATAAGCTGACATAGAAAGACCATAAACAAACACGAGTGGAAGGATACGTCTGAGAAGAAGGAAGGCTCCATAATGTTTGGTTGCTCAGACTGAACAAAGATTTCCATTCGGAGGTATGCGTACTATTTAGTCGAATCGATTAGATCTCTCTCTCTCTCTCTCTCTCTCTCTCTCTCTCTCTCTCTCTCTCTCTCTCTCTCTCTCCATGGCAATTCACACTTAGGCCTGACCTTAACTCCTAAGTTTGCAGTGTACATAGTTTTTCATTTATGTGTTCGTCTGTTGTTCAAAAGTTCCGTCAGAGCGTTTGCATAAGGTAAAGGAAAATGGACATTTGGTGTACTACAGTTTTACCAATACTTTTCCCCCACAACTCTCTGGGGGAGGAAATTTTTTCCTCCCTGAAGTGACCGACATTTTTATGCATACTCCATTTCGGATGTTGTCCTAGGACGAGTGCCTAGTGGCCCGGGGGGGGGGGGGGGGGGGTTTGCGTCTTGGCACTTGGAGTGAGATTGTGGTGTGTTTGCACCTCCAGTTAAGCAAATGGGGCTCAGCCCCTCGAAGATCTCTCTCTCTCTCTCTCTCTCTCTCTCTCTCTCTCTCTCTCTCTCTCTCTCTCTCTCTCTCTCTCTCTCTCTCGTGTTGGCTGAATTTATTTTCAGGTTATTTTTTTGGCGACGAGGAAGAGTGAAGCTCGATTCCCTTTTCTATTATTTTCTGCTTCTTTCTTTGCAAATATTTGTTTCCTATATTACTTCTCTCTCACTTTCGTTTTTCCTTTTCTACATTCTATTCTGATTTTTCTTGTAAATATTCACATGTATAATATGTATGCAAATCAACGTAATATATATAATATAATATAATGTATATATATAATTATTAGATAATTAACTCCACATACAGAATTTCAAGTCACCTTCACCCAGCCTGGGTTTGTTCGTTCGTTTGTTAATAGTTTTCCCATCTTATTTGGAACACAGGCTCTTGTTTCAAAGGGTCGTCCTCTCAAATAACTGGCCATTATTTTTGGACCAAGTTTCGGGATAGTACCTAATGTTCTCAATCTCTGGACATTCTTTGGGTTCACAAATAATAATGATAAATGTTATATCCTTCTAGTATGATCCGTCGGCAAATTTTTAAGCTATAAGCCCTTTGATAATTTTGTAGAATTTGAGTGAGTGTTGCTTTAGTCATTACGGAGTCCTTCATAAGATTGTTTTTTTTTTTTTATAATACTTTTTTTTTTCAATTCTTGATTTTTTCTCAGATTGGATTATTGTTTTTGCTAATTTTTTGGAAATACATTTTCATCCACCATTATAATTTTTCAACAGTAATCGGTTGTTTTGTCTGGTGACTCAAGCTTTGTTATAGTCATCCTATTCTGTGACAGTTATTTGGTACAAATGATTTTGTAATATTTCGCCAAACTTTCAACTGGGCTCCAGAATGCGCTAGAAGAGTTGGAAGACCCAGGCCTACATGGGCGAGGACTATGAAACGTGAAGTAGATGATGGATGGAGAAGTATTGATTTACAATGTCAATATAGAGACTACAGGCGAAATCTAACCGAGGCCCTTTGCGTCAATAGGTGTAGGAGGAGATGGTGATAATGATGATGATAATTTCGTATGAATCATTTAGTTTAATTGATTCTATGTTTTTTTGTATTTCTTCTTTTATCTCTATTACCGCCATGATTGATTGATGACCTTTAGATATGCAGTATGTATTACCTGCAATCAACGTGTCTAATATTATTATTATTATTATTATTATTATTATTATTATTATTATTATTATTATTTCTTAGCCAAACTACAACCCTTGTTGAAAAAGCAAGATGCTATAAGCCCAAGGGCTTCAACAGGGAAAAATAGCCCATTGAGGCAAGGAAACAAGGAAATAAATAAACGATATAAGAAGTAATGAATTAAAATAAAATATTTTAAAAAACATTAACAACACTAAAACATTCGTCTATGTATTACCTCCAGTCAACAAGTCTAACATTCGTCTATTTATTACCACCAGTCAACAGGTCTGATAATCGTCTATAAATTACTTCCAGTCAACAGGTCTAATATTCGTCTATGTATTACCTCCAGTCTACAGGTCTAATATTTGTTAAGCGAACTTTCACCAAATCTTTTCCAGTGTGTACATAGTCCAGGAAATCCTTTAATTTTGAAAACCCGAAAATTCCGTCTCAGGGAATTCTCATCTGAAAATGCTGGTTGGGAGAGAGAACAAATAACAAGCAAAGTCGAAATCTGTGAGGGATCCATTGCAAGAAAGAGTAAGACATTATTAAAGCCTTTCGAGGAAGAACCGTTGACTTCCTTAAACAATGTTTACTTCTGACGAAGTTTTTGTAAAAACAAAGTTGACTAAAAATCAAGTGATTTCAAGTGATACTTTCTAAAAGAGAGGTTTATTCCAAACAGTATTTTAAATAAAGTTTTATTTTATTCAAACATTTTATTTTGAACGTTTTATTCAAATAAAGGTTTAAGTTAAACAAAATTTGACTTTATTTCTCTTCAAATGTCAAGTTCAAGAGAATGGTTCCTGGGTTCCCGTTGAGATACTACCACTAGAGAGTTATGGGGTCCCTTGACTGGCCAGACAGTATTACATTGATTCCTTCTCTCTGGTTATGGTTCATTTTCCCTTTATCTACACATACACAGAATAGTCTGGCCTATTCTTTACATATACTCCGCTGTCCTCATACACCTGACAACACTGAGATTACCAAACAATTTTTCTTCACCCCAGGGGTTACAACACTGTAATTGTTCAGTGGCCACTTATCTCTTGCTAAGAGTAGAAGAGAGACTTTAGCTATGGTAAGCTGCTTTTCTAGGAGACGGACACTCTAAAATCAAACCAATGTTCTCTGGTCTTGGGTAGTGCCATAGCCACTGTACCATAGTCTTACCCTGTCTTGGGTTAAAGTTCTCTTGCTTGAGAGTACACTCGGGCACACTTTTCTATCTAATTTCTCTTCCTCTTGTTTTGTTAAAGTTTATATAGTTTATATAGGAGATATTTATTTTTATGTTGTTATTCTCCTTAAAGTATTTTAGTTTTCCTTATTTTCCTTTCCTCACTGGGCTATTTTTCCTGTTGAAGCCCCTGGGCTTATAGCATCCTGCTTTCCAAATAGGGTTGTAGCTTAGGGAGATTACTTTTATGGTAAGTACTTCGGCCCGGCCAAGGATTCGAACCTTAGCGCCAAATAGAAATAGAGGTGATATTAACTCTACCATTCTGCCATTCTCTGTTAGGCAGAATGGTAAAGCCAAATGTCAGTGCCATTTCAACTAGGTGCTAAGGTTCTAATCATTGACCGGGCAGAGGTACTTAGATAAAAGGAATTAACATATGTTTCTGTATTAGGGACATAAAAATCACGTGTTAATAATAAAATGCCTATATGTATGTATGTATGTGTATATATATATATATATATATATATATATATATATATATATATATATATATATATATATATATATATATATATATATATAAAACATACTTCTATTTCGAGTAAAGCCATCGAACATTTCACTCTTTTTAAAGGCAAAAGAGTTTATAGATTTGTTGAAACTATCCATAGACACTTTCCCATTTTCATCCACTGAGCATTTTATCTTTCTGGATGTTCTGTGCTCACACGAAAGCCACTTTGGGCACTATCCTCAATTACAACCTCTCTTTTGCCGCCTTCCGACTTGAGTGGAGTGTTTGAACAAGTCAAACCCTTTGAGCGAGCCACGTGTCCTGTTTACGAAGGGAAGCGACCAATGTGCAATGAAAAATAGATGGAAATGGAAAAGAAAAAAATAAGATGTGGGAGAGAGTTTTCTTTAGCGCGTTGGATCCAATTTACTCTGGCCGCGATCGGAAAGGAATGGGGAATGATGCTTTGATTATAGGAGGTCCCTGTTTGCATACCACTACACTCGTGGTAGGAAGGATATCAGGGACGCCACTGGAAAGGCAAGGAAAGGAAAGGCGGGCTGACTTCCCCCTTCAAGCCACCAGTTCTTTCCCCGCCGATTCTTTTCCCGCCAAGATTTCTTTCCCGCCAAAATATTCAGCCAAAAATTCTTTTTCACGACAGCAATTGCTGGTGATATCTATGGCGTTGGAGATCTTCCTAATATTCCTATGGCTCCAGATACAGAATGATTGATTGATTTTTTATTCATCTGGCATCCTGAAATCGAAGGTCATTGACGCCTCAAAGCACAGGCGACAATAATTATGGAATATTGAAGACAGCGATGGAAATCAATGGCTCAAAGAGGACCAGATGGTACTGAAGTTCAAATCTAAACGTTTACTCTCTTCCGTCCCCTTTTCTTCTTTGAGAATTTGTTCACAATATAGCTTAGCTACATCATTGTCTTACCTTGTGATGTCTTGATATTTAAATTTGTTATTTCCGGGTAATTTATTATGTTCACCCCGTCGCAAGAGCTAAAGTATCGGCTACGGTGAAAATTTTTGTCGGGGTTATTGAATGCGAGGGATTTATTTTCAAGAAAAGACTTGGTTCAACAAGGTGGTTATAAAGTTAATGATTTGCCTTTTATGTCAAAAAATAACCAATGATAATAGGTATTATCATCATTATTATTATTATTATTATTATTATTATTATTATTATTATTATTATTATTATTATTATCATTATCATTATTATAATGAAACTTTGAAATTTTAACCTACTTGGTTGAATTTTACAATTAATTGCATGAACAATTGATAAAGTAAAATCTTCCTCAAGAGCAAATGGAAGTTCTTCATTTTTTCTAGAAAATAGTTGATATGTTGTTCGCTTTCCAGTAAGGTTTTTGGTCAAGATATTCAAATGCTCAAAACTTTTCCTCCTGAATTTTTCAGTCTAAGCGCGTCTAGCTTAAGTTATTCTAGGAATCTTTAGTTAGTTTTTGGGAGTTAATTTTGCATCCTATTTTGCTAAGGAATATAGAACCTTGAGGAAAGATTCTTCACCGGATTTTTTGGAGTTGGAAATGAAGATGATTTTCTTTGTGAATGTGTCTACAGTTATTTCCTTAACCAGTTCTAATATAAACATATATACTATATATATATATATATATATATATATATATATATATATATATATATATATATATATATATACATATATGTATATATGTGTGTGTGTGTGTGTGTATTTTTCAAAAAGGCCCGTAAAAAAACTAAAGTAATGTAAATAAATCACACTATATTGCGGCCAATACATATTATCCCTCCTCATAATGTACATTAATTTTACTGTCCACCTTGAAGAGGGCCAATGAGTATTTGCAGATATATTTCGTGATTTATTTTTATATCTCTATTTTCTTTTATGGGGCTTTTTCAAGAAAAATTTTAAACTGTTGGACAAGTTACAAGTAATACATTATACATTATACTCTATATATAAAATTATCAGGATTTGCAATTTTAGCTATTTCATGGTGGTCTGATCTTAAAAGGTGAAACACTTTAAAGGCATCAATGAATTTGCTTAAAATCTCTTTTCCTGACTATAATTCATTTGGAAACTATAGTGGGACCGTCTATTTATTTAACCAACATTATACTGTGTTTTTTTCCTCTGTAAATAATAAGATTAGTATTTTTTCCAATTACTCAAGAGCCATGTGCTGATTCAGTGAGAGATTCTTTTTTACTATTATCGGAGCGATGGTTCCTTCGTTAATTCAGTTATCTCCTTATTGATTACCAATGTTCATTGGGCAGTTTAATTGGGTCATTTGTCAGTTATAGTTGCTTTTATTTGTTTTATTAGTGTATGCGACCCGTAAATATGACGTCTAATGATGTAGATAGATATGCACACACGCGTACACAGATTCAACCCTTACCACCCCTTTCCCCGCTCCTAACTACAACCCGTCTTTAAACCCCTGCTTACACATATGTTGGTGTATTAAGCATTATCATATTCAGATAATTCTTTGTCCCCTGAATCGTATTTTCCTCATATACACATCTTCCACACCCATGTTAATTACTTAACTACCACCAACCTTCACTCAATCCTACTTAGCCCCCATCAACTGATCAACTGAAGCCTGAAGATCCACTAACAATTTTCATATATTTCATAGCCATGATTCCTTCCAAGACGCCTCGCAAGTGTTACTGTATTTACAGTATATGCAAATTGGCCTTTATTTTAGGCTATTATTATTTACTGCATTTTATCCTCGAAGTTTTTGCTCATTAACTCTTACAATTCTGTGGCACTTTAAGTTATTTGAAATTATTTTTTTCTTTTTTTATGATTTTGCTCATTTTGTGATGGGTTATGTGTGGATGTATATAATTTAATACAATACAATAAAATATTGAGTAAGGCATCTGGGAAAACGTATTGAGACTTTTATCAGAACAAATGAGCAAGTCGACTTAATCTACGTCGAAAATATATGATTTGAAAATGCTTTATTCTGTTGTGCTGGTGATTACGTTGTAAAGTTTTTATTACCTACTTTTTACCCTGACTTTTTTGTTGTTGATATAACTTGCTTTAATTCAAAACAACAACCATTTACCCTTTGAATCGGGCGAAGTTGAATGGCCGAAGTATTGAAAATATTTTCAAGCTTACTTTTCATTTTCACCGATGCCAACTTCCAATTTACCTAGCGAACTGAGTTCGTTTAAATATACCAAGTGACTGCCCACGGGCGCATGTGTGTCTGTACGCCCATGCAAGTGCGTGTGTCACTGAATGCGTGCTTGTGCTCGCGTAGCATTCACCTGCATTAGACCAAGTGATGCGACAAGAAGACACATCGTTTTCAGGATCGCTTTTGTTGACGTTAGTTCTTGACATTGTATTTCCATTATCATTTGCCTCCCCTCCCCCCCCCCAAAAAAAAAAAAGAAAAAAAAAACTATGTTGCTTTGACTTCTGAGAATCATTGTCGTTTTGAGATTTAAGGATTGAAGTCTTGGAATATTTTATCTTGATTTTTCATTACTTTTTCTTGTAATTTATTTCCTTGCTTCTTTTTCTCACTGGGCTATTTTTCTCTGTTAGAGCCCTTAGGCTTATAGCATCGTGCATTTCCAACTAGGGTTGTAGCTTAGCTTGTAATAATGAAAATAATAGTAATGATAATAATAATAATGGTAATAATAATAATGATAAAAGTAATAATATAATAATAATAATGTTATTGATAATGATATTAATAACAACAACAATAATAATAATAATAATAATAATAATAATAATAATAATAATAATAATAATAATAATAATAATAATAATAATAATAACAGTCATTGTGAATGCTTGTTGAGGTGTGCGTGAGGAGGGGTGGTGTGGGTGTCTTCAGAAGCGTAAGGGATACGCCCATCCCTAGAGGTGGAGGGGGAAGGGTAGGGGATAGTGCATTGCCAGGGGTAGGGGGCGCCAGTTGTCCCGGATTTGCATATAGTGTGCAAACATCTAAGACATTATGCATTTCTCTGTGGGTCGTCCCTCGTTCACTGCTGGATAGGACGCAGTAGTTGTCGCCTTTGTTTTATCGCCTTCATTTGTTTTTATGGACCTTTGTTTCCAGGATTGGGAATGTCATTCCCATTCCCAGTGGCAATAGGAACAGGAGTTGAAGGAATGCGCTGTTATTATGTCTGGGACTCTGTGATGAATGGCTGGATGTTTAGCTGATGTGGAGAAATAGTTTTAACAACAAATGTTGCCGGAATATGTTGTCTTACTGCGTACCAGTTAGTTGAGTAGATCAGATCTCTCTCTCTCTCTCTCTCTCTCTCTCTCCATGGCAATTCACACGAGGCCTGACCTTACCTCCTCTGTTTGCCTTGAACATTGTTTTTCATTTATGTGTTCGTCTGTTGTTCAAAAGTCCAGTCAGAGCGTTTGCATAAGTTAAAGGAAAATCGACATTTGGTGTAGTACAGTTTTACCAATACTTTTCCCCCAAAACTCTCTGGGGTAGGAATGTTTTTTTCCTCCCTGAAGTGACCGAAATTTTTATGCATACTCCATTTCGGATGTTGTCCTAGGACGAGTGCTCAGTGGCGGGGGGGGGGGGGGGGGGGCAGTGGTCTCTGCCGGGGGGGAGTGGGGGGCAGTGGTCCCTGCCGGGGGGGGGGGGGGGGGGGGGGCTGTGGTCTATGAGGGGGCGGGTTGTGCGTCTTGGCACTTGGAGTGAGATTGTGGTGTGTTTGCAAATGGGGCTCAGCCCCTCGAAGATTTTCTCTCTCTCTCTCTCTCTCTCTCTCTCTCTCTCTCTCTCTCTCTCTCTCTCGTGTTGGCTGAATTTATTTCCCGGTTATTTTTGTTGGCGACGAGGAAGAGAGAAGCTCGATTCCCTTTTCTATTATATTATACTATATTATATTATATTATATTATATTATATTTGTTTTCTATATTATTTATCTCTCTCACTTTTATTTTTCTCTTTTCTACATTCAGTTCTGTTTTTCATGTGAATATTCATATAGTTAATATTTATGTAATTAAACGCAATATATATAGTATTTTACAAGATTATTAAAACTGGTGATCTTTGGATAATCAGCTCCACACATAGAATTCAAAGTTGCCTTCGGCTAGTTTATATTAACCATAGATAATTACATCATAATTCATTTATTTTTTATCCCATATATTTGCTATATTTTTTTTTATCTTTGATATAAATATTTCTTATTTCCGAATTTATTTGGGTAGTGAATCTCCTTTTAATAAAATAATCGGGGCGTTCGTTCGTTTATTTGTTAATGATTGATCCGTGTTATTTAGAACACGGGCTCTTGCTTCAACAGCCCGTCAAGGCGTCATTCTCTCAAACAACTGGCTATTATTTTTACCTCCACTAACGAAGTTGGGAGGAGGTTATGTTTTCGCCCTGTTTATATGTTTGTTTGTGAACAACTTCTTGGCCACAATTTTACTTATAAAGTAGTGAAACTTTCAGAGATTAATTGTTATACTGAGACGCGGAAGTGATTCAATTTTGAAAGTCCTTGGTCAAAGGTCAAAGTCGAGGTCGAGCAAAAGGTCAACCGAATTGACTCTAACCTTAACCCCAATTCTGCACATGGTTTTCACACACACTTCAAATACACCTACGGTCTAAATTGAATCCGGGAAAGGCAGGCTAGTTTGGAGAAATAATCAGCTGTAGTGGAGGTCTGCACTCTCGGAGTGCTTGTCTAATTGGACCTAGTTTCGGGATTGTACCTAATGTTCTCAACCTCTTAACTTTCTTTGTGTTCACATTTAATAGTAAGAAACGGTATATCCTTCTAGCTTGATCCGTGAGCAAACTATTCATTAAGCTTTATGCCTTTTGATAATTTTGTTGAATTTGACTGAGTGTTGCATTGGTCATTACGATGTCATTTATAAAATTTTGATATTGATTTAAAAAAAATTTCTCAACAGTAATCGTTTTTTTTCCCTGGTGACTTCATCTTTATTATAATCTTCCTATTCTGTAATAGTTATTTGATACGAATTATTTTGTAATAATTACGAACCTTTGAGTTCAATAGATTCTACGTTGTCTTTTATTTCTTCTTCTAATTTTATTACTGCCATGATTGATTGATGACCTTTTGATATGCAGTACTCTAGCAAAGGTTGATGTATCACCTCTAGTCAACAAGTCAAATATTCGTCTATGTATTACCTCCAGTCACCAGGTCTAATATTCGTAATGCGAACTTCAACCAAATCTTTTCCAGTGTGTACATAGTCGACGAAATCCTTTAATTTTGAAAAGTGGAAAATTCCGGCTCAGGGAATTCTCATCTGAAAATGCTGGTTTGGGAAGAGAACAAATAACAAGCAAAGTCGAACTCCGTGAGGGATTCATTGCAAGAAACGAGTAAGACATTATTAAAGCCTTTCGAGAAAGATCCGTTGACTTTCTTAAAGTTTACTTCAGACGAAATTTTTATAAAAACAAAGCCGACTAAAAATCAAGTGATTTTAAACGATATTTTCTAAAAGAGAAGTTTATTCCAACCAGTATTTTGAATAAAGTTTTGTTTTATTCGAACATTTTATTTTGAACTGATTTATTCAAATAAAGGTTTACTTCAAACAAAGTTGACTGTAATTCTCTTCAAAAACATGTTTAAAAGAATGGTTCCCATTACGAATATAATCTCCCATATTTAATGAAGAGGAAGTGTATATATATATATATATATATATATATATATATATATATATATATATATATATATATATATATATATATATACACAGTATACTTCACATATGTGTGTTTGCAGAAATTATCTACTACATCAAAATGACATCCACCATATTTTCGAGAAAATACCGGTAGAGAGTTATGGGGTCCTTTGGGTGGCCAGACAGTATTACATTGAATCCTTCTCTCTGGTTACGGTTCATTTTCCATTTGCCTACACATACACAGAATAGTCTGGCCTATTCTTTACATATTCTCTTCTCTCCTCATACACCTGACAACACTAAGATTACCAAATAATTCTTCTTCTCCCAAGGGGTTAACTACTGCACTGTCATTGTTCAGTGGGCACTTTCCTCTTGGAAAGGGTAGAAGAGAATCTTTAACTTTGGTAAGCATCTCTTCTAGGAGAAGGACACTCCAAAATCAAACCATTGTTCTCTAGTCGTGGGTAGTGCCACAGCCTCTGTACCATTGTCTTCCACTGTCTTGGGTTAAAGTTCTCTTGCTCGAGGGTTCACTCGGGCACACTATTCTATCAAATTTCTCTTCCTATTGTTTTATTTATTTTAATATTTTTACATTTTTTCTTTGTTTCCATTCCTCACTGAGCTAGTTTCCCTGTTGGAGCCCTTGGGCCTATAGCATTCTTCTTTTCCAACTATGTTTGTAGCTTAGCAAGTAATAATAATAATAATAATGATAATGATAAAACGAACTCCAACTAATTTTCTTTTCTAAAAGGTGTTTCAATGCCAAGGATTTCTTATTTTTATAGTGTATTTTTTTTTTTTTTAAATAAAAGGTTCTATAGATGGGAATTTTGTTTAAAATGTATGTTCTTTTTGAGAATAGTCCCAATCAAAATTATGCTTAAAAAATAGTTCTTCTAATAGTGCTTTACCAGGTTTCTATCCCCATTTCATAAATATATATATATATATATATATATATATATATATATATATATATATATATATATATATATATATATATATATATATATATATACATATGTGTGTGTGTGTGTGTGTGTGTGGGTGTGTGTGTGTTTTCGGTCACGCTCTGTGGCATTGCCAGACGTATAACTACTCGGTCTCTACACCACCCTCGGTTAAGGGGAGAGGTAGTAGTCATACCTTAGTGACAGGTGATGCATGTGTGCACGTATTTGAATATTTAGCAGTCATTTTTGACGAGTTGCGTACACTAGTGTATATATATATATATATATATATATATATATATATATATATATATATATATATATATATATATATATATATATATATCAAACTTTTGTTTTGAGTAAAGCTATCGAACTTTTCACTCTTTTTAAAAGGAAAAAAGTTTATAGTTTTGCTGAAACTAACCATAGACACTTTCCCATTTTCCTCCTCTGGGCATTTTATCTCTCAGGATGTTCTGTGCTCACACGAAAGCCCCTTTGGGCACTATCCTCAATTACAACCTCTCTTTTGCCGCCTTCCGACTTGAGTGGAGTGTTTGAACAAGTCTAACCCTTTGAGGGCGCCACGTGTCCTGTTTACGAAAGGAAGCGACCAATGTGGAATGAAAAATAGATGGAAATGGAAAAGAAAAAATAAGATGTGGGAGAGTTTTCTTTAGCGCTTTGGATCCAATTTACTCTGGCCGCGATCGGAAAGGAATGGGGAATGATGCTTTGATTATAGGAGGTCCCTGTTTGCATACCACTACACTCGTGGTAGGAAGGATATCAGGGACGCCACTGGAAAGGCAAGGAAAGGAAAGGCGGGCTGACTTCCCCCTTCAAGCCACCAGTTCTTTCCCCGCCAATTCTTTTCCCGCCAAGATTTCTTTCCCGCGAAAATATTCAGCCAAGGATTCTTTTTCACGCCAGCAATTATTATTATTATTATTATTAAATGCTAAGCTACAACCCTAGCTGGAAAAGCAGGATGCTATAAGCCCAAGGGCCCCAACAGGGAAAATAGCCCAGTGAGGAAAGGAAATAAAGAAAAATAAAATATTTAAAGTATAGTAACATTAAAATAAATATTTCCTATAAAAACTATAAAAACTTCAACAAAATAAGAGGAAGAGAAACTAGATGGAAGTGTGCCCGAGTGTACCCTCAAGCAAGAGAACTCTAACCAAAGACAGTGGAAGACCATGGTACAGAGGCTATGGCACTACCCAAGACTAGAGAACAATGTTTTGATTTTGGAGTGTCCTTCTCCTAGAAGAGCTGCTTACCATAGCTAAAGAGTTTCTTCTACCCTTACCAAGAGGAAAATAGCCACTGAACAATTACACTGCAGCAGTTAACCCCTTGGGTGAAGAAGAATTGTTTGGCAATATCAGTGTTGTCAGGTGTATGAGGACAGAGGAGAATCTGTAAAGAATAGGCCAGACTATTCGATGTGTGTGTAGGCACAGGGAAAGAACCGTAACCAGAGAGAAGGGTCCTATGTAGTACTGTCTAGCCAGACAATTGCTGGGGATATCTATGGCATTGGAGATCTTCCTGATATTCATATGGCTCCAGACGCAGAGTGATTGATTGATTTTTTATTTATCTGGCATCCTGAAATGGAAGGTCATTGACGCCTCCAGACACAGGCGATGATAATTAGGGACTATTGAAGACAGCGATGGAAATCAATGGGCCAAAGAGGACCAGATGGTACTGAAGTTCAAATCTAAACGTTCACTCTCTTCTGTCCCCTTTTCTTCTTTGAGAATTTGTTCACAATATAGCTTAGCTACATCATTGTCTTACCTTATGATGTCTTGATATTTAAATTTGTTATTTCCGGGTAATTTATTATGTTCACCCCTTCGCAAGAGCTAAAGTATCGGCTACGGTGAAAATTTTTGTCGGGGTTATTGAATGCAAGGGATTTATTTTCAAGTAAAGACTTGGTTCAACAAGTAGGTTATATAGTTAATGTTTTGCCTCTTATGACAAAAAATAACCAATGATAATAGGTATCATCATCGTCATTATTATTATTATTATTATTATTATTAATATAATGAAACTTTGAAATGTTAATCTACTTGGGTGAATTTTACAATTAATTGCATGAATAATTGATAAAGAAAAATCTTCCTCAAAAGCAAATGGAAGTTCTTCATTTTTTCTAGAAAATAATGGATATCTTGTTCGCTTTCCAGTAAGGTTTTTGGTCAAGATATTCAAATGCTCAAAACTTTTCCTCAGGAATTTTTTCAATCTAAGCGCGTCTAGCTTAATTTATTCTAGGAATCTTTAGTTAGTTTTTGGGAGTTATTTTTCATCCTATTTTGCTATGGAATATAGAACCTTGTGGAAAGATTCTTCACGGGATTTTATGGAGTTGTAAATGAAAATGATTTTCTTGGTGAATGTTTCGACAGTTATTTCTTTAAGCAGTCCCAAGATATATATATATATATATATATATATATATATATATATATACTGTACATATATAATGTATATTATTATTATCATTGTTATTATTATTATTAGTTAATTGCTAAGCTACAACCCTAGTTGGAAAAGCAGAATGCTATAAGCCTAGGGGCTCCAACAGGGAAAATAGCCCAGTGAGGAAAGGAAACAAGTAAAAAATAGATATTTTAAGAATAATATAAAAATAAATATCTCCTATATAAACTTAAAAAACTTTAACAAAACAAGAGGAAGAAAAATTAGATAGAATAGTGTGCTGGAATATGCCCTCAAGTAAGAGAACTCTAACCCAAGATAGTGGAAGACCATGGTACAGAGATTATGACTACCCAAGACTAGAGAACGATGGTTTGATTTTGGAGTGTCCTTCTCCTAGAAGAGCTGCTTACCATAGCTAAAGAATCTCTTCTACCCTTACCAAGAGGAAAGTAGCCACTGAACAATTACAGTGCATTAGTTAACCCCTTTGGTTGAGAAGAATTGTTTGGTATGTATATATACAGTATACATATATACATACATATATATATATATATATATATATATATATATATATATATATATATATATATATATATATATATATATATATATTCTTTTCCTGTCTGGGTCCCTAGAGATTGCAAAAGAAGCAAGGGTAGGAAGCGAAGACGATAGATTGACGAGCTAATAATATTTGCAGGTATAGACTGAAATAGAAAGACCATAAACGAACAGGAGTGAAAAGACATGTCTGAGGCCTTTGTCCTGCAGTGGACCTTTACGGCTGATGATGAGGATTATATACAGTATATATATATATATATATATATATATATATATATATATATATGTGTGTGTGTGTGTGTGTGTGTGTGTATGTGTGTGTGTGTGTGTGTAAGTCGTCAAGAAGTCCTTTAAAGAAGATATTAAGCTATCAGAGTTAAGAACATATTCTCTCCTTATCATTGGAGCCGATAGCCGAAGATAAAATCCCTTGATGTTTTTATTTTTTTTAACTTATATTTTTCCTGTTTTTCTTTATTACAATAGTTGTTTTATGTGGTTGCTATTAAATAGCGATAGTGCCAAGACCAAATTATTTATTATCGCTGCCTTCAGTATGGGCGAGAAGAGGACTATTTAAATGCAAGGTAAAATATAAGAAAGGTTAGACAAAACGATTGATCAAAACGGGGATCATTTAAGTGCTTCAATTCTTGTTGATTTGAACATTTTTTATCTTTATTTTCTAATACATAAAGTGTGTAGGAATATGTCATGACGAGTTCTTCACCCTTAGTATGCGGCAGCACTACCAAGTTTAGATGTTTCAGATTTAAACAAGGAAAAAATTATGATTCTGGAGGAGTTTCCAATATATTCAAGTTAACCAGATTCTGAGTCTAATGACATTTCTAGTCCACTGCAGGACAAAGGCCTCAGATTTGTCCTATAACGTGTCTTGGATTGACGGGCTATTTTCATCACCTCGCTGGCCACTGAGCATTGGTGATTGTGGAAGACTTTAGTCTAATCGCTCACAGCAAACCAACCTAGTATGGGTGGCCCTGACTAGTGCAGCTTTGCTGATCAGGGCAATACGTTAAAGTATCCCCACTCAGAAGCTAAATGCTTTATATATAATGATTTTGAAAACAGATTTTTTCTGAGTACATTTTAAAGTTGTAAATAGTAATAAAAAGAATATTTGATATCCACCTTATGTTTATTGTTTATGTTGGCATAAACATGTGATAAATACCAGTCTTTGATATATCTTTGTAAACATTAGCAAAAATATTCATGCTCATGCGTTACTCTGTTCTGGCCATTTCTATATTTCAGACAACGAGAAAATTGGACGATTTATTCCTTTACCTTGTTCTTCATACTGCAAAGTATAGCCGAAGAATCTTAATATTTGGCTTAGGCTGTAATAAGCAGTTAACCAATCACAGTAACCCAATTATTTATGAACGTAGCCATAATTTGGTTTTGTAAGATCTATAGAAGACCGTTGATTATAATTCTCTGTTAAGTTATACACAAACATTATATACTAGTGTACGCGACCAGTTAAAAATCGACGGCTAAATATTTAGATATGCACACACACAACTGTCACTAGGGCGTGATTACTCTCTCGCTCCCCTACCCGAGAGGCGGGGAGAGCTGAGCGTAACCGGAAAGAAATATATATATATATATATATATATATATATATATATATATATATATATATATATATATATATATATATATACAGTATATATATATATTATATATGTATAATATATATATATATGTGTATATATATATATATATATATATATATATATATATATATATATATATATATATATATATATCCAGACATTTTCTCTTTATTATATAGGGGAGATAAGTAGCTGCACATCAATCTAATTTATTTAATAGCCATTTTTTGAAATTTAGAATATCATGAATAAAATGAAAGTTTGATTCATGTCCGTAACTAATTGGTAGTTGTAGTGACCAACGCATAATTCGTACCTTTTGCCATAATTCTTTTGCACAATTCTGAAATTTTTGGCTTTTGCAATAATGAAGAGCGCATGGGTTACTAACAATTCCCCCTTCTGGATTTTTTTTAGACGAAACTAAAATTAGACCTTGCTTTAAAGTGGTCAGGATTCGCTCTGCGCCATCGAAAACCCAAGGTTCGATTCCCAAGCAAGGTGGAGCGCGTCTGTATACTTGTAACCATGGTTGGCGATTCCTAGGCTGTTTGTAACGACACTCCTGATTGGCTATTGATTGGAAGTGGGTGTGTTTAAAGGTTTAAAGGCTGCTCATGAATGGCATAGGCAAGGGACAGTGGCATTGCCCTATCAAGCAGGACAAAGCCCTAAAGTCTGACCATGTATACATATGATCAACTGCAAGGCCCCCTCTCCACCCATGGTAGGACCAAGGAGGACAAGGCTGATTGCTGATGACTCACCATGTCGATCGATAGTCTCTCCAACCCCCCCCCCTACCGTCGTTAGCCCACAAGAAGGGTGAAATAGCAGTAACCATAGGAAGTAGCGAGTTTGAGCGGGACTTGAACCCCAGTCTGGCGAAGACCATTCAGGGGACGTTACCGCATAGGCCAGTGCCGGCTCTCTTTATCCTTTATGTATGTCTAGAATTTTAGAAAATAATCTTATTTCTAATAAGGCACATTTTGGCTATATCAATGATTTAAGGAGCCATTGCCAGAAGCTCTGACATTTTCATGGTTATCTGTAGACACAATATCTCACATGAAAACAAATAAAAATGGGATTTCATGTTGAAAAGTGCATGTATAAAATCTTAGTTAAGGAAAATACTTAGTTTTGGTTTGCTATGGATAAGTCGACTCGAAAGTCCTGTAAAGCTAGCAAGAAATACGTCACTGGTTGAAGATGAGATTATTTAGATAATCAGTGAATAAATAATTCATTTGAATTGTATACCTTTAGAGAGGTCATTCGGGATTGGTATTTAGTTGATAATGTGTCAGAAGGGGGTTAAACCTGTTGTGTACAATGTGTTTACATTGCCACTCATTAACCATTTGCAGGGTAGTCTGTTGCCAAGGGATGTTTGTGGTTCCTCTCGTTGGTTCTGTTGAATTTCATCAATTCTCTTCAACGATGTTGTTGGAGACACCATGGAATTTCTATTCGTCCTCTAGTATCTGATCCAATATCCTGTTTTATTATTATTATTATTATTATTATTATTATTATTATTATTATTATTATTATTATTATTATTATTATTATTATAGGAGATTATAAGCAGATGATGAATGGAGAAGTATTGATTTAAAAGCTCGAGATAGAGATGACTGGCGAAATTAATTGAGGCCCTTTGCGTCAATAGGCGTAGGAGGAGGTGATGATGGTCATGAGTGTTGTTGTTATTATTATTATTAGTATTATTATTAGTATTAGTATTATTATTATTGTTGTTGTTGTTGTTGTTGTTATTGCCCCTTACTCTGGGCTATGTCATAGACTTATAAACTAACATTGAAAATTTTAAAGGCTGCTCATGACTGGCGGAGGCAAAGGACAGTGCCCTAGGGACTGATCATAAACACATGATCAGCGCCCAAGCCCTCTATCTGCCTAATCTAGCACCTGGGAGAGTCAGGCAATGGCTGCTGAAACTCACCATGTAAGCTTATAGGCTGTCCCAAACCACCAATCTTTAGCTCAAAAGGATGGCGAGGTTGCGGATTCTACAAGAAACTATCGAGTTTGAGCGGTACTTGAACTCTACATGAAAGAAAGAGGAACTGTCTTGCTTTATGTAAGACAAGGGAAAATACGTTTGTTTTATGCATAGCACAATTCAATATCTTGTCGTCCTTGTAATATAAGGAAATAATGCAGTAATATTGTCATGTTGGAAAATTGCCACGCCGATGTATCTGAATTTACTTGAATCTGGTAAATGTATGACTTTGTTTTACCCAAGTAACAAGGTTATTGTTTACTCGATAGTTTGTTATTATTATTGTTATTATTATTATTATTACTACTACTAATACAAGCTAAGCTACAACCATAGTTGGAAAAGCAAGATGACATATGTCCAAAGGCTCCAACCGGGAAAAATAGCCCAGTGAGGAAAGGAGATGAGGAAATAAACTACAAGACAATTAATGAGCAATTGAAATAAAACACTTTAAAAACAGAAACAACAGCTAAATAGATTTTTCATTTATTAATTATAAAAAGAGACTTCAATCAGTCTGTTCAACATAAAAAAAAAAAAAAAAACATTCGCTGGAAGTTTGAACTCCTGAAGTTCTGCTTTCCGAAATCGGAGTTGAGGCTGAAAGCTCAAGTTAGTATGTTATTAAAGTTACTAAACTTTCACAACACACAATAAAAGCTTGAGATTCAGTGATTCTAATTGTTCAGTTGTTCCAACTTCAGAGGTTATTAGAACATAAGTGTTTTAATTAGTAAGTACCAACAGCTAGAAATACCATGGTATGTTTTCCATTTTAGTGGGAAATTTTACTTGTAATTTCTTTTCTCCTTTAAGTGGCGAATTTTTTCATGAAATAATGATTGGTAAGCTGTGGTTGGTATTTAGTTAGTTTTCTGCAATAATGAAGTGTGCGGCTTTATGGTTATATATATATATATATATATATATATATATATATATATATATATATATATATATATATATATATATATATATATATATATATATATATATATATATATGTATGTATGTATGTATGTATGTATGTATAGTTTGCATTCATTTATGTAAATGATGATACATGTGCAATATACTATATATACTTTATATACATATATGCATATGTGTTTGTATATTCATACATGTTTATACATGTGCACATATAAGTTACATCTTACATACATACATAATGACGCACATACATGCATGTGTGTGTAATAAATTAGAACAGTCTAACCAACAAGAAAATACCTACCGAAAGAAAAAATCTACCGAATATATATTAAATACTATGACGTAAACGTTAATTCAGATATTGCTGTTATAAATAGCGGGGCAGATACTTTTAAGTATTCAAATAATTACAAATAATTACCCAAATCTTGAATAATAATCCTTTTGATGGAACAGCTGCAATGGTCTTCAGACAATACAGAAATGAAGTACTGATGGCTTAGTAACTTTATTAGTGGCTTTTAGTATTCAGATCCCAACATAGCTCATGGCTTCGCCAAGTTTTAATAGCTTAAAAGGAAGGAATGGGGGCGTGGGGTGGGTGCGTTGTTTATGGGCGTGCCTAAATAAAAATGGGTCTTGAAAGTGGGCGTCATTCATTCGTGCAGGTGATAAAATCAGCCGATTCTTTAATGACAAGCCATTGGTCCTCGGCCATTATGGGCCACCGCTTAATTCTCTTTTCTCCCTCGCTCATCTTCTCCCTTCCCTTCCCCCTCCACCTTCCCTTCTCCCTTTCCCCCCTTCTACCCCTCCCCCTTCTCTCTTTCCCCCTTCTGCCCCTCCCCCTTCTCCCCTTCCCCCTACACAAATGCTCTTTTGTTTCCCTTATTATGATTTACTTAGCTAACAGCGAAGTGGTCTCTTTATGGCCTTTTAGTGGTGTGAAGCTGGAAACCCCTCCCTCCTCCCTCCCTCCTCCTCCTCCTCCTGAATAAACTTCATTTGCAAGAGATTAAAAGTTTGTCCCGAGGCCCTTTGGGGAAGTTTCTCAAGTGGGTCGTATAGCGGCGTAAACGACCCCGTGGCCACGACCTGAGCACCTCGTATCTCTGGAGAGGCGATGCTGGGGGAATCCTCGCAGCTTCGGGCGGGATTTTCTCAAGCGTCCTTCAGCGGCTTCTTCATTGTCTCTTAAGCCCACTTGAGAGGGCTTGTGTCTCCCCTCCCCCTCCCCTCCATGTCCACTAACCCCTCCCCTAAGACCCAACCCAATCCCCTTAACCGCCCCCCCTCTCGTTTAAGCGATTTCACCAACCCGTCCTAACGTGCATTTGTCATTATTTTTCTTTGCTTGATGTATACATTTTATAGTGTACGCGACCCGTCAATAATGACGGCTGATTATTTAGATAGATATGCAAACACACACACACACACACACACACACACACACACATATATATATATATATATATATATATATATATATATATATATATATATATATATATATATATATATATATATATATATATATATATATATTCAGCCCTTCCCCCCCTCCTAACTACAACCCACTGTTTCGGCAATTTGTGGTAGTGTGTGGTTTCCTAATGTACCTTTCTGGGTACCCCTCTCACCAGAGCATGACTGCTCCCTCTCCCCCTAAGCGTGACGGGATATACATACACACACACACACACACATATATATATATATATATATATATATATATATATATATATATATATATATATATATATATATGTATATATATATATATATATATATATATATATATATATATATATATATATATATATAAAGCATCAGTAGCTAAAAAATTCTTCAGCAGTACTTTCGTCAACACCCCAGCCCCCACCCAATCCAACACCCACCCCTGCCCCTGCACCCACCGCCCACTCCTACACCTTCCGACCCCCTTATTAACACTAAGTGTGACACTTCTCATACTTGAAAATTAGTCAGTTTCAATACTTTCTGCATTTAAGTGTTTTTGTCGTTTATTTTGTATGGTATTTATATCTCAAGCTTCCTTTTGATCTGTATAAAATCATCATCATCATCATCATTATTATTATTATTATTATTATTATTATTATTATTATTATTATTATTATTATTATTATTATTAGCCAAGCTACAACCCTAGTTGGAAAAGCAAGATTCTATAAGTCCAAGGGCTCCAACCGGGAAAAATAGCCCACTGAGGAAAGGAAATAAATAAATGATGAGAATAAATTAACAATATATCATTCTAAAAACAGTAACAGCGTCAAAACAGATATGTCCTATACAAACTATTAACAATGTCAAAAACAGATATGTCATATATAAACTATAAAAAGACTCATGTCAGCCTGGTCAACATAAAAACATTTACTCTAACTTTGAACTTTTGAAGTTCTACTAATTCAACTACCCGATTAGGAAGATCATTCCACATCATTATAGAACTAAATGTTATTTTCTGAAATCAACGATCGTCAGGTGGTAAACTTTCAAACTTATGTTTTCCAACTCGCATGTTGAAAATTGTGGCTTGATGTTCGGGATAACTTTTGGTCTTCTTTAGGGGGGTGATCCTGACCTCATTTTATTATTGCAGATTAAAGCCCCGGGGAAAGATACGTTCAAAACACTTTCATATAATACAAAACAATTTTTTTCCAGCGATATTTGATAATTATCTTTTGTTCCTGACGCAAGTTGTATTATTATTCCCCGAGATTAAGTCTGTTGACATGATTCCACAATGAGGAAGGATATTTTTAAAATGAATAATTTTTACTATGGTTTATTGTCATAATCCTGTCTGTTATCATCATATGAAAGTAGTGTTATAGGTTTTGATTTTTTGGAAATTGGACTATGGCCTTATGTTTTGATACACCTTTATGATGCAATTTTTTCGAGTTTCGATCATTGTGCGAAAATCAATTAATGTGAATTTGGTGATAATCAAAAGTGAAGGTGTCCATATCAGTTTAAGTCTAGACATCAGTATAGACATCAGGACTAGGGTTTAAACTCGAGAATGTGCCGTGTGGCCATTACCTGGAATTCTGTTGCTTTTTACCTTAGATTACCTTAAAACTTTTTCCAATTTCCTTAAATATTAATCTAGTAAAACCGAAATTACCTTAGAATTACCTTGGAACCATGAAAATTACCTCAAACTAAGGTAATTAAGTTAAAAGTTTAAACCCTGTTCAGGACTAATCCAGGTTCAGTTATTAAATTCTTATCTGGTCAGGAATCTCAGAATGAAAAGAACTCAAGATCCAGACAAGTTCTTAGAATTTTTTTTCTTGAATTAAATCTTTGAAAAGAGAAACATTTGCAGTCGAGTCTATTTTCATATCCGTTAATTTAGGGTTATGGTGCCCAATGTGGTAACGTCCTTGGCTGGTGAACGCCAGATTGGGGTTCGAGTCCCGCTCAAACTCATTAGTTCCTTTGGTCGCAGCAACATCACCATCCTTTTGAGCTAAGGATGGGGGTTTTAAGGAGCCTATCAGTCTATCTACTGAGTCATCAGCAGCCATTGCTTGTCCCTCCTAACTTGTGTGATCAAGATGCCAGATAACTCATAATCAATCAATCAATCAATCCTAACTTGGGTAGAGAGAGGGTTTGGGCGCTGATCATATGTATAAATGGTCAGTCTCTAGGGCATTATCCTGTTCGATAGGGCAATGTTACTCTCCTTTACTTCTGCCATTCATAAGCTGCCTTTAAACCTTTAAATGGATTTCAGTGTTATTTCTTGCGCAAGTTTGTAGCTGAATATTTTCATAATCTGTTATTTAATTTTCTTATATTCTGGTTTTAATATTTCCTGTCTACGACTGTCCTTCAACACTTGAGGCTTTTGAATGAACTTCTGCCGTAATCAGTTTTTTTTTTTTTTTTTCACACATTGTGACATTATAAGCTTTGGTGGTCTAACAGTGCCACTCTTAAGATACATTACAATGATATTTGAACTCAGTCAATATATATATATTGACTCTGGGTGAGCGTTAGTCTATTTCCATTCCCTTTTTCAACATCTGTATTATTTGATTTAATCATGTCATTAGTCTTCTCACTGTTAACATTTGATTATTTTTTAGTGAAGCGTTGATGTTTCCTAGATTTGATGTTTAACGAAGGAGCTGCGTACCCTCAAATGATTTTCTTTTGATAGATATATAGATATCGTAGTCAAGTCTGAATAACGATATATTATTCTGCAAAGATTGAGGGAAATAAAAGACTTCATTTATTTTTATGAATAATATTTCATGAATTACATGTAACACATTTGATATTCAGTTTGCAATTTCTGTCTTCAAATTCACCTTTGAGAAACATATCTTTTCTAAAACATCCGCCGTTGTTGTTGTTATTATTATTATTATTATTATTATTATTATTATTATTATTATTATTATTATTATTATTATTATTGCTGTTCTTGTTGCTTCTGTTGTTATTATTATTATTTATTATTATTATTGTTTTTGTTTTTATTATTATTGGTATTGGTATTATTATTGTTATTGTTATTATTGTTATTATTATTATTGTTATGATTGTTATTAATGTTAGTGTTATAATAATAATAATAATTATTATTATTATTATTATTATTAGTATTATTATTAGCTAATCTGCAATCCTAGTTGGAAAAGCAAGATTCTATAAACCAAAGGGTGCCAACAGGGAATAATAGCCCAGTGAGGAAAGGAAACAAGTAAATAAATAAAATTACAAGAGAAGTAATGAAGAATTTTAAGATTAATGAAGTCTAATCAATCACCATATTATATTATTATATCCAGCAGGGATTATTGATAGTTATCCTTATCCTGATCACACAGGGAAACATAGGAAATCCAGACTTGGCAGGGGATCTGCAGCAAGAAACTAGAGGGGCACTCAGTAGAGCGCAGACCTCGCCGTGGCAGCTTATTTCTCGACCATTTGGTTGACCTTGACCTTTGATCTTAACATGTATTAATAGGCGTTGATTTTCACACACAAATGTGAACCAAGTTTGAAGTATCTGTGACAACGATGTCCAAACTTATGGCTGTTTACGTGAATTGGACATTTTGCGCGACCGTGACCTTCACCTTGACCTTCCAAAATTTAATAATTTCCAAATTTCTACACAACAGTTAATCCATGCAAGTTTCATTACTCTACGATTAAAATTGTGGCCAGGAAGCTGTTTAAAGGTTTAAAGGTTTAAAGGTCGCTCATGAATGGCTGAGGCAAGGGACAGTGACATTGCTCTAGCAATCAGGATAATGCCCTATAGACTGTCCATATTATATGATCAGCGCCCAAGCCTCCTCTCCACCCAAGCTAGGACCAGGGAGGACCAGGCAGTGGCTGCTGATGACTCAGCAGATAGACCTATAGGCTCCCCCAACCCCAACCTTAGCTCACAAGGATGGTAAGGTTACAGACACTAATGGCATTAATGAGTCTGAGCGGGACTCGAACCCCCGACTGGCAAATACCAGGCAGAGACGTTACCAATCAGGCCACAGCATTTCCCTAATGCACAACACACACACACACACACACACACACACACAAACAGGGGTGAAAACATAACCTCCTTCCAACTTCGTTGGCGGAGGTAACAATTTGATATCTGATATCCAGAAGGAGGAAACTGTGTAGCATTGAAGAGGTATTCGTGCCAGTTATTTTTCTATGCATAAGTTTCAAGCTTAAAGATTTCCATCAACACGTAAGATCGTTTTTTCGGTGGGTTTAAGATTAATTTATCTAGTATATTTTGTGTAAAACCATCAATTTTCGCTATAGTCAGGCGCTCTCCATCATGAGGCTCAATACTACACAGTACTCGAAGTTTTATTCCGGCTGTGATCAAGTTGTGGAAGGATCTTTCTAATCTGGTAGTTGAATCAGTAGAACTTCAAAAGTTCAAACTTGAAGCAAATGTTTTTATATTGAACAGGCTAATATGCGTCTTTTTTATAGTAATATATGACTTATCTGTTTTAATGTTGTCAATGTTTTTTAGAATATTTTATTTTGATATTTTATTACGTCTTATATCATTTATTTATTTCCTTGTTTCCTTTCCTCTCTGGGCTATGTTTTTCCCTGTTGAAGCCCTTGGGCTTATAGCATCTTGCTTTTCCAACAAAGGTTGTAGCTTGGCTAATAATAATAATAATAATAATAATAATAATAATAATAATAATAATAATAATAATAATAATAATAATAATATTAATAATAATAATAATAATAATATACCTGGTTTACGATTTTCTCCTAGTGTATAATTTTTCATATGTAAAGTAATATAAGGAATTTTTAAATTTTCTGATGGAAAGGTTTAAATCTCGCTTATGAGCAACAGAAGAAAGGACAGGTTATAACACTTTTGCACAATGTCTTAGAAACCAAACAATTTAACATACTGTATATATTCCCAAGCACCTTCTCCGCCCAAGCCAGGTCTAAGGGGAACCAGGCAATGACTGCTGATGACTTAGCTGATCGACATACGGGCATCCCCAAATCTGCCATCCCTGACTAACTGGGACAATAAAATTAGTTTACCTATGAGATATATCAAGCCTTGAGCAGATCTTTAACTCAGAGCTTACAGATTACGATTCATTCAGGTCACCTTTAATCTCACAAGTTTTGTGATTACAAAATTTCATGATTAAATCTGGGATATCTTTGAATAGATTTTAGGTTAATGGAGACAGTGCCCAAGGTGTGAAATTTAAATAAATTTATTAACTGATTTCATTCGTAAATTTAGGTGTGTCTGGAAATGAAGAACCAGATTCACTGGCAAAGAATGCTGCGGCCAAGTTGCTACCAAGAAGGTATCCCATTCTCTGTAAGGATTTTTTTACCGACCATTAAGAATCTTATTTGTAATAAACAGCAGCAGCATTGGGGTAGTTAAAATGAAAATAAGATGAGAGAAATTGCGAATGTCATATCCCCTTGGAGGTATAACGCGATGACCCGAAAGTGGGAGACTATTTTTTGTCATCTCCGCATTGGTCACACTCGGATGACACCCGAGTTTCTGCTGGCTGGCCAACACCAACCATATTGCGACGACTGTTTGATACCCTTGACAGTGAGGTATTTGTTAACTGAATGCCCCACTTATACCATAGAAAGAAATAGATATCTGTTTGAGGCTCGAGGTGAGGATGGCAGGTTCATCCTTGCCAAGATCCTTGGACATGATGTGTCGTACAATGGTAGTGGTATTTTTAAATTTATATCAGAAGCAGGTCTTCTGAATTATTTCCAACTTTTATAACATATTTATTTTTATGGTTTTAATTGAATATACTTTTACTCTTTACTATAATAAACGAATCGACGTCAATGACCTTCGATGTCAGGATGCTAGAAAACTTCAAATCATTTATTCATTCATTAGTAGAATATCCCATTGATAAAGGCTGAGATGAAAATTACTTTTACTTCAATTTCTATATCTATTGTTTTGATTATCGTTGAAGCTTTGTATATCCTCTATATGATATTAAGAATGATATACGTACCCTTTGACACCTCACAGCGTTCCTTATCGTGATACAAGTTTTTGGTAGTTTTGCAACCAGCGTTGTTAGGTCGAAAGAAAAGATAGCAGTAACTAACCCGGATATCTTTTCATTATACTTCCAAGGGTTATAATTGCTTCAGATTTCTAATTTTGATAATGTAAAACATTTTCCAACAATTTCAGTATTCAGTATCTTATTAGTTTTGCCTTGTGGTGGTCTATTGGTAACGTCCCTGCCTGGTGATTCCCAGACTGGGGCTCGAGTCTCGCTCAAACTCGTATGTCCCTTTAGTGTATGCAACCTAACCATCCTTTTGAGCTAAGGATGGGGCTTTGGGGTGAGCCTATAGGTCTGGTCCACCTGCTGAGTCATCAGCAGCCATTGCCTGGCCCTCCACGGTCCTAGCTGTGGTGGAGAGGGGCCTTGTCCGCTGATCATATTTATATATGGTCAGTCTATATAGCATTGTCCTGCTTGCTAGGCAATGCCATTCGTGAGTGGCCTTTAAACCTTTAACCTTTAAAGGAAAAAACATTTTTTTTTTCTTCAATAAATAAAAGCTTCACATTGGAAAAAGTAACTTAATCAACTTAAGTTTTCGTCTCAAAAGGATAAAGATTCACTCTTGATTAAAATTGCGAATCTAAAAAAAGTTAAGAAAAGAAACTAGAATTGGAGAGATAGGTTGATAAGAAATAATCAAAAGCTTATCTCATCATGTGTCGGTATCCTTCAACTGTTGATAAATTAAATCCCCCTTCTTTTTATTAAGCTTTTTGTCTTTTTCCCAGTTAAGATCTCTTTGTTATGTGACCTCGATTTAATTTTCTAATGGGAAAAGAAAATTATGAAGACGCCAGAGCTTCTGGACTTAGTGGAAAATTGGTTGTTTACATTCTATATTGTAACAAGTGTTTTTTTTTTTTTTTCGAATTTTGTGTTTCTGGATATTTTAAGTCAATTGTTAATTGAATATAAGACTTCAGAAAATAAATCTCTCTCTCCCTCTCTCTCTCTCTCTCTCTCTCTCTCTCTCTCGATATTTCAAGTCAATTGTTAACTGCATCTGAGACTAAAGAAAATAAGTTCTCTCTCTCTCTCTCTCTCTCTCTCTCTCTCTCTCTCTTGTTTTTTGGATATTTTATGTCAATTGTATATTGGATTTGACTAATGAAAATGAATATTCTCTCTCTCTCTCTCTCTCTCTCTCTCTCTCTCTCTCTCTCTCGTTTTTCTGGACATTTTAAGTCAGTTGTTAATTGCATCTGAGACTAAGAAAAATAAATTCTCTCTCTCTCTCTCTCTCTCTCTCTCTCTCTATTTCAAGTCAATTGTTAATTGCATCTGAGACTAAAGAAAATACTCTCTCTCTCTCTCTCTCTCTCTCTCTCTCTCTCGATATTTCAAGTCAATTGTTAATTGCATCTGAGACTAAAGAAAATACTCTCTCTCTCTCTCTCTCTCTCTCTCTCTCTCTCTCTTGTTTTTGGATATCATATATCAATTGTTTATTGGATTTGACTAAAGAAAAATTCTCTCTCTCTCTCTGTCTCTCTCTCTCTCTCTCTCTCTCTCTCTCTCTCTCTATATATATATATATATATATATTTCAAGTCAATTGTTAATTGCATCTGAGACTAAAGAAAATACTCTCTCTCTCTCTCTCTCTCTCTCTCTCTCTCTCTTAGCATGTCTATTTTGATATGCAATTTACAAACATCTGGAATCTCAATTTCTTAGGTATTTTTTGTCTTATTAAGAATTTCAACTTCAAAATAAAGGCATCTTTTATTTGATAGCTGATGGTGAAACTGAGAATTAATAAAAGACGAAATTCGGTGAACTCACTCTCTCTCTCTCTCTCTCTCTCTCTCTCTCTCTCTCTCTCAATTATAGTAGATTCAATAGCGGAACATATAGAGAAAAACAATCTTCTGATAGGACAGTGAATTATTCAAATAGATTGACACAATCACATGCTGGCAGAAACAAGTTACATTATCAGATTCTAAGGAAAATAACTGAAAGGTCTTTTTTAATTAGAAATTAAAATGAAATTAACGTAAGAGTTAAGACCGTATCCCACTTACTGTCACATACTTTACATCCCAAACGTTCCTTTGTAAGACGAATCTAATTCCGAACTAGAGCGGCACTTAGTAGAGTGCAGACCTTCACTGCGGCAACTTATTTCTTGACCTTTTTCTCGATATTGACCTTGACCTTTAATCTTGACATGTATTAACTGGTGTGGATTTTCATACACTCAAATATGAACCAGTTTTGAAGTCCCTGCGACAATGATGTCCAAACGTATGGCTGATTTTGGGATTTGGACATTTGGCTTGACCTTCGACCTTGACCTTACATAAGTTAATCCCTGCAAGTTTCATCAATCTACGGTTAGAATTGTGGCTAGGAAGTGGTTAAAAAAAAAAAAAAAAAAAAAAAAAACGGGGGCGAAAAAAATGGCCTCCATCCAACTTACTTAGCGGAAGTAACAAGGAACTAAGATATTTACAGCACCATTTGATTGTCTTGACCCACAGGAAAAGGCGCAGCAAAATGCATAGTTGATTCACTTAATGAAATATACAATTCCGCATCATCTGACCTTTCCGTTTCTAAATTCCAGACATTCCAAAATATAAAGATTGGTTTTTGGTGTCTGACTCCATATTCTTTTTCCATTATTCGTTCTTATCAAAGATTATCCATACGGAAGATTTATAGGCTCAACGTCCACTCATGAATGGTAGAGACAAGGGTCAATGACATTGCCCTACCAAGCAGGACAATATCCTAGAGACTGACCTTATATATATACATATATATATATATATATACATATATATATACATATATATATACATATATATATATACATATATATATATACATATATATATATATATATATATGTGTGTGTGTGTGTGTGTGTGTGTGTGTGTGTGTGATGAGCACCCAAGCCCCCTCTCCACCAAAGCTAGGACCAGGCAATGGCTACTGATGACTCAGCAGATAGACCTACAGGCTCCCCTAAACCACCCTCATCCTTAGCTCACACGGTTGGTGAGGTTGCATCGACCAAGGGAACTAACAAGTTTGAGTGGGACTCGAACCCCAATCTGGTGTTTACCAGTCAGTGACGTTACTTCAGCCACAACAACTTTTCAATGAACTTGTCTCTTTCTGTAGACTTACTGGAAATCGGAGGGTTCCACCCTTCAAGGGGACAGTTGAACACTGCCCCCCCCCCCCCCTATCACACACTCCATAAGAGTGTACTGTGCAAAATAAGTACACTGTGCAGAAAAGTTACTCGGAATTTGAGCTAAAATATTAGACGTTTGTTTTCTCGTATTGACTCAGATAATTCCTGAATGCCAGTTTATTCGAAAATAATACATCTGTTGTTGCAATACAAATTCATTCTTGTTTCTCAAGTATATAACGCTGTAATGGTGCAAAAATATTAAGGCATTCATTAGATATTCTATCCTTGCTGTAACACAATAGAATTAGCATTTTCTAATCGGGTATATTACGATACGAATTTTCGTTCACGGTTCAATCATTTATGGGATAAAAAGAATACTTAGTGTCGTAAAATAATTCTAAATAAAATGGCTCTTCAGTCCAACCCGAGTTAAACCAATTAGTGTAGCTTAGAACATTTATAAAGCATATCATTATTATTGTAGGTAGTAGGCTGGTAGGGCACCAACTATTCGTGGAGATACTACCGCTAGAGAGTTATTGGCTCCATTGTCTGGCTAGCCCGTATTACTCTGGATCCATATATCTAGTTACGGCTCATTGTTACTTGGCTATACATTCAGGAAATAGTCTGGCCTATTTTTTGCACGTTCTCCTCTGTCCTCATACACTTGACAACACTGAGATTACCAAACTATTCTTCTTCACTCAAGAGGTTAGCCACTGCACCTTAATTGCTCAGTGGTTATTTTTCTTTTGATAAGGGTAGAAGAGACTCTTTAGCTATGGAAAGCAGCTCTTCTAGGAGAAGGACACTCCAAAATCAAACCAATGTTCTCTAGTCCTGGATAGTGCCATAGCCTCTGTACCATGGTCTTCCGCTGTCTTGGGGTGGAGTTTCTTGCTTAAGGGTACACTGGGGCACACTTTTCTATCTTATTTCTCTTCCTCTTGTTTCGTTGAAGTTTTTATATTCTATATATGAAATATCTGTTTTCGTGTTGTTACTGTTCTTAGAATATTTTATGTTGTTCATTACTGTAGTTTATTTACTTATTTCCTTTTCTCACTGAGTTATTTTCCCTGTTGGAGTCCTTGGGCATATAGCATCCGGCTTTTCCAACTAGTGTTGTAGCTTAGCAAGTAATAATAATAATATTATTGTAAAATATTTCATGTTGTTTATTACTTCTCTTGTAGTTTATTTAGATATTTCCTTTTCTCACTGAGCTATTTTCCCTGTTGGAGTCCTTGGGCTTATAGCACCCTGCTTTTCCAACTAGGGTTGTAGCTTAGCAAGTAATAATAATAATATTATTGTTACTTTTTATATGATCATGCTGTCCAGAATTATATTAGAATGTCGATGAATACGCTGACGAGTTCCATAGCGTAATGCATTACGAGGAAAGATGGGTGTCGACAACATAGGTATTATTACTTCTCCATTACTCAAGTTACCAGCGAAATTACCGTGTCGTCATTAGATATCTGGACGCATTTTCTCTTT
This sequence comes from Palaemon carinicauda, assembly GCF_036898095.1. Classification (NCBI taxonomy): domain Eukaryota; kingdom Metazoa; phylum Arthropoda; class Malacostraca; order Decapoda; family Palaemonidae; genus Palaemon; species Palaemon carinicauda. The sequence continues at coordinate 18,538,606 of NC_090766.1, forward strand.
GTTATAAAAAGAGCTTTATCAAAAGGTCTTCGACCTCTATGTTCAGAGATAAGAAAAAAACTATTAATCCGAAAGAATGAATGTTAAGAGAAAAATTAACTTCATCTGTTCAAGATTTTGTTTCACTGGTAAAATGGGAAACGTTCCTGTCTTAATTAAAAGCGCTCATCTCTCTCAGAGAGAGAGAGAGAGAGAGAGAGAGAGAGAGAGAGAGAATCGAAAGTTGGAAAGTTAAGTTTAGATTATTTCTTTTCAGCTTATCTCACTTTTTCTGTTCTTCCATCAATTGATGAGAGCAGAGGTGTTCCTTACCCCCCCCCCCCCTCCCTTTGTTTTTATTTATTTTCTTATTTCGCCTTAAGATCTGGGTGTCGTGTGACCTCTGCTTAATTTGATGCCATATCGAAGGGAAGAGAAAAATTTACGAAAGCTTCAATGAGAGAGAGAGAGAGAGAGAGAGAGAGAGAGAGAGAGAGAGATTGTTTCATTTACGTCCTTGCACTGTTAAAAATTTGCTGTAAAAAACGATAAAAAACCTGGAATAAATGTTGCCAGGCATTTACCCTTTTAAAACGGATATGTTGACGTAAAGGAGTGATATTACGGTCACCAACCCGTAAAAGATAATAAGAAATTAGGGTAAAATTACGGTCGCATGTATTTTACTGAAATACAGCTGAGAAAAAATTTTTGCGAAGAATTTCCGATTAAAATTACCGGGTTTTTTAACTGTGTTGTTCAGTGAAGGAATATTTTCATATTTCTAAGTTTGCTAATTGCAATGTTCATTGTAAATAGCAGTGAAAAGACAGTGCGCCTGTGTGTGTGGGTATGGGAGAATGCCCAATATGAGAGTCAATATATCGGAGGAATGTGAGGCAATGTAATTTAAGAGATAAGGTTATGGAAGCTCGTCTGAGATGTTTCTTCTATTAACGTGTTTTTCCCATTTGTATTATTTGGAAGGGGGTAAACATGGTTGCCTTATTTTTGAAGGACTTTGCCTTGGCTTTGGGGTAGACCGTAGTCCAGATCGGCTGCCCTGCCTGACATCGCTTAGACCCCGGTATCGTATGTTCATGTATTGTACTAGACACCTGCGTCCTTCCTCCCAGCAGTGAGGAATCCTGGCGTGGTTAAGTCGACAATTCGAGACGTGTGAGGTATCTTATGTTTTTTAGGTGTTGGAGTGGCTTTGTTTGTGTGTGTATTAGTCTGTAACACGCATTTGCTTTTAAGCAAACCTATCTGTCGATTACGTACATAATCCTGAGGTGTTTAATCATGTAATATGAATGTGAAACCAATCGAGAGATCTAAGAACATGCCAGTGACAGGGGGAGGGATAAGGATAGGTGTGGGGAGGAGGGATGTGTGTGGGATCCGACTGGGGAGGAAATAGATGCAAGGAATAGAAACAGATGGAGAGGATTAAATCGAGCGAACGACTAATAATGTCGAAAGCAGATGAGGTATTATCTAAAGGTCTTTGTATAGCACTTTTTAGCTTTCCATCATAACTCCATTCCCTCTCCCTTTCTTCAGTCTTTCTCTCCAACCTCTTGACACTTGTTTCATAGTGCTTAAAGTTAAACTTCATAGTGTGTGTGTAATCTGTATGTATAATGTATATAATTTTTTTAATTATATATTATATATATATATATACATATATATATATATATATATATGTATATGTATATATACACACACGCACACACACACACACACACACACATATATATATATATATATATATATAAAAGATAGAACAGCGTGCCCGAGTGTACCCCCAAGCAAGAGAACTCTAATCCAAGACAGTGGAAAGCAATGCTCACATAACTCACGTTTCTAAGTATATTTATGACTTATCTATTCAACGTTGATACTGATCCTAGTACATTTTATTATTTTATATATTTCTCATATATGGTTTATTTGTTGCATCTCATATTTCCTTGTCCGTGACCTTGGCTTTTGGCCTTCAAAAATTTTATCATTTCCAGCTCTTCACATAACAGTTTAAAATCCCTGCAACAGTTTAAAATCCCTGCAAGTTTCATTACTTTACGATTAAAATTGTGGCTGTATGGTTGATGACTGGAGTTTGACCGTTTGCTTGACCTTGACCTTGAATTTGACCTTCACCTACAACCTTAAAATGTATTAATTGGCATGGATTTTCATACACTCAAATATGACCCAATTTTGAAGTCTTCGTGACAACGATGTCCAAACTTATGATTGATTACGTAAATTGGAAATTTTGTATGACAGTAATTTTGACCATTTGACCTTGACCTTACAAAATTTATTCATTTCTACCTTTTTACATAAGAGTTAATCCCTGCAAGTTTCATTACTCTACGATTCAAATTGTGGCCAGGAAGCTGTTGACAAACAAACACACACAAACGGGCGAAAACATACAATAACTTCCTTCTAACTTCGTTGGCGGAGGTAATAAAAGAAAAAGTTCACAGATGTGTGATTGCTACTCACACTAATTTCTCTC